>NC_079209.1:34168898-34488652 GCF_026745355.1 Beta vulgaris subsp. vulgaris
CATGGCTCAATGCAAAAACAAATCTGGCTTGTCCATATGTGAGATTAGGCAATTAACCAAGGTAGTGATACATGTGCGTATAGGCGACTCAAGTATTCAATTTAGATGGTCTTTCTAATTTCTGGATCGTCTTACAATCCAAGGTTACAATCCAATTTCTGGATTGTCTTACAATCAAGGAGAAGCGTGATGGAGCATGGTTAAGCGTGTGTGTGTTTAGCCCATTCACTAGTTTGGGCCATATGTGTGCTTTGATTCTTTTATGCTTTAATGTGTTTAAATTATGCTTGTAATAAGGCTAAGAGTTAGTAAATCTTACCCCAATTACAAGCTTATTGATTGGTGTGAGTTTAGCTGAAAAAGAGCCTCCAAAACAGCTCATTAATGGCACTGGCTGATCGAGTAATTGAGTAGCGTGGGTTCAGAGTAGTTTCAGTATAAATTCAAAATTAAATTTTACTATTTGGGGTTACAATTTTTTAAAGTAAAGGAAAATTAAACTTTCAACAATTATACTTAGCAGAGCTTTCATTCTTGATTACATGATTCCAAAATAGAATCTAAGTAATTACTGTAATAATAAAAGACTATCAATTGCTTAACAAGCTACATAGTTCTAAGACAACAGATCGAGTATCAATTACTAAGACAACTAGCTAGCATCTGAAATCAAATTGACTAATATTAATAACGAATCAACACATAAGTTCTATGTGTTTTAGTTTGATTGATAATGAGCTCTGTCAAGAATTTTGTTTACAAAGTGATGAATAAAATTCTTCCATTTCAAAAATTAGTAATTGCACATTTAGTTTATAAATGCACATATAAAATGTCAGAATATATGAACATTAGTCGTTTTCATTTGAACACACTTCCCATCGCGAATCATATAAATATGTGTACTGAATCAAGTAATCAACACAGTGAACTTTTACTAACTAATGTTATTTAGGGCATGATTAATAGATTGTTTAAGCAAGGGAAATGGAAGATAATCGAAAATAAACCAGATTCATTACCTTACAAAACTTGAACTTGATGGGAGGGAGAGATTTATAGATAGAAAGAGAGCTGAAAAATAAAGGACGATAAAAAAGAAAGAAAAGAAGGACCAAGGATCTACTATAAGCATAAAGGAGGACAAAAAAAGGGAAAAAAAGAGAAGATAATGAATTAAAAAGCACCATGCTAGAATTCGAAGCCGCGACCCATGAAGCTGAAGCACGAAGGATTACACATGCATTATCGCAATACCGCTGAGCTACAAGGCTTTCCAATGAGATAACACGCCTTGTGTTGTATATAACGTGGCTATTTTCCCTCAATTTTCCCTTTTTTATCCGGATCCGTGTGTGTTGAGTTGAACCCACCGCACCCACGTTGGATTCGCCAGTGATTAATGGTGAATTTCTGGCCCGTTACAAGAGGAGTGAAAGGGGGAGTGTTTTAAGCTTGTAACCGTTTTGTTTGGACAGATTTAGGAGCTTTTGGCTGCTGTCTTTTGCTTTCCTTCTAGCTTGTCTCACTCTTATATATATGAGCTAGTGAAGAACAAAAAAAATTAGTTTTGAGTTTGATAAATAAACCTTGTGTTTTAGCCCTTAAACTTTGAGTGTGTCTCCATTTGTCTTGCCCAATCAAGAAAAGACTCACTGGCATGATCACCATCAAATTTTGGCAAATCAATCTTACGAGCTCTATTAGAGGTTGGCATGGGCCGGCCTGTTCACGGGCTCGGCCCGCGGGCTTGAGTAAATGGCCCATGTTTTATGTTGTATTTTTGTATTTTTTACAGTTTTAGGGTAAAAAACAATGGAAAGGAGCGTTCGGCCTGCGGGTTCGTGCCGGTGCGGGCCGAAAATAAAATTTCTTGACCATGACAGGCCCGCGGCCCACGTAGTGGACAACAAGCTGGGCCCAAATCGTGTGGGCCCGGCCCATGCCCACCTCTAAGCTCTATCATCATTTTGCCTAAGGTTATAAGTCTTACTAACATCAACACTTCTCAAGAGATTCTGTTTCCAATAAGTTTGTAACAACATTTCTGCCATAGTATCCATTCTAGTCTTTTCTTGCACTTTCTCTCTGTCACCCGTTCTGAATTTTTCTCTAAGTTTTCTAACTTTTGAGTGATAACTTCTAACATCCTAAGAAGATCCCCATCAGCCATGATTCTCTTCTACTCTATTGCTAGACTAACAACTACAAGAGTTGAACTTAATGAAATTGTAAGGTTAATAAATGGTGGTAATGGAACTGAATTTTAAGTGTAATGCTACAAGGAAAACACCCTTAAAATCTCCATAGGAAGACAATTTTAACCCCGTAGTTTGTGTTCTTTTTTCCATGGGAAAGCAATCTCACCCCTAAGCTTGTGTTTTTTTCTCCACGGGAAGTCTATTTTCATTATAAGATGGTATTGGATGAGAATGAAAATTTAAGAAGAAAAATACACTCTAGGATAAATTAGCAATACCATGGGAATGAACAATGACTTCCTTCGCAAATTTACATACAAATTTCGTCCCATTACCACCATTCATAACCAACTACCAAACAGGCCATGAGTGTTTTTTTGTTGGAGCCTTGCATCTTACAAGATAATAAACCTATCTTATGTGATATGAATATATTTGATCATACGCGAGGGCAAAATTTCCAGTCACTTTATCCCCTTGTGTCATGATAACCATGCTTAATTTTTCTTAAAACGAAGACTTAAAGACGTGCAAATAGAGAGCACAAAATTGACCACATCAAAGCCAAGGAAAATACGGATCATGGGTACCAAATCTGATAGCCATCAAAAACAGTTGATCTGCAAAGATCATATGACATCATATTTTGTCAATTAGTTGTGATGAACTAACATCACTTGGACAGATTACAGAAGAAAATTAAGAAGTAAAATGGACTTGATTGATGATTTTCTGGAAAAAAAAACAGTAAAATAGATATAGTGTTTACAAGCTTTCGAGAGGCTTGCTCTCTCCCAAAGAACTCTTAAAAGTTCACTCAAAATACCACTCAATATTCAACATCCTTTTTCTCTCCCTATTCCATTCTATTTATAGAGATATTTTCTCCCTAGCTCCCTAGCTTATTCTTCAAGTTATAATTAAAACTAACTAATTATATAATACCAAAAGTGCCCCTCTCCCTAGGCTAGTCTATTACAATACCGGCCGCCCAACATTCACCTTGTCCTCAAGGTGGATAGTAATTTGCACTACAGGCCCGACCTCGAAAATAGTGGTTACTGCCTTCTGACTGTTTACAGTGTTGTTTCATCTCCTTTTTGCCCTGCGTTGATTTCAGTTGCATACGTACCTTGCCCATGGCAGAAAAGCTCAGCAGCTTATCCAGGGTAAATGTCTGGCTATGACTGAAGTGGGTAGAATTTGAATTGGGATGGCAAAAAAAATTCAGTAGCTTTGATGGGAGTAGTAGAGGATTTGGCGGACTGAATGAACAATGAAGTGGGTGGTTGGATTGTAGGATTTTTTGGTTTAGTAAGCTGGCTGGATAATTGAGTCTTGTTTGGGAAAAACCAGATTTTCTTGGTTTATAAGTTGAGTTTGTTGGCTGGATAGGTAGGTAGAACAATTGGGACATAGGAATGGGGGGTTGGAAAAGGGATGATCAAATTTGGGCCCTGGCTTATTTCTCTTAAGTAGGCCATCAACATGTGGGTTGGGAGAATAAGGAAGGATATGTTTTAAAAGTTGTGATTTGAATGAGACTGGGCCAATCTTTGGGCTTTGTGACTTTTTACAACCCCAACTTTTAAAGCTTGATTATACAACCCAATCTATTGAGTCTCTTTTTGGTTCTTCCTTGTTCCCACGTGACATATTACTCCCTTGCAGAGGGTAGTTACCACAAACCTTACCCTCAATCATGATGTCATCCTTCAATTCTTTTACAAGATTACCCTTACTAGGAAGATCTTCTAGAATAGTCTTCTTCTCCAAGGCAATTACTGATTCAAGGGAGCTTCTTCTATACACTTCTTCCTCTCTCTCTCGAAAGTTCTGATACAAGCTCCCTAATAATTTCCACCGTCGATTACCACCATCAAAATCTCCGGCACGACCACTACGGTCAACCGAACCACCACTCAAAACACTAGCGAGGGAATTAACTTGGAAGAACTCTCCTCGTCCACCCAATACACCACCACTGTAGCTTCCATTTCTCAAGGAACCACCAGGTCCACTGCCGGATCCGCAACCCCCGGCACCTCCACGCTCAAATCTTCTAATAGTTGCTTCACTATGAGACCCACCACTAAATCTATCAACTCCACCCATGATCTGGCCACCACCAAGGCCACATTTGTAGGCCAAGAAGCCTGGACCACCACCGGACCCGCATACTAAAAAACAGTAAAATAGAGATAGTGTTTACAAGCTTTCGAGAGGCTTGCTCTCTCCCAAATAACTCTTAAAAGTTCACCCAAAATACCACTCAATATTCAACATCCTTTTTCTCTCCCTCAGGGAATTAAAACTCTCCCGTTCCGTTACAGAACGGCCGTTCTGTAACGGATTTTGGATTTGCCGTTCCGCGAAATCCCGTTACGGAACGCCATAATAAAATTCACGTACTTCTCGCCGCGTTGTCCGTTCCGTAACGCAAACTCGCCGCGTTAGAACGATTTTATCCCCGTTACATCCGTTCTTTTCAAACATTGGCCAAATTTTTTTTACGATTTAATTATATAGTTAAGGAAACATGATATTCTATTAGATTTGATTATATTATGTTGTAATAATGCTTCATAAACTAAAAAAATGGAAATAAGGTTAAAACATATTAATGTGAATTTTTTTAAAAAATTCACGCCGCGTCGGCCGCGAAACGTTCTATTTCGCCGTTACAAGCCGTTCCCGCGACAACGCGACCGTTCCCGCGAACGCGACCGCGAGCGCATTTTTTTTCCCTGCTCTCCCTATTCCATTCTATTTATAGAGATATTTTCTCCCTAACTCCCTAGCTTATTCTTCAAGTTATAATTAAAACTAACTAATTATATAATACCAAAAGTGCCCCTCTCCCTAGGCTAGTCTATTACATTAGTTCACTTGTTTGTTTCGAATATTCCTGTTTACTTTGGACTAAGGAACAAACTACAAATCCCATTCCCTGACACAAACTCCATCTCAAGTTTGCCTTTCTGAAGTGGACAAAACAAAAACAATAATAACTGCAACAGTGACTACCTGTTATAAGACAAAAAAGCATCACCAATTGTGCCAGCAACCTTATTCCGGACCTTTCTTACACATATCTGCAATAATGAGACAGAAGTATGCTTTAGTAAACGGATCAAAGGGAGGATATATATTCAAAATGTGGACAGAATTCATTGCCTGCACTCTATCAATTGGCCCAGCCTCAGGATCCCTGTTACGATGTATTACAATTCCATTATCGCATTTGTTAATGAAATGTGCGCTACCGCTGATGTCATAAAGATTAGGAGCCTCCCCAGCCCAGTTGTGCATCTGTTAGAGAGACAGGATTCAGAATGGACATTGGAGAAGAAAAAAATAGTGATATCTCTCCACCCACCTGTCTAGGATGAGCTACAAACCAAACATGGCAAGAGTGGTGTTGAGCGAATCGCTTGACCATTGTGAGAACCTGGCTGACATACTCTGTTTCTGTCCTGTTGAATTCCGTAAGTATTCAAATCCATATAACCCCACAAAAAGATTTCAGTTGAGCAGAAATAGATAAAAGCATCTTCATATGTTATACACTTATACTACCTCTGTTTCACAATGCATGCACCATTTCTCATTTAGACACTATTCATCAACCAAATTTGACAATCTTTCTCACACCATTATGTAAGAAAAATCATAGTCAAGTGAGATCCTGTTCAATTTGGCTCAGTACAAGGATTTCAAATATTTTTATAATTTTTACTTAAATGCAATTAAAGAAAATTAATGTCCAAAGAAGTGTTTGAATGCGTGAAAAGCGAATGGTGCATGTATTGTGAAAAGGATGTAATGTTAAGAACCACTTTCATGACTAGCTTGGAAGGGTATTCAGAAAAACCAAATGCCACATTGCCACTCTTACCAGCTCCCATTAACAATTAACAACCTCTTGAAGATCCTAACAATTTATCGATTCAAAGATTCCTAGGCAGTTGATCCGGTATGAACCAGAATTTATATAATATTGTCCCCCAATCAGATATAATGGACCACATTTCCATTTTAAGCTCTATAAATGGGCCACTTTTCATCTATATTTACTTTATTCCCGAAACTACACAGTTTTGTTCACATATCTTTCAATTGTCACTATTTCCTTTGCTAAACTAAATTCACTAGATGAGGATACTTCATGATAATGACATTATCCTCATCATAAAAAAAGTTGATAGTAGCAGTTTGAACTTAAAAAATATTCTCAGGAGAGAGAACAAGAAAATTATAGTTAACAAGTCATTTTTTGTCCCATTGGAAGATCTTATAAGACTAGTCATAAATTAGGTGCGCTGATGTTGTCATGCGAATTCAGAACCAACAATTTCGAGAGGCAACAGTGCATGGAAAAGAAACGCGGCCGTGGTAGCTTTCGCAGGAATGGTCGCATTGTCGCCGGAACAGCTTGTAAAGGGGAAATAGAATGTTTCGTGGCCATCCCGGCGTAAAAAAATCACACAGACGGTGTTTTACCCTTGGTTTTTCCTTTGTTTTACTTTTTATACCATATTATGTCCAAAATTGTTATTAATACAATATTCAGGGTACATTTGAGGGCATTGGAACTTCTGTACTACCTATAAAAGACAACCACTACCAAAAATAAAGAGCAAATACAAAAATTAAAAGGTAAGAAAATGAGGTATTTTCACAAGCAACTTTTTGAGCATAATCTACAAGTCATGTTCAAAAGCCTTCAAATTCGAATGATGAGCAAATAGTTCCCTTTTCTGAATTTTAAGCCATTGGCCACGAAACATGATGTAACACCCATAAGCTACAACTTCTACAACCACCAACCATTACTGACAACACAACTGAAGCTGGCTTTTCTTTTCGATTATAAAGAATTTCCGGGGAGATCATGACAATCAAGGGAACAGCTTACGTCACGCCCTATAGAAAAATACTTTGCCAAGCCATGAACTACAGAAACAGTGAGCATATATTAGCTTAAAAGAGCACTGTTATACCTGATTTAAAGAAGCCATAAATTAGAGATGTTAATTATTATGCGAGTCCAGTTTTCTGCAAATTGGGGTTGAATTGAACATGCACACAGTTTTGAAGCACCTGTTCAACAGCACTCCAAATCAGTGCCCAGAATTATAACCTGAATTTGGCCAGTTTTATCTGTCAGCCATCAACTGTTAGGAGATGATTACAGAAGTGAAATTGTAGCCGACAAGTTTTGGAGGCGAGTTCTCATGATAATTGTTTGAGTATGGGGAAAGATATGTACTAATTATAATAAATGATGTAAAGAGGGTTTTTAACCTAATCACTTACTAAACCCATAATCCTGTAAAACATGATCCCAAATAGCCCCTAAAGATTCTATATCTAGTCAGCTATCCACAGCCTTCATAAGTCTATTAATGGTTTGCATGGTTTGCATTGCTGGTCAGAGATCTTATAGCCTTCATGAGTCTTTTTGATACCATCGAATAAAACTTGTACTTAATGTTGTATTACACAATACATCTTGTATAATTTGTATAAGTACTTACTCTGTTCTTTAATTGTAACGTTTTGACTTTTACTTGTTCTTTGACAATTTTATTTGATGCGTGACATTCATGGCAACTCATAGCCTAGGACTTTAGTCTGAATTTTACCGCCGAGAAAGATATGAACACTTGTTGGGACTTGGGACACGTAGTTTAAGGTGATAAGTTGTAGTGCGGCTATGAAATATTGTTGTATTAAAAGGTAGATGTGATAAGAGTTGGTACTTGGTAGGTTATTTTTTTTTTTACTGAAGGAGAGAGGAAGTTGGGTAATTTTTTTCAATAATAGAGATAAAGTGTGGGCCAAAAGGGTTTTCAAGAACTAATATAATTATTGTGTGGATTCATGTTAAAAATGAAAGTGTTCAGACTAATTTGGGATAAACAGAATAGGAAAATGTTTCACACTATCGTGGGACGAGGGAGTATTAGATTTTATTAGACTTCTAATTTGGTTTTATTTTGTTGTTGAGTTTGTTTTATTTTTAGTTGATCGTTTTAGGTTCAACTGTATGCTTTCACGTTGTATGTGTAGGTTGTTTGCTCGCGAGTTCGTAGCTTGGGACGGCGTAATCGTGACATTGGATGCTAAAAGAGGATGGAAGCAAGCTAAGCATCTTAGGTGATCCTACAAGATTAACTTCACCATATAAAACATCTGTTCACGAAAAGTTCTAGAACATCCATCAGCACAAAAAGGAACAATATATACTTTGTATACAGAGACACAAAAGCGAAGATTGAATCAGGCGCAGAAATGCAGAACATTCTCATCTAGGTCAGATTGTACGTCTTTTACTAGACACTAGGTTGACTCCTAATGAGCACGCCATTTCAGGATGCATTGACAGGAATGCCTAAACAGTTGTAGACATGGGACTTCAAATCTTTGAGCAAGTAGACAGATAGCTTCAGCTTCTTTTATTATCCCAATCCAAAATTCTCACTCTGTCTTCAATTTCTGAGCTAGCATATAAGTGGGGAATCAATGCAGAAAAAATACACTCAACTACACAAAAGTTCCGAATACAATGCAAGAAAACAAGAAACTCACATACTGCCTTGACGTTGATGGTCAAGCTCATTGTACGGGTCAATTACAACGCCTCGTACACCATGCCTCAAAACCGCAGCTTTTGCTAGATCAAGAACCCATTTGATGTTTGGAAGGCTATCATTCTCACACCTGCATAACACTTAATATGTTAGAAAAAAACACCATGGTAAAGTTGGAGTGTCCATAACAAAGATAAAGCAAAGTTGATACCTAAGCAAGAACAAAGCAAAAAGAAAAACAACTGCATCTGAAACAATTTAAATTTCATGTATATTTGGCTGAAAACACCAGCTGGAAGTTGCAGGTGTGTCTATAATACAAAGCCCGGAAGGGTGCTATCTAAAGCAAGCACAGAGAAAAATTGAAATGTATCTGAGTTTCACAGCACGAATATCAAGGCTGCTAAATGGCTTCAAGCTTGAAACTCAGTACAATGAACAAAACTATTGGTGCATGACAAATATATATAGTAGGAAACCTCTCCCCAGGGACGAAGAAGAAGATGCATGAACAACTTTAGAACACTATCCTAATCTGATGGATGCTGAACGGCGAACCAAATCCAATCAAATTTAAACATAAAGGTCGTAATATGAACTTCTGTACATCAATCCCTTATCTCACATGTCAAATGGGCATTCACTAGTATGCATACAATATTTTATGTTCCACATGTTTTCAGTTGATGAAACAATACTGCCAACCACCCCAAACTTTGCCATAGTATTCCAGCAAACGAAAAGGAGCATAGGGAGAGCTACAAAACTTCCATGTTTCACACATGTAGGCGAAGGAAAATTTCTGGGCAGTTCCAAAAGCCATGTTGAAGTTCACACCCATTAGATCAAGTGCATATAGTTCAGCCTACAATATAACAAGCAAGATGTCCTACTAGTCCAAACCAATTAGGTATTGATCACAATGCTGATAAGACCATCAGCCTTGCAGAAAATATCTGAATTGTTAAGGCTCCTTTACAATTTTTAGATACTACGGAAAGATGTGGTCTAGAAATGGATGAAAAAAACATTCAGTATGATATAGATACAGAGTCAGAAATGGGTCCAGAATGAAGCATGGAATGGTGCACCCTAAATCACATTGTTATTGTTAAATATATGTAAATATATTTAAGTATATTGTATATTAGGAAAGTAAATATTATTTTTCTAGGAATTAGCCTACATGCATGCTCTTGTTACTTTGTATAAGGCGTAATGCATGCTGATGATTGTATATATTGACTACTATGTAAATAATAACATTTGAGGAAAATATTCTATTACGGTATCAGATTTCTAGGGTATTCTTACTCCCCTTTTTCTCTTCCGCAAGTAGTCTTCTTCTTTCTTTTATCTTCTTCTCACCACCATGAAAGAGAACAAGACCTCGTTTCATCCAGCTCTCGCGGTGTCTAACATCCGCAACCATATCTCCATCATTCTTGAAATGGAGAATATTCAATATTCGACATGGGCGGAGCTTTTCAAAATTACCACACGTTCTCACAAGGTCCTTCACCGTATTGATCCTCCTGAAAATAACCGGAGGTCCCAACTACTGAGGATGAAAAAGAATTATGGTCGACTCTTTGATGCTACGATTCTCTCTTGGAATTATGCTACAATCTCTAACTATCTCTTGCACACCATAATTGAACCTCATGCTTCGGCCATGGAAGCTTGGAATAAGACAACAAAAATTCTCGTGTGGTAACTCTTGAAGCCAAGTTCTCCCATACCAAGATGGAGAATTTTCCTAATGTCTCAACGTATTACCAACGTCTCAAGTCACTTTCAGATCAATTGAAGAATGTTGGTGCACCGATGTCGGAAAGTCGCCTTGTGATACAGTTGGTTTCGGGTCTCACAAGGGTCTATCAGGGGCCGAAACGTTGATACGACAGAGTGACCCGCTGCCACGCTTTTATCAAGTCCCGTCTATGTTGACCCTAGAGGAGGTTGGTTTTGCTAAGGAGGCTCCTACAGGGTCGGAGTCAATTGAAAAATGTTGGTGCACCGGTGTCGGAAAGTCGCCTTCTGATACAGTAGGTTTCGGGTCTCACAAGGGTCTATCAGGGGCTGGAACGTTGATGCGACAGAGTGACCCGCTACCACGCTTTTATCAGGTCCCGTCTATGTTGACCCTAGAGGAGGTTGGTTTTGCTAAGGAGGCTCCTACGAGGTCGGAATCAACCATGGTAGCCTCCTCGCCATTCGAGGAAACTTTTGTTCCAAGTTTGCCGCGAATCAGTCTCACCACCGTGGGAAGCATTCCGGCAACAACCGCAAACCTGGATGCAAGTCTGGCGGCGGTGGAGGCCATGGTTCCGATGGGGGCCAACAGCAACAAGGATTCGTTCCTTGGGAGTCAACAACAAGGATTAACAAGGGGTATAATTCTCCTCCTTGGGGTTGGTTTCCTAACTGGGCTTTTCCTCCTTTCCCATATCCAACCCAAGGTTGGGCCCTTGGTTCAGCTACACACAAGCAGCAACAGTCAGGTCTTCTTGGGCCTAGTCCACAGCAACCGCAAACTTTTATTGCTTCTCCAAATGGGCAGTCCACATCCTATACTCAAACTGTTATTGCCTCGACTATGCACACAATGACTCTCACTCCACCCGATCCGTCTTGGTACATGGACATTGGTGCTACGTCTCACATGACGTCTTCAAATGGTAATTTCTCGTCTTATCTCTATTATATAAGGGAAGGGGGGAGCAATGGTGTCCTCTTTCGAAACGCCTATTTTGCCCCCCTTCTCTTTCTAAATTACAAAAGGGGAGCAATGGTGTCCTCTTTTGAAACGCTTATTTTACCCCCCTTCTCTTTCTAACTTACAAAAGGAATGTCAAAATCAAAACTGACACTCAAATAAAACTACCAAAAATAAATTTACAACACTCAAAAGAAGAAACTTTACAATTCACCCATACAATTGAGAAAATCACGTTATAAAATTCATACAAATCACTCAAATAATCAGGAAACTTTATTAAAACGTAAAATTAACATACAAACTAAAACTAGCTAATAACCTAGAACGTCAATACATACAAAACATTTACAAAAATTTACTTAAAAATCACTATTCTCAAGAACCATTCACAATTAATGGTGGGTCATGATAAAAAAAAATAGAGGTGTATTTGTAGTGAAATCAGAATTTAGAAGTTAGACAAGGAAAAAAATTATTTACTTTTTTATAGTGTTTCCTATATCTAATGAAACTTTTACATATATTTGGACCTATTTTTTTCTATTACTCCCTCCGTTTCCTAAAGATCTTCCCACTTACTGTTCCTATAGATACCAAGGAAAATCAAGTTGTGTGGGGCATGGTGTGAGTAAAGTAGGAGAGAAAAATGGATTAAGATAAATAAACAAATAAAAAGGGGTTAAAGTAGGAGAGAGAAAGGGAGTAAAATTGAATTAATAATGTAATGGTGGACCATATGATAGTGACATGAGAGGGTAAATAGGGAAATTTATTTTGCCAAATAAGGAATAAAGCAAAAGAGGGAAGATCTTTTGGAAACACCCTTAAACGGAAAGAGGGAAGATCTTTAGGAAACGGAGAGAGTATATAATAGCGATTGATTATCAAGGTAAAAAAGTTTATGTAAAATATCATTCAAGAATTAAAGAACAACATATCTCTATTATATAAGGGAAAGGGGAGCTATGGTGTCCCCGAATGAAGAGACTATGTTACCTCCTTCCCATTCTAAATTACAAATTCACTTATAAATCAAAGGGGGCTTCAAACAAAAAATATAACTATAACAATCACTCACAAGTCAACTAAAATCATAAAATTGCATAATTTACGTTATGCACATCACTAAAATGAGAAAACTTTGCAAAAGCTTAAAAATTCACTTACAAACTACAACCTATGAAAAAATTGACTTGAAATCAAAGTGTCTACTTTCTTTACACTTTGTGAAGTACTGTACTTAATTCAAAAATCAACTAAAAAAATATAATATTAGAAATCATAAATAAATGCAATAAAATTTCTATTTTGTTCATAGAATTTAATTTTGAAAAGTAAAAACAAAACAAAAAGAATGGTGAGAGACTTAAGTGACAGAAACTAAACCAATCAAATTTTGCAACTAAAAACAATTATAGTTCGTATGTCTAATGTTCAAATTTTGACTCTTATGCCGAAGAAAATTGATTTTCTGTTTCGAAAAAAAATTCCAGCACGCATCGCGTGCAAAAAAATTCTAGTTTTAACTTGAGCAATCAATCTAGTTGTATTATTGTCGCAAATGGTCATATTATTCCAATTAGTGGTTACGGTCACACCTCGTTGCTTTCCCCTAACCCCCCCTATCCTTGAAAAATGTTCTCCAAAATTATAAAGAATTGTTCGAAAATTTACCACAGATAATTTTGTGACGGTTTGAATTTGATCTGTTTGGGTTTTCCGTGAAGCATTTTCGGACGGGGACACTAATAATGAGATGTGCCAATTAGGGTGACCTATATCCTCTTACCACTTTCATCAACAATCAAGCTCTCCCTTCTACCATTGCTCTTCTTCTTTCTGGCACGATCGTGTAGGTCATCTGGGTGCTCCAGTATTAGATGGTCTTAGGCACAATAAAAGCATTAATTGTACTCGTACTTCTGCTTCCATTTGTCATTCTTGTGTTTTTGGCAAACATGTTAAGTTACCATTTGTATCTTCTAAATCAAGTACTTGTATGCCTTTTGACATCATTCATGTGATCTTTGGACTTCTCCTATTTTGAGTTCTATGGGGCATAAATATTATGTTTTATTCTTGGATGATTATTCTAATTATCTATGGACTTTTTCCTTAGCTAAGAAATCGGATGTGTATGATAAATTCTTAGCTTTCTGTGATACACGACGTTCTACATCTGGCTATTGTGTGCTTTTGGGTGATAACTTGTTTTCTTGGTCGTCCAAGAGATAACCTATTCTTTTTAGATTGAGTGCCGAAGCCGAGTATAGGGGTGTGGCAAATGTTGTATCTGAATCATATTGGCTAAAAAATTTTTTGTTGGAATTGCATTGTCTGATTAAAAAGGCTACACTTGTTTACTGCGACAATGTGAGTGCAACAATATATTTATCAGGTAATTCAGTACAACATCAACACACTAAGCATATTGAGATGGATGTCTGTAAAAAAGTTGCTCGTGGCCAAGTTCGTGTTCTCCGTGTTCCTTCCCGCTATCAAATCGCGGATATCTTTACCCAGGACCTCCCCATGTTCTTTTTTTCAAGATTTTCGCAACAGGGTCAATGTCCGACAGCCTCCTGCTTCGACTGAGGGGGTGTATAAAATATATGCAAATATATTTTAGTATATTGTATATTAGGAAAGTCAATATTATGTTTCTAAGAATTAGCCTACGTGCATGCTAGTGTTAATTTGTATAAGGTGTAATGCATGTTGATGAGTATATACTGACTACTATGTGAATAATAACATTTGAGGAAAATATTCTATTAGGTATGATATGGAGTCACCCACCTCTATTAAAGGAAAGCTGTTAAGACTTAGGAGTTAGGACACTACTACATCACACCTGATTGTTAGAGAAAAAAACTTGATATCATACCGAATAAGATGGAATGTATTATCCAACCATTCCTTTCCTTGCTCCAATTCTTCTTTGGTCATTCGCTCAAGAGACGCAGCATACCTGCACTCAATTGGCATGAAAGAAAGGCACACAGAGAAACTCAGACAGATAGAGTGCGACACCGAGAGATGAGTGATACAATGATCCGAAGTGATATACCATTGCATAAAAATTTAGCAAATTTTTATGATCTTTGAAAATTGCTAAAACATTTTGTATAAAACATCAGATTGTATAACTGCTAACAAATTAATGGTAAAAGTTGTCACACCTTGACCATAGAACGTCAAACAAGAAAATCATATATCCAAATACCAAAAATAGCTAACATACAAATGCCTTAGCTATCAGGGTGAAACATCCACATAATATATCCTCTCTCTCCTCCTTACCACCCCTCCAGAAGTACTGTGCAATAAAAAATCGAATTAGTTGAGAATTACCGAACATCAAAAAATGGTTTTTTAACATGCTTCTCCAAAAGTTTTCTTGCATGCTCACGAACCTACAACAAAGCCAGTCAACCATTAATTAATATGAACAAATAAAAAGACTGCACACAGATAATTCAAAATTTACAATCTCAAAACAAATCAAATTCTTTTGGATACATAAATTAACAATAAGAAATAAAGATCAAGACCAAACATAAAGGGCAAGTTGTAAACAGATGTCTGGAATTATAAGCAAATATATGTTATGTATCCCATCAAAAAATAGATCCGAAGAAAATCCCCCTTCATTAGTACTGCAAAGGGAAAGCCAGGTAAACTAGTTTATCCAGCAGAGAATTGTCGAGATAAGATGATCACGAAGTGAAAAGAATTTACATTTAGATCAAAGATGGTGAATGGCTTTTTGGCATTCAACTTGCCACCAATGCTCAAGGATGTCACATTTCTGGCCACCAAGATAAATTGGCGTTTTCTTGATCATGCCTGGCCAAAGCTGAATTTCCATTAGAAAGATTTCTTACACGCTAAAATCTCAAATGCACACCACATAGATATACCTTGGAAAATCTTTTTAATCCTCTCTACCTATATAGAATTGTCAAATCGATTAATCTATGAGAATCCAATCAAAAATGATATGAGGAATAGGGCTCACAAGGACAGGAGATTGTGGGAGATGTAGGAAAGGAGGGTTGCAAGGAGAGGGGCTACGTAAGGTGGTCGGCACACAGTACAGAATGGGAAAAGCATGGTGCAGGTGGTGGATGGGAAGGATGGAGTGGTGGGGTTTCACAGTGAGGGTTAAAAGGGGAGGTCAAAGGGATTTTTTTAAGAAAGTTGATATTTTCCTATTTATTTACACTAATTAAATAGTTTTTGTGTTTGAAGGTCAACACTTAAACCTGCTTAAAATTTAACAATAATAGGGATAAAACAGAACAAAAAAATTCGCTTAGAGCAATAGATGCTATGAAATTAATAAGGTGGGCGATGCCTAAACCAAGTAATAGGCATAATATCCTACAAATGCACAAGTGTCGGGCACTCCAAGGTGCAACAAGGATATAGGTTTGACTAATTAGATGAGTTGAAGAGGTTGCATCAAGCACACAAGACGAATTTATTTAAAAAATCTTATATTTTATATTATCATTCCCACTAAACTACACGATGTGATGTACGTAATCCTTATAATCAAGTCAATTATATGATTATTTTATTGATTTCTAGTAGTTTAGCTATGGACTCTGTTTTCTATTGAGAAAAGTTAATAATACATAAGAAAATCAAATGAAGAGAGAAAAACTGAGTAACATAGCTCACACTTGCTACAATCGAGGACAACATAAAATAGACACAAGAAATACACATCAATTACGGTCAATAATAATGCTCAAACAGAATATAATTCAATGGCAACAAACTAGAAATGATTAATCATGGGCAAGAACTTTATGTTCTTCTTTTATCCACTTACTTCTCCTATTGTAATATCTTCCATTTTGACATCCAAATCAGCATATGGTATGCTCCCTCCATTTTTTAGAAGTCTACTTGCTTTCCTTTTCCATCTGTATTTTGAAGATCTACTCACTATGATCTATTTCTCATTGGTAAAAGATATACAATAATTTAATCATCCCCATACTTTCTCTCTCTCTTCCATGCTCTCTATCTCTCTTTAAATATAATAAAACCCACTCTTTCTCCCCAACAAAAAAAAATTAAGAAACGAAGTGGACAACTTTTTACACTCGCTCTCCAATTTGCCTTAATGTGTGTATCTATAATATATAAGTAACCGAGTACATCTTAAAAAAACGGAGGGAGTAATTTAAAATATAAAATTTCTACCAAACTTGTTCTATCTGAAGTACTATGAATGAAGAAACTAGCAGCTTTAATGGAGAATGAGAAAGACGCTGCTCTAAGAACTGGTAGCTTCAAAGCCAATACAAAAACTTTGAGAAAGTTTGGCCATTGTATTGAGAGTTATCCATTAACCAAAAAAGGAAAAGTGAGGTTAACTAATCATATGAAATATCATCTCTTAATCCTAATTTGTAGATGGTTAAGATTGATTGCTTCAATGTCAATACGAAAACTTTCAGCATTAGACCTAATGTTTGGCCATTGTGTTGTAACTAGTCCTTTAACCAAAAAAGGAAAAGAGATATTAACAAATCAGATGAATCATCATCTCTTAATCTTGATTTTTAAATGGTTGAGATTTGCTCTCACATAAAACTAGTGTTCACATACAACTACGGTGTTTTCATATGAACCCAAATCATATATATATATATATATACATATATTGATATATATATATATAGAGAGAGAGAGAGGCAAGATCATGTGAGAAAGCTTTTTAGATGAAAAATGAGAATGAATATGGACCATCAGATCTAACCATTTAACGGCTAAGATCAAACCTTTATGAAACGATTTTCTGGCACTTTCTTCCACTGTATTTTGACACTTTGTTTGAGCTTATTATAATGGAAGTAATAAACGTCGTTCTATCATCTCATGGAAGAGAGAAGAAGCTAATTCCAGCTTGCCCCCTTTGGAGAACCCATATATGATTTTAGCGTAAGTGTATCCATCATGTTCATATCCACACTTTCTCCCTCTTCAAATCAAATAATCTTAAAGCATGATTTAGATGCTTTTGCATTATGAAACCATTAATAAGAATGTTATATGTTAATGTTACCACATTAGGTGCGAGAATTCCGCAAATAGCCATGAGAATTCTTGTCCATATCATCTCTAGATTTACAACAATACTAATTAGAGTTATGGGAATATTTCTTTCGAGTTATAGCAATTAGGGGTGAAAGTAAATCGGTTTACAACCGAGAACCGAACCAAACCAAACCGATTAAGCAATTCGGTTCGGTTTTTAAAAAAATCGGTTCGATTCGGTGCGAAAATATTTGGAAATTCGGTTTTCGGTTTGGAGTCGGTCTGAGAAGTGGGAGACCATACACCAAACCGAACACCGAAATATTGAGCCCAAGTTTTAATGTAGGCCCTTGGCCCAATCAGGGTTACCTAATTCGCCCCTACCACCCACGAATCATGTTTCGATTCGTCCGTTCCGAAACGCGATTCGTTTGCGCACCAAATCGGTGGGGAACGCGACTTAGATCGACAAAACTGGCGTTCCAAATGGTGGGTAGAGATTTCGAAATTTAGGTTATGAATAAACCCTAATTTTGTTAATTGAAGGGGAAATATAACAAATTTTGTGCTGTAATTATGGGGCTTTTGATAGGAATTTGAAATCGAGTGGATTGAAGTGTTTTTGAAGCAACCCAAATACACAATACATTCTAGGTTTCAATTTCGAAAATCCCAAATTCTTTCTTAACTCACCTGCGAAAAGTGCGAAGTTCTGGGATTCTTCATCGCGTCGCCGCCTCTTTGCCCGCCGGTCACCGGTCTTCTCGGTGGTCGTTTTATTCTCCTTCGCAATTCAAAATTTCGAAGCAACTCAGCTTTTTCTTCTCTCATCTTCATCTTTTGGTAAATGGTATTGTACTCTGGTTTACGTTTTTGTTTTGAACTGGGGAAGGGAAGGGAAGGGTTAAAAACTTTAAATGACACGTGAAAGTGAAAGTACAGGCTTACAGCTGTCCAACAGATTATTTTATAAAAAAAAATATGAAGTTGTATGACTTGTATTCTTTGCACTACTTTTGTACGTCTTTCTCTGAATTATGTTTTTTTTTCTTTTCTCTCTCTTTTCTCTTTCTTTTTACTAAATCAATATATATATATATATATATATATATATATATATATATATATATATATATATATATATATATATATATATATATATATATATATATATATTATAATATATATATAATATATAATATATATATATATATTTATATATATATTGATTTTAATTTTTATCATATAATTAGTGTGTATTATGTTCCATCGAATTATGTTCCTAAAATCCGTTCCGAAAAAATTCCCCATTGCGATCCAAATTCTTTCCACTAGCGAATCGCGTTCCCGTTCCCGTTCCGCGATCCAAGGCGATCCGCGAATTAGGTAACCCTGGGCCCAATGCATAAAAATATTGTACAGTGTGTATAATTGCTCAAATCAGTAAAACCCTTATCTTTACTCTCTCTCTCTGCAGCACGACCCCCCTGTCTCTCTCTTCAGTGAGTTCAGTCTTCACTCTTCATCCTCTCACCCAAAAAAAAAAAAAAACCTAAATCTAAGGCATGGGCAGTTGGCATCCATCGGCATCAATTCATCTTGCTTTTCTTCTTCAAATCGTCATCGGCATCAATTCACCATGTTTCTCACTTTCTCACTCGTAGTTTGCTGTTCTCCTTCAAATCTTTTGTCGGCACCGAATTCTGCTACAAGAATTTCACCTTTTCAATCCTCTCACCCAAAAAAAAAATACATTTGTTGTTCAATGTATTTTTTTTTTCTTCCATCGATTGTTGCTATCTTATTTATTTCATTGAAAAAAGAATTTTGTTGGTTGCTGAAATTTTCATGGCTGCCTTATTGCTGAAATTCTTGTAGCAGAATTCGGTTTGCAATCGAGTATTACTTTACATAGGAATAGTGGATTAAAAAATTCGGTTCGGTTTGGATTCAAACAGTGAAAACCGAATTTTCTCGGTTCGGTTTGGTTTGGACCGAAATCTAAAATGGTTTGGATTCGGTCTAACATTTCAAAAACCGAAAAAATTCGGTTTGGATTTGGAGTGGGGTAAAAACCGAACCGCAGACCGAACTTTCACCCCTAATAGCAATTACTAATTAGAGTTATATATGAACATTTCTTTAGAGTTATATCAATTACTAGTCAGAGTTATATGAACATTTCTTTAGAGTTATATCAATTACTAGTCAGAGTTATATGAACATTTCTTTAGAGTTAGATAAATTCATCTAAAACCAAAAAAATCTTTCAAAGATGAAAATCAAATTACAATTGCAACACCATTGTTGTCTAAACTTAAAGTAAATTATCCCCTACTCTTTCTCTTTCCTCACGCACCACCACCACCGCATAACCACTCTCGCAACATCTTCTTAAATTTTCTTCGCCCTCTTCACTAGCAACTTGCTTCCTCCCTCTTCGTCGTTTAAGCTTCCTCCGACATTGTTGTTGGAGCTCCAAGGTATAGAGGAGAGAGAGAGAGATTGAGAGGAAGGTAATACTTGAGAGAAGAGAGATATTGAGAGGAAGCATATACGTGTGATCTTGAGTGTCGAATTTCAGACGAAATTCACTAAATTGGTATTGCAAAAAACAAAAAAAAAATGTGAAACGTGTAGAGAACTGCCGAAATAAAAGAGAGGATATAGGAGAGAGGAGAGAGAAAGTAGGTTATGAGTTTAAAATTTGGGGTGTTAGTGTTTTTAATGTTTTAATCTTGACCATTAAATGACACACGACTTAAGGGTTAGATTTTCTTCTCACTTCTCATATAAAACTCCCTTCTCACATATATATATATATATTTCTATAGGGGAAAGATCACATGAGAATGAGATTGCTCCTTACATGAGAAATGAGAACGAATATCAACCACACGATTGGATTAGAGTTACAACACTTGTTCATATTAGAGTATTACATCATTTTTTCATTAGAGTTACATCACTTATTCATAAGAGTTATAGCGCGTAAAATTCATTCTCATTTCTCATGTAAGTGTGCATTCTCATATACATATATATATATATATATATATATATATATATATATATATATATATATATATATCCTTTTGTAAGATAGGTCCGATAAGGGGAAAAAAAGGTTACAATTAGCCAAAATATATTACATATTAGTTAAAAAGCATTATAGCAAAGTGTTTTCATGTCCTATTAGTGTGAGTTATCGGTCACACTTTTTTAAATTTCGATTTTGGTGATTTTCGTACCTGGATTTGTTCCCGCATTCATTTTGGTTCTACTTAGCTACAGAGCTCGAGGGATGGAACTTTGACGCGGATGGGGAGGCGTGATTCACATAAGGTACAATGGGAACGCCACGGAGGTCCGATGTACCTTCTTCATCCTAAAGACTTTTCATGAGGGATCAAAGCTATGTTCTAAGTGTATCATTGAATTGTTCTACAATCTCGCGAAGATTCGAGGCATGGTGGGCACATTTTATTCGTTCACGGCGTTCGCCGCTTCCTGGCGGTTAACTTCTGCAACGAAATGACGGTTCCTCAAAGATAGAACGAGTGCTCTTCTTCCATCGCAAGCCATTTCATCGACTATGTCAAGGCTGTCTAGGTCTCCGTACCTCTCACGTAACAGCCACAGCTTATGTGATGTTCAATCCCCACAAAGGATGTCGTTTCCGGTCAAACATACTAGGAGGAATCATTTGGAAATTTCCAAGGTGAGATGTGATTACAAATGCCATACTGCCCCACGGTTGGATACACGATCACCCCTCCTAATGCTTAAGTCATTATTGGTCAACGGGTAGAGTCTAGTCACATAAACTAGAGAAAGAGTCAGTTGAAGATTCATTACCTTCATAAATAGGAATGGTCCCTAATTATAAAGTTCAGAGTGGGTGATGCTGAGAGGATGTGCGGAGTTTAAAGCAAGGCTAGATTAGTAATTTCACTTTTCACCCGCGTTAGGGATTCAGTTACTAAGGAAAACAAATTCTTTGGTTTTGTGACGGTTGGACATAATTGAGCTGAGAGAAAATTTCACTCCTAATGTAATTATAAGGAATTGAAAATAGGAAAATAAACGGAAAACTTACTAAATGCAGGGTAACCACATAGAACTAATAAAAAGTTAAGTACCATTTCGGAAAAAAAATAGGAGTACAACGTAGAAGACACTAAAACAAAAGTGTACCCTTAGTTTTACAAAGCGCGCCTTAGCGTCAGGCGAGTAGAGGAGCAAGCCAATAGGCGCGCCTCAGGCGAGCTTTTTAAGGAACACCACCACACAACTCACCTTTGGTTAGAAGTAAGAGAATGAGGATATATGAGCCTAAAACAACCACAAAGAATTTCAAATTTACCTCCTTCCGAGTATGTAAGACATCAATTCGAGCAAAAAAAAAACCTCACTTAATTGTATGTAATTACTTCAATTTTACCCCAAACTAGAAACCCTAACTTCCGAAAAACCCTAATTGCAAATTATGAAGCATTCGGAATATTTGTGATAGGTAGGTATTAGAGAGGCAAGCAGTCGGTGGTCTCGGCACCGGATGTGTCGGCTACGTCGCCTGGTCAATCTTCTCTCCATCTCAGTCTATGATCCTTTCTTCTCCTTCTCATTCTTTGACCTTTAGAACTCGCGTGGTTTTGGATTTTCTTTTTTCCTTTTTCTTCTCTATTCTTATTCTATTTTTTGAGCTTCACTTTTCCTTTTCTTGTATTCAACTAGTAGTTCTTAGCCTAATCAAATTATTTTCCTTCTAATAAAACTTGTTTTTTTCATCAAGTTAAATTTTATAAATACAGGAGGTAGAGACACAACATATCAATTCAACTTTTAAATTATGTCTCCTAATAATTTTTTAATTATTATGTCGTTTTGAGAATATAATATATTTTGTAATTATTTTTGAAGATTTTTTGGCCCCAAATGTGCACCTTGCCCACTTGATGAATCCGCTTTCGCCTTGTGGCTTTTAAAACTAGGGGGGGTTGGTTGGGGGTCTTTTGGAAAGGGTAAGGGAATCAAGTAACTTCATTCCCTTACTTGTTGTTTGTTTGCTCAATTTAATGATTCCTTTTACCTTCTCATTACCCCCAAAGTCCTATACTCTCACTCCCCTCAACCACCCCCCCCCCAAGGTTTCACATTCCCTTTCTTTGACTCGTCATTGACCACCTCCTTGAGGACCTTGACCACCCAACCACCACTTGACCAAACCATCCAACCACTTGCACCGTCACTCAACCATCACTTGACCACCCAAAAGGCACCACCTCCCCCACCCAACCACCGGGACTTGAACCGACCACCAACCACCATGTGAGTCCTCCACCCCCAACACCCAAACCACGCCACTAACCACTGAGAATCGCCCACCCAACTACCAAAACTACCCACCCAAGTGACCCAAACACCGAGAAATTGCCACCACCATCCACCATCTAAACCACCCACAAACCCTAGAAAAAAAGGAAGAACATAAAGAAAAATGGCACATCTTGAAGGGGAAGGGAAGAGAACGACAACGGCGCGAAGGGAAGGGGGGAAGAGAACGACAGATTTGGAAGGGAAGGGGAGGAGAGGGACGACAGCGCGGTGGGAGTGGGAAGGGGAGGGGGAGGGTGCAAGCTCGACAGCTCATCGAGGTACCAAGCGTGGAGTTCTGGCGGGGCACAACAAACATGAGAAGGATGGTGGTGGAAGGATGTAAAAAGAGGAAGAAAGAGAAATAAAAAAATTCAACACCAAACAACATTTTTAATCTAAGGGTTTTGCTTTCCTTTCCCCATCCCTTTCTTGATTCCATTCCCTTACCCTCATGACAACCAAAAGCCCTAAGGGTGTACTTTATAGAAAAACCCTTAAAATCTCTTTATCTTCTTCGAATTCAACTCTGATGAAGCTATTTATGCGCCTTCTACCCAAAAGTCCGAGCCTAGGTGTGCCTGCACCTCCAAAAAGCAATGGCATCACCTCTCCTAGGCGCTGCAACTAACTTGGATGTGTTTTCATTTGCACCTCTACTCACTTGCCACCTAGGCTAACCTTGGATGAACTTTTAAAAACTAAGCCATCTTGCTCTTCTAGCACCGTCCAAATCCGCCATCAACGTGTCTAACCCTTTGTTTCTAACCCCTCCACCAAGACAACTAAAAAATTGGTCACCATCTGAGAAAGAAAGAAGATTGAGGGAGAGGGGGATACATTCCCTTTTCATGTAAGGTAAAATTATGTTTAGGATGGCCAAGATATAAAAACTAGGGTTTCAAATGCTCGAGTATGACCACCAACATTAGCTTTGCAATGGCAGTATAAATATATTATAAAAAGTCTAGAATGTTGGTTACGTAGAGAATGAAAGGCACATTAGGTGGTGGTTGTGTTGGTTAATGAAAAGAGGAATAACTTTTGGGAGTACTAGAAGCTCTTGGCTAAAGGAAGAACGATAGCATTAGACTAGGGGTACAAAAATCAAATAACATCGATTTAACGTTCATTTCCCTTATCTAACAATTCATATATGGAAATAGGGGATGGGGTTCATTTTCTTTATTTTGCTCTCTCTTGATTCAGTTCATTTTCCTTGTCATAACGAAAGTTCCCCCTAATTGCACCATCCTCGCTAGGGAAAATGTTGTAAGCAATCTTTAAAGTATCAAATAGTTCAAAGTGCTGGAATAACTAAAACATCTCTGGGTCAAGGATCGGTCCATTAATGATAAAAGAAGAGGATGGGGGGAGAGAGGACACAAGCAAGCAGAGTATTGTGTCACTGGTTGCCTTGATTTTCGTGACCAATTCACCTAAAAAAGAATATTATTGGTTATGATCTTTGTGGCTACTTTCTTTCATTTATCTGGTGCATCATAACTCATAAAGTATTAAATATAATCTTCAATGAAACAGAGATATTTGCATGGACAGAAGACATCAGCAAGGAACCAAAAAATTTACAGGAAAAAGAAAATTCTGGAATTGCTTCCCCGCTAATTGTCAGTTTGAGTTATCAAGTCTTACTAATAATCAATTGTGACAATGTTTATCCATTGAATCAGGAAATGGTTCTTCACTGTTGAAATTGCAGCACAATATAATTTCCTATACAGCCATACCTTGTTCTCCATTGAGCAAAGTGCAAATTTCCAACCAAAACTTCTATTGAGGTTGCATAATAAAGCATCAATCCATTCACTCTTTCCAGAATTAGGAACACCAGTCACTATGGTCAATTCACCAGGTACAACCTGTCACAATCATGATCACCATGAATGTTGAGCAAAATATGCTAGAGATGTGAAAGCTAAAACATTATCAGATTGTAACAAAATCATCAACTGCTGATTTAGTGTTCTTGCAGTAGAAGGAAGTGTGCTTATAAAAAACAGACTACGCCCGAAACATGCTACCTGAAAATATTCTCTGCTCAACAAACTCGTCATTTCACTTGTTTTGTGAATATAGGCAATTCATATGGCAAGTTCCATCTTGCAACCCCCCCCCCCCACTTTGAAAACAAAAAGAGCTCTATTCAAAAGCCAGTGACCCTTCAAAAGTCTTGTACTATGCTTGCCAAAGGTACCTACTTTTAGCTGTCTTTAGGACGTAAAATTTCTCACCTCATTGTACTCAAGAATATAGGCATGTTGAATGGTGCAACACAATTTTAATTTCCATGTGCTTGAAAATGCTGTATACGATACTGATAAGGGCACAGGATAATTTTAGCAATCAAAGCAACCTTTTTTAGGGACTAGGGTGACAAAATCTTCAAACTCTGAGCTATAATCATATGGCATAACAAAACTAGTCTTTTAAGGCCAATCCGTAATAACTTTGAGATTGTTGATTGGGCATCCAACTTAACATTCATAACGACACAATGGTGTTCATTTCTCTTAATCTCTCTACGTTTCAAAATATTATCCCGCTGTCTATCCCTAACTAATAGACCATTAGCTTTTTCATCTCTCTCTCTTCGTCTCGCAACTCCAACTCCTAATAAACAAGACTTTATCTCTCTTAATCTTCCTTCCCCCACCTCGGAACCAATGGCCAAGCAAGACTACCAAATCAAAGCAGCACCACCATCTCAGCCTTCTCTGTTTGTTGTCTGTATCAGGCCCAATTTACTTTCCTCATAATTTTCGCCACATTTAACATCAAGCTAACAGCAATGCTAATTCTCTGCCATCACTGTCAAACAACAGCTTTATTACTGGCTCTTCAGCCTCTGTCTCTATCTCCCCCCCCCCCTCCACTCTCTCTCTCTCTCTGCCCTCTGTTACTCCCAAGTCCCAACCACCAAACCAACAAACTAACAACCATATATGTCTTACTTAACCCCTATTGCAGTCAATTAGCAAGCTGCCAGCAAGCGGAGACAACTTTTCCACCATTATTGTTACAGGTGAAAAGGAAGAAGAAAGTATGTAGAACCTAGCAACCTATTGATAGGGGAACAGATGAGAAGAGAGAGTGATAAAGAGTTTGAAACGGTGTTAATGAGTTAATGGAAGAAGAGAGACAGACCTTCAGCCATAAAGAGAGATGAAAAGACATATGCATGCTAATGCATTACCGTCACACTTAGAAGACATTACCTTTCACATAGCATATTCACAAACCACCACCTGCTAACCCCCCCCCCCCCCAAGCCCAACCAAGAAACCAAACAATTTGTTATAATCATAATAGGATCATAGGAAAGCTGCCACTATAGAGGAAAGCCCAAGCAGAGCCACATGCATGGAAAATTCTTAAGACATATACATTTACTTTATGGGCCTAAAAGGAGAAGAAAGAGGAGCAAACAGTTACACAAGTGAACGCAAAATGATTCTGGCTTCAACAACCCCTCAGAGGGGAAAGAACAGAGGCAAGATGGGAGTCATATATGTTATCCTTCTGCATTAGTTGGTCTTTCTTTGACTAATTATGGCCTTAAAAATTATTTAAAGTGCTTACATTGTAATACTCATCCAAACACCTCCAGCCAGTAGATACACCAAGCTCGTCCCCAAGAACCCTATGGTAATATGCATCAATTTCATCAAAGTAGTCTCTGAAAGCAAACAGCCCACGAATTGGATATAGCTCCGCATTGTCAATTGTTTCCTTAAGTTTTTCTGGCCCCAAGTACATAAGTACCTGTGCGCAACATGTACTCAAATGTAAGCAATTCCACCAAAAGAAAAAAAATAACAAAGCAGCGACTTGGTTTCTTTATAACTGAATTCCTTGGGAAGCTAAAACTCATGGGAGTAATTTCTTACACTTAGAGATTATGGGCGTCATTGTACATGTTTGCTTAGATGTGGACACACAGGTTGGAGCAAGTAAAATCACCATTTTTGACAATGCTAATATGCAAGGGAAATAGAGAAGCAGCAGATATGGCATTGATCAAACACCACCTATATACCCCCCTCCTATATAATTAATTCCTGGCGCGAAAAAACTTGGACTATGCAATGCTGAATTGACAATGTGAAGGTGACCAATTAAACAAATGTTGCTAAGTTCTAGAACATTATACAATGGAAGGTGTTAGTTGACTGAGATGCATGCTATCACTAAGAAGAAAAGTTGGGTGATAAGTCTACTGCACAACAAAAATAAAGAGGCTCCTCGAAGAGGAGCTCAGTAGCATCTAGAGTTAGCAGCCACCCAATGAGGGTCTCTCTACTGCAGGGATGGGAATGACAACTATTTCAATTTTCGGGTAAGAAAAAAAAACAATCCTCAGCATTTCCTGACAGAGGCATGCTAAAGTGTTTCTTCAATTGCACCTCTTTGATGTTTTCGACAGCATGAAACTTTTCACTAGACAGCCTGGCATTTTGGGCATCCTGCTACTCATGTACTAGGGTTCTGAAACAGGTCCCGATCCTGGAAGAGCACGTATTTTTTTTTTGGGGGGGGGGGGGGGGGAGAGTCGTTCCCATGCTTCATAGCTTTAAATTCGCAGCCACTGCATCTTCTATCATAAAATGCAAGTGAGATAATGATGAGAAAACAAAAGTGTGGGATAAAGATGATACTTAATAATTATATATCATCCAGATTAAAACGACAGAAGCTTCCTCAAGTTTGCAAGTCTGTCTCTTGAACAGCAAGAATTCGAGTATGTGTGGTTCTTCATATGAGACTAGAACCTGAAAAATATGGCATGCCTTTGTAGTGGTAATTAGGCTGTTGTGTACACTCTGATTATGGATTCAGTTGGGGACTGAAAGCTTGTACTTTACAAGCTGCCTTCCATCTTATATTGCATGTCCATTTTCCCCATTGGTGCATTTTCTTCTTCCGTTTCTAACCAAATATAGATTACATAAATAATCCATAAAATGTTTCACGAAGCAAGACATCACAACACATAAAACAACCTTCTTAAATCCGATTGTAGATCCATGTCTTATCAAGAGTTCAGGTTCAAGCAATCAGAACACTATGTTATCTACATCTTGACATCTTAGTTTCAAAAGGCACCAGGTGTACCGAGGCAAAAAGGGTCCCGGAAACCTAGGCATAAGGAGAAGAAACGTGCCTTTCACATACAAGTTGCAACTTTATTTTTGAAAACAATTATTTTCTTATTTCAAGTTTTTATATTATATTTTTGGTAGAAACAGCCGAAATATAAGCATTAAAAAATTCAAATAAAAGGTGTTACAAAAAAATAGAAAGGGGGAGGGACATCAAGTGCCTAGCAAACTAGAAGGTGGGTATTCGTCAGCTATGTAAAACCCGGAAATAAATGGACAAAAGGAAAAGAAAAAAGAAAAAAAAAACATCAAACATCCATTGTAAATGTCAAAGAGAACTTCCCTAATAAAAGGATCAAGGAGGAGAATAAATTCAGAGAATAAGCTTCCAGATCTAAAGTAGAGAAGAATGCAAGCTGTGACTAAAAAAGACAGTGAAATAGAGAAGAGAGAATCCAACGAGAAAGAGTGAAAGAAGAAGAGAGAATCAAAAAAGAACAGATTGAAGATAGAGAGGGAGAGAACAGACCTGGAAAGCTTGACCAGGGAAGAATGCTGGGAGACATGGTGCCGGAAACCACCAGGGATTGGTTGCCAGAACTTCTGCCGTACCCAGCAATCACAAATTTCCCAAATGTTGCACAAACAACGAATTAAGGTTTTTCTGAAATTAGGACTTTCAATTTGGGATTAGAATGAAGTTCATGCAATTAATTGAGGGCTTTTGCTCGAATTTGCATCTTAAAGATTAGGTAAGAGTTAATTTGAAATGTTTTGGTCTTCTTTTAAACTCAGATCTCCTGTTTCTCTTGCTTCTAAACAAAAGGCAGTCCAAGTGGTGTGCCTTGCGCCTTGGCAAAGGTGGCCTAAGGCGTGCGCCTATCATATGTCACTGCGTGTTAGCCTTAGAAGCATCTTTGCTGCCGCCTGCATTCGACTTGCGTCTGGGCGCATATTTAAACTAAGTTTGACTTCATTAAAATATGCAATAAATTATAACCTCATTTGCATCTTTGAAGTCGTCAGTGTCATTTTTTTTTGGCCATTTAACCCGCCAACATCTGCAATTCGAAGAGAAAAGGTCAAATGATGTACAAGTCTAAAGCATCAGGCTCACCAATGGAATAGAGAATGTCAAGAAAAATAAACCTTTCTCGCCCAAGGCGGCGAGCAAGCTCCTCAGACAATGCTTGGCCGGGACGATCACCGTCAGTTGCTAATATTATTCTGGTCGCCTACCAAGAAAGAAAGAATCCCGACTCTTATATCCATTTCTTCTATCAATAATGTAAGGAGAATAGTGATACCAACCTTTTCAAAGTATTCCTTACAGTTCCACAAATACTGATACTTTGTGTCCTAGCTTCAAAGAAAATACATAGAAAAGAGTATCAGATAAAAGAAATTAAAACTACTTCCCCAATTGATGCAATAAAATATAAAATGACAATCAGGACACACAGAATTATATTTATTGTTACTATATTTCAGCAAATGCTTGTTTGGGAAACGCCACACAGCCTCACGAATAAGCTAAACTGGCAAGCATTAATTTCAAGTTTATCAATAAGTTATCAATGTTTGACATACCTATAGAAAGACATATCTTACGATGGGGGGGATAACAAGAAAGAGAGAAAGAATAACATTTTTTTCTAATAAGCACAATACTTTAATTTTCTTTTTATTTTTTTGATAAAACAAGGCACTATACTATTTGCCTTCTCTTACTGAAATCTTAGTGTGCACAAATATATTAGAAATACTATAACAAACACCCTTGTACAGTTCTACTATTACGATTTTGATACAAAAGCAAGTATGGATTATTGTTAATGGAAAATTTTGGAAGATTTTGAAGATTCTTGGAAGAGTTTCAGTTCAGTTAAGACTTGTATTATTAGAGTTATATGCCTGTGAGAACTCTACATATCCTAAAATTTCAGTGTCATTAGGTCTTTTGTAAAGAGTCCAAGTTATAATGGAACTCGTTTAGAATTAGAAGTCTGTAAGAAATAGTAGTCTTTTAGAAGTAGAATCTTGTATGCTTAAAAGTCTAATCATGGTAAAAGTTTCACCTTGTTAGAAGTCTAATCAGGTCTGAATCCAACCATGATAAAAGACTAACCTTCATAGAAGTCTAATAATGTTAGAACTCTAAAGTTACTTAGAAGTCTAAAGTTGTTAGGAGTCTAGTATAGTTAGAAGTCTGTTTGGCTTCCACGTCATTATTATCATACTCGGGATAGGTTTTTTCTTGTTTTAAGCACTTTAGGAATCTTATTCAATTAGGAGTACAATAATAGATAAGGATTAGTTTTCCTATTTCTAGCCGGATTAGAATTGTAATGCCTATATAAAGGCACGCCTATTATGAACAAAGATAAAGAGTTTATAAATTACGAACATTGAATTATTTTAGATGAACTTCCCTATCATTGCTTAGTTAATAAACAAACCCCATAACAGAGCTCAAAAACGTTTTGAGATACCTATCCTTGTAATTTTACTTAGTGGTCTTTCCCTTGGGGTTAGATCATAAAATTGCTGATTTTCTGTGACTTGGTCCAGATCAGAATTCTATTTGATACACAAAAAAGTTTCATGATACACACAGTACCCTTAAAACTAGAGCTTGACATCCCCATATACATTCAGCCGATTGTTAGTTCAGTCGTCCCTCCTTTCTATTCTCCCTTAAAACATTAGAGCACCAACCCCCTTCCTTTTCTTTGCCTTTCACTCTATGGAAGCCACCCCCTCCTCGGCTTTTGCCAAGAAGAGCTTAACTTACCTTTTGTCCTTCTCTCCCTGGCAGCCATCTGCAACAATGATGTCAGTATTATTTCAAAATTCACTGCCAAATCGATTAATTTGAATCTGTAAACTAAAGACTAATCTGTCTCTCAGGGTTCCATTACTGCCTATCGAAGTCTGATGCTTTTGTCCCTTATGCTAACCATAAATCAAAGGCACCCAAGAGAGTTACAGCAACTAAGAATCGCAGCCAATAACAACATCAGTTCCCATGCACCATAATAAGACAAAATGTTGGTCTCCAATACTAGTATTATACCATCCAAAGTAATGAAGGTATGCAAGGAAAATGAGGTAAGAACAATCAAACCTGATCTGGAGTTGGAACATCTTTCTTTGAAACTTTAGGAGGTGCACCATCAGGCACACTAACACAGTTGTGGAAGCCAGCTTCTTGCATCGCCAGCTTGTCCATTTCTCCTTCAACCTATGCGCAAAGAATTAGACAAGAGCAGAATTGCATTTTTTTCTTGAAAGCTGAAAAGAGTACTCACAATAATTATATCACTTGCATTATGGATATCATCGAGTCCATAAAATATCTTTTCAGTATCAGCTTCCTGCACATCCAGAGAAAACATACATTACAACTATAAAAGTGGTGAATGCCAGAACAAAAACACCGAACATGAAAGCATGCATGTCGCAGAAAAAACTTCAGAGACAAAAAGTTTCTACAAGATCAAACAATCATAGCAATTCCTTCTAGGAAGCGGTAACAGCTAAAGTTACTGTAATCCCCCGTAATTTTATGAATTTTATAAATATATTTAAAGTATATATTTATAAATGATTTTAATATTTTTATGAGTCGAATTATTTTAATGTTCGACTATTTTGAGGAGTTAAAAGAGTTTTATGGTTTTTATTTCTTAAATCAATTAAATGTTTCATTAAGTGGAACTTTAATTATTTAAAGAGTAGTATTTAAAGTATATTTAATTATTAAATTAAGCTTATGGGTTGAGGAGCCCAATTAGTAGCCTTTTGATCCCATTTGAAAGCCCAAAGGAGTAATTCTTTTCCTAATAAGACTCCTATTCTTATGTACTCCTAATTCTACTAGGATTAGGAAAGAGAACCTATAAATACTTCATTAAACCTCCCATGATTCATATTTTCAGATTTGGCTTTTGTTTTCCACTAATTCTTCCTTTTCTCTTTCCCTCCCTTCACTCAATTTTCCCCTCTTTGCTTCACTCGACTTTTGCTCGGTTTCTCACTGGTTTTTTTTCTCACCTGAATCTGATTGTCTAGATTTCTCATAGTTCCGTTTATTTTTAGCCAAAAATTCCTTATGAGAAGTTGTACATCTCGAAAAGTTATTGAACTTAGGCTCAACAATCACTCGATTCCGATTATTATTCTATAAGTTATGGCCTCTGCAAGTTTCGCAATTTTGCTGCCATATTTCACTCGCGATTTCGGTATTTCACTCCTTTCTCCTTTTTTTTCTTTTGATTCTTTTCCTCGTTTCTTATATATTGATTTCATATATATTGATTTAATATTTCTAAGTATTATTTTGTTAAATTATTGTTTAAAGATTGTATCTTTAATTATTTCAAATTATATATTTCATATTCAAAAAAATTTCAGATTTAATATTTTGTGTTCAAGGTGAGATTTAAATATTAAAGTCTTGATTTTTGAGGTTTTAAAAGCCTATTTTAGTAGTACCATATTTTAGGGATTGAAATATTTAATCTTTGGTGTCAAAAGAATAAAAGGTTTTGACACGTTTTTAAGTGAAGCTTTTTTGCTGTAAATTTATTGGTATATTGATATACCAATGTTTTGTTTTTGTTAGGCGGAGATTATTCCCTAGGCAACTTTTAGAGTAGAAAAGTGGCCTCTCAATGTCTACACAAGGTACGTACATATCTGTGTGTTATGTGATTAGTATCATGATATAAGGAGAAAAAGTTGTACTATCATGTATAGGAACTTTATATGTGATTGCTAGTATGATTGATTTCTACATGTTTATGCTTGTGTGCAAGCATGATAATTATGAGATTTATTATGAGTTAAAGATTGTCATGTTTGTATGGATTTATTGATGTAAGCATGTGGATAGGAACTTTATTTATTAATTCACATGGGGGAATTAATATGTTATTAAGATTGATTCATGTTATTCATGTATTCCCTTACAAGTATTATTTTCACTACTTTATGAGAACTGTGGGACTTATTTGATAAGTTGATAAGTATCCCTTTTTAAAGATAAGTTTGATTGTTGGTTAGGTTCAACAAATAAGAAAGTTTGAGATTGAAAGAAAGTAAGTTTTGGGTTGTAAGTTGTGATCACTTATTAAATCCTAAGATAAAAGAAGTTCAGTTGTGAATGTTTGATTTATTGTTTTTGTGTTTCCTGTATGTGTGTCATAACAAGTAATAACTTGTAAAGAACGTGAAGTGTAACGAGGATAGTTATAGACTTTAGACTGATGCACGTCTAGAGTTGGACATTAGGAGTTGGGGTACATGGTGAACGTGTCATAGCTTTTCTGGGTAATGGATTGTTCACCATTCCTATTTTTCAAAAAGTTCCTCGATATCGCAGATCATTCTAGAATATGGAGTCGCTCCCGTATTTCGTCTTCGTAAGCGACACATTAGTAGATAAGACAACTCAAGTCCAATAATTATTCCATTAAAGTAATAAAAAGATGTTTAAAATTATTTCTATAGAAGTTATCAGCACAATATTATATTGTTATACTATTATTTATCCATGCATGTTATTTATTAGTATCATGTTAAGATTGTTATTGTATTAGTATGTAGTACTCAGCTTTGCTCATTACGAACTTTGTTTGTGATTGTTGATCATGGCTTTGCCTTAATGATCCTGTGATGACCCATTTTGGTGAGCAATTTTTTTAAAGCATTGACATTACAAGTTCGCAAGTGCATCATAAGAAATCTGGGAATGGAGAGAATGTGTAAACTAGTATATCTTATTTTCTACATTAGTAGGAATGTACTTTATTAAGTTTATTTGAGTAAACTTATTAAGAATGTTTGATTTCAAAATACTTATTTATTTATTTATAATAGGAAAAATTGATAAGAGCAGTCCCAATTATTGGCGGAACCAACTATGCATCATTTTTGCCAAAATCGGTCCTAGCTGACTGGTTACCCGTTGAACAGGTTAATTTTTTAACAGGTTAATTTTTAAAAAAAAAATTCAGTCAACTCTTTCCTTTTTCTCTCTCCTATTTCTATCCGTCTGGCACCCCCATTCCCAGCCGAAAACTCCAAGTTCGACACTAGGGAAGCTGAAGATGTCAATTCGAAGTCTTCGAATTTGATTCTCCCTAGTGTGTTTGGCCCTGACAAACTCAAACGTTTTTTAATCATCACCTCCCATTTCTTCCCCGCCATCTCATAAACACTCGCATGGCCTCAAATTAAGAGGAATCTGGTTTGATGATCTGGGGCGTTGATTGAAAATCGAGGTGGGTTAATTGGAAGGTGGAGGAGGAAGGGATGGGAGAGAGAAAGTGGAGGAGAGAGAACTGAAGTGGAGTTTTGCGCGAAGGATAGAGTGGGAATGTTCGAGTTTGTGGAGGGAGTTATGGAGAACGATGAAATTGGGTTGTTTGATGAAGAGGAAAGATAATATTGTTATGTCTGTTCCGCCGAAAGCTACTTTGCACCAGCTGTATTTTGTGCCGGAGATTGGGAGGGTTTTTGACAAAGAGGGAAGGGGGGTAAATAAGGATTGTGATTGTTGTGTTGTTAATAAAAGAAATTAAAAAAAAAAAAAGAAAATTTTACCTACTATAGCAGGTCATTCTGGGACCAATTTTGGCAAAAATGATGCAAAGTTGAGACCGCTCAAAAATAATCCTTAGTTGGGACTGAAAATGGCGGAACGCCCATAGTTGGGACTGTTCCTATCAATTTTTCCTTTATAATAAAAGGTTAAAGTTTAGTAATATGTTTTCCGCTGCAAAATTCTGAATACGAATACGTTATCACACAGGCGATAATACTTGGGTAATTCTCTACTTTTATATTATAAATATATTTATGAAAAGAGAGAATTATCGGGGTGTTACAGTTACGGTCACAATTCTTGTTTTATCGGTAAAAACACTTAAGCACACATCGGTCATCACAACAGAAAACGACAATCTTTAGTTAGTACCAGTGTGCCAGAGTAGGATAACAAAAAAAATTAGGAATCAAAACCTGCCAAAATTTCTTGGTGACGTCGCGATATTTGCAGCTAATCAGAACTCCATTTCGCCTGTAAGTAAATGCAATGACAATCTGCCAAAAAAACATTATACATTAGTCATGGAGGACCATCGCCATTATATTAAGGATAAACTATAAAGTACAAACAGCAAAAAATGAGTAAAGAATGTAGTAGTATTTCTTCAACTCACGGGCTATATGTATCCTCATCTTGATTCTTACAATTAGAATTGTAGAATCACTGACACAAATACCATCTTCCAAATCAAAACTGTCAATTTTGACTCCACCCAAAAACATTAAATTGATCTTCTTAAGACAGAAAATCACCAAAAATGGATAAGCTCGTCCGTTTGGATAATTTAGCATTTTACTTACAATGGTATTGCTAAAGGAACATAGAGTTTCCCTACACAAGAATTCGTGTATAACAATACAGCATGAAAACAGGATATAGACACTGGAGTAACTCAATTAGCTTAAGGAATGACCATCTGCAGAAAAATAACTTCTATCAGTTCTATGACTGCACAAAATTAACTTCTATGACTTCACAAAAGCACCAATACAAAAGAAAATTTCTCTAACAACAGAGCTCGCATAATTATGAAGAGGCAAAGGAGACCTAATTATTTCTCTATCTTTTACTAATAAGTAAAGCGACTGATGAAGGATAAAATATGTACCTGACCACCAACAGATTTCTGCATAACATAGTTTCTCCTCAATGTTTCGGCAGTTATCATTCTCTCCGCGAAATATGCAAGTAGCTGATAAAGCAACAACATTAAATAATTAGTCATTAACTGAAGAAGCAGCCAGTTGTAGATCCTTGATATGTCTTCAAAACAAAATCTCGTATACTTCGTTTTTTTTTTAAGTGCACCACTTGGTTTGGGCAGAAAAAACAAGAAAAGAGGAGAGTGAAAATGGACATAAATGTCCATTACTATGGGTAGGTTGGATAGGATGGATGGGTAAGTCAAGAGATGGTAGGAAGGTACATTTGGTCCAAAAAGTTACCATAATAGGAAATGGTGCAATTAGAAAGAAACACCCGTACAAGGAAAGTGGTGCAATTAGAAAAAAAAAATAGAGGAAGTATACACCTCCTCCATTTCTAAATTCATGTAACATTTGCATACGAAAAACTATTCATCTACCAACCTCATCCCATATTATCTAACAAATGTACAAGAAAAAATATAGTCAAAGGTGGTCCTATTGGATTTGTTTTAATGCATACTTTCATAATATCAACTTTTTATAATTTTTACTTATACATAATTAAAGATACTAAGGAACAAAGGAGTGCAATGGATAAGCATGAAAATGTTACATGTAAGCATGAAAATGTTACATGTAAGCATAAAAGGAGGAAGTATATAGAATAAAGTTCATATGAGGGCACTTCATATGTTAGAACATGAGACCAACGGAATTATAATCCATTTTTACGATATTACATTATAATCCTTTTTTCTGAAATGTAGTCATTTTGGAAGATTGGCCCCGCGAAGAAAAAAAGGGTTATAATTTAGCCAAATGGATTATATATTAGTTAAAAAGGATACAAAAAAGTGCTCTCATGGGAACCCAACCATATATAAACACATACATAATATATATATATATATATATATATAATATATATATATATATATATATAGAGAGAGAGAGAGAGAGAGTGTGTGTGTGTGTCAAGATCCGGTTAAAAGGAGTCTTCAAGTTAGAGTTGCAACAATTTTTCTGCAATTATTACTTAGAGTAAGATCACTTCTAACTTTATAGTTACACCATAACATATTTGGAGACATCACTTGCCAATTAGAGTTACATCTCTTCTCATTTCTCACACCAAAAAGCCTTCTCACATGAACTAGATTCTATATATTTTCATACTTTGTTTTATGATAAGTGGAACATAGGAGCGATGCAAATCTTTTAACAAGCCCACGTGATGAGGAGAGAGATACATAGCGAGATAAGACCACACATCAACGTGAAGAAGAGAGAACCATTTAACCAAAATCATGTTGCATTTATTTTGCAACTCCCAAAAAGGAAAGTGTTGCACTTATTTTAGAGCCAAAGAAGTATAAATATAGAGAAACCATTTACATTCCAACTCAACTTTTCCACTAACACATCTAGAATTCCGATGCCTACCCTCACCCCCATTGCCATATTTAACACTTGACTTCTGATTTTTCAACTTTTTATCTCAACATAGGGCAAAATAGAATGAACGGTTAAACAGCTAGATTAATGCCAGTCCGAAAACATTACATTGTACTTAGACTAAAGGAGTAGAACTCATTGCAACCTTTCAAACATGTAAAAGCTTATCATTGGGGAAAAGAAAACTCACCTCATCGCAGAGTGGCTCTAGGCCAAGATCCTTCTCCGTCAATCCTGTTCTTTTACCTTTAAGAATTTGGTTTAACTTCCCATGAGACAACCGAACATCAGCTTTAGCCTACAAACAACATATAGAGTCACAGCATTGTAGGTCGGCAGTAGAACGATCACAAGCTAAAAAAAAAAAAAAAACATTCTGCACTATGCCCGAGAAGTTGAACTAACAAAATAAACCCCATGCAATAAATTAAAAAAATAATATGAATCTTTGTTATTGTATTTAGAATAAAAGGATAGTGTATGCAGAATAGTACATAAATCGTACATAATTAATGTTTAGGAACAACAATATGAGTTTAGATGAATTTCAGGACCTAAACGACTAAATTTAAAAGATGTTTGTTCACTTTAAAACTTATGTTTCTGTCCTCTTTCATTAGTTTATGTTCAAAGATTTTATCTTTCCTTTAGCTTCCCAGTATTCTTTACTCAGAAGTCACACCAACCCCCCCCCCCCGCCACACCACCACCATCTCCCTATTAAGGGAACACCGCAAAAAATTGAGCCAGTGTTAGTAATCCAAAAAAAAAGTCCATTACATCAAAAATAATCTTGGTTTTCATCAAATCCGACTTAAGCATGCATCAATAGTTCTTGTTCTGTTCCAATCAAAACAATAAGAAAAAATAATCTGTTCTTTAGCCATTGCTCCATGTAGAATATGTTATCTGTTACTTTATGAGGCAAATACATAAGATTACCCCGACATATAGCCCTTTTTTCCAAATAACCCCCACATTGTCACCCATATCACACATAACCCTAAATTTGTAATTTGTCATTAAAAATGACGAAATTACAAATGGCGTTAACTTGGTTAGTCTTTGGATGGGTTTGTCGTAATTTAAGAAGGTGATTGATGGCATTGAATTAGAAAAAGGTGGTTTGGCGCTCTATTAATGGTCTGCTGCCAAAAATAAAATGTTTGAATTGTGCATCAAAACTAATTAACATCCTTCTGAATAGCTATCAACCACCTTCTTGAATGACACCAAACCCATCCAAAGTCAAACCAAATGTAATTCCATCATGTTTAATGACAAATGAAAATTTAAGAGTTATTCACGATACGGGTGACAATGTGGGGGTAATTTGGGAAAAAAGGCTATATGTCAAGGTTATATGAGATAATATCCCAAAAATAATTTTCTTTGGTCTTTGTTATCATATACTACCTCAGTATCTTTTATCTATCTTTCTTGACTGTGCGTGTTTGCTAATGCACTTCTTTGGCCTTAAATATCTTTCATAACATAAAACTAAAAATTATAATGCTTGAATACTAATAAAGTACTCATTAAGACGAATCAAAGAAGATCCTCTTATATGTTGAGAAGAATATATAGAAGATTCTTTCTAATTGTGAATAATGTAAAGATTCTAAGTGAGAAAAATAAAATAAATACAGAGGGAGTACTCAATGAGGTAAAACATCAAAGTTTCCATTATAAGGAAATACCTTTCTAGATTATCTCCTGGGAGAGTGAATTTCAATCTTTATGGATGATCTAGATCTGATTTTTATTGGGAAAGAGACAAAGACAACATTATAGGGGGTGGGAAGAATGGAATATTAAGAGAAATTGCAAACTGCATTCAACATAACAAGGCAACACGCAACTCTCATTGGAGCTCAAGAAACGCAAGCCTTATGAAGCACGGGTACGCCTCCCAGGCACCGTTTTCCGTACCGGGTACGGGTACAGGACGGATTCGCCTCGGATTCGTACCCAAAACGAATCTGGGAAGGTGGGTACGGCGGCAAGAATTAGGTACGGGTGGTATGCAAACGGGTACGGGATGGGTAAGTTTTTGGAGCTTGAGAAACGTACCCAGTCAATTTATGAAATTTTAATGGGGCAAAATCAGATCCAAGGGTTTTTGGAGAATTTCAAATTCTCTCTCACCTGAACTGAAAACTCCTTCAAAGTTCTTCATTGCTCCTTGTCGCCGATCGTCTCGCCGATGGTCGTCGGTAGTCAGTCCAAGTGCTCACCGATCATGCTCGAATTGTTCTTTCCTCAGTTTCTTGTCTGATTTACTTTGTTTTAGTTGAAGGAGAAGGTGAAAAGTAAGGGCGGTACTGTGGTATAGCATGAGTCATTAACTCATTACAGTACAGCTCTACAGCATATTTGATTATTTTTCTAGTAAAGTTGTACTTGTAGGCTGCAACTTTCTATTTTCTCTCATAGTCTGACTTATCTAGGGAAGAGGTTATAACTTATGGGTGTCCAGCTAACATATTTCTTTTTTCTTTTTTCTTTTTTCTTTTTGACCCCTTATATATTTTATTATTCTAAGAAGGTGCAAAACTTATTACCTAATTTTAATGCTTTTTGTGCAAAAAGATTATATGTAGAAATTTTTTTAAGGCAATATTATTTATTAAATGTATTAGATTTATTTACTTTGTTTTTTGCCGAATCCAAGCCGTACCCGTTTTCGAAAATTTTGATTGTGCCGTTTTCCGTCCCCATACCCGTATCCGTCCCCGTATTCGTGCTACCTTGCGCAAGGCCATAGACCACTACTAGTGCCACCACCTATGATGGAGTTCCGTAGCGAAATTTTTTTCTCCTCGGCATTTATGGTTTGTTCACTAAAAAGATCAGCAATGATAAAGACCGAGTAATTAATATTTATGGAATTATGAGGTATGCAATTGCGAAAAATGTTCTGATGCTCAGAATTGTTCATGTCGACACGACCCCACCTGGGTGGAGAAACGGATTACGAGTTGGAACAGGGTGGGAGCAAACAGACAAGCCGATTGTCGACACGACGCTTCGTTCCAAGCAAGTGTTTTATGCGCTTTTCTTCTCTCTCTTGTTTCTCTTTCTTCTTGTTATTGTCTCTTATGTTTCTCTTTGTGACCTTATTTCTTGTTTCTCTTTAAACCTTCCTCTCTCTCTCTCCCTATTATATAAGCATTACTTTGGATGGGACTAGTCACTGGTCCTATGAACCTTCACGACTTCAAATAATAACTTTGACTTCTTATGTTGTGTGGCCCCCCTTTTCGTATTTTGCTATGCAAGCCCAAACTATGCCCAAAAAAAGGAAAACTTTTATTTAATAATATTTTCCTTTGAAATAATAATATTAAATGTCACATTGTTTAGCGGTAAAAGTTTAGTATAAAAGCTTGAAATCAGGGGATCAAAACTTATGCAATTCGATTTCTTATTTTTTTTCCTGTATGTGGATTACATGAAATAAAACATCCAAAGGGAGAATGCCACGTGGCATCGTTCCTTGGTTAGGAACGCCTTTTAATATATTAGTATAGCGGAACGGCCACTTTGTAACGAGTTTGTGAGGGGGGGGGGTTGTCGAGGAAAGGGTTCGTTGGTGGGGTTCTCAGGGAAAGGGGAGGGGGTGGAGTTGTCGGGAAAAGGGAGGGGGTGGGGTTGTCGGGGAAAGGGGAGGGGGTGGGGTTGCCGGGGAAAGGGGAGGGTGGGGGTGTCGGGAAAGGGGAGGGGGTGGGGTTGTCGGGAAAGGGGGGGAAGGGGTGGGGGTGGGGTGGGGGAGGGGGAGGGGTGGTGGGTGGGTGGTTAGGGTAGGTTTAGGGTTAATTAGGGTTAGAAGGTAATTAGGATAGGGTTTAGGATTAATTAGGCTAGAGGGAGTTAGGGTTTAGGTTAGTTAACTTGGGTTAGAGGGGATTAGGGCCTAATGACTAACGAAAGTCTAACACAGTTAGTCAAAAGGGTAAGTTTATGTATTTTTTGAAAAGTGAAGGGTATATGGTGAATTTAGAAAGTTGAAAGGGTATACAGTGCAAACAAAAATTTGTCAGGGGTATATGGTGAAAAAACCGTATTATATTTGATTCCACGGTGAGAGATATGACTTTCTTATACAAAATTTAAATGGAGGAGCCAAATAGGGTAAACTTTTTGAGAGGAATCTATGATTTCACTAGAAAAAAAAAAAGCTATTTTTTACTTATATTCTAAAAAAAAAAAAACATGTTTTAAAAATATAATCACAAATCGTTAAGATCTGGAATATAATGGGTTTATCTCTAAATATTAAATTTTCAAAATTTAGTACTAAAACTATTTAAAAAAATGTCCATAAGTCCAAATTCAGATTTTAAATCCTTCGAAAATGTGTCATGACTGTCATCGGATCCTTGATTTTAAGCTTTCCAAGATTCGGAACTCGTAGACTCATACCCAAGTCCAAGCATCATAGAAAAAAAAATGACATGGGTTTTATTCCTCTCACGACTTTGGTGACGTTCACAAAAGAAGGGAGGTGGTATAGGGGAATGCGAAGAGGGAGCTAGAAGAGTGAAAAACTTGTGGCTTTATTCATATGTTGGTGAATTGAATGTTCCTTTTGATCTCTAACCATAAAGTCAACACACAGGTTAATCTTAAGTTCTTCCACAAGTACTTATAGAAACAGTTTGGGTCCATGATGATGGACAGGTGGGTAACATAAATGCAGCCACGCAGGAAGAGTACAAATGTACTCAAGAAAGGAGCATTAAACTCAAAAGAAATTAGGTGCTAATAAAGAAAAGAATCAAAGCAGATTGAAATGGACAGAAGTTCTACCATCGTATTGCCCTGCCAACCACATTTTCCACGGAAACAAAGCCACACCGCACTATTCCTGCAACAGTAAAAGGTAAAACTGAATACTTTTGGAAAACAATACTTACTGAAAAGATACATCTGAAAAACATTAGGACACAACTGTAAGGCAAAAATGAAGCATACCCATCATCACTTATGTTCAAAGATAAGGAATGCTCACCCGAATCACCACCTTTGCACTGCAAGAGGAACAAAACCACAAATAACAAGTTACGACCAATACCATGAGCAAAACTATGCAGGCAAGTGGATCTTTTACTGCCTTAAATGAAGAATTCGGAACTTAACAGTCCCTATCATTGGCAACCAAAATATATTTTAGGAAAAAACTATATCCAATACCTTTTTTTTTTCAGCATTCTCCAAAGACAGCCATATTTGCTATGCACAATTTTTTTTAAAAAAAAGGAAAACAATAAACATGCATATAATATGTCCATACATATATCAATTCTCTCTTTCGTTCAGCATTGCTTCTAATACATTAAGTAACGTTCTTTATTTGTAATAACAAAAGAAAGGAAAATTTTAGTGGTACGAAGAATAAAATGCATAAAACCATGTCACTCCTTTCCCTCCAGCATAGATTAATCTTGTCATCTTCTATACGACCAAAAAAAGAGTATCCATATCGCTGCCTTCCCACATCTCACTGATGTTACATGCAGGAAATTCTTGGCTTGGAAGAAAAACGTCCACTGAGATGGGATGCACCTTGAGATGAGCATCTCCCTTGCTACTGGAACCCACTCTGGAGAGGACTAATACTTGAGACCCTAAGGAGCCACTTAGGGGGAGTTTGTTTAGAGGTTTTTAGAAAAGGGTAAGGAAATCAAGTGAGCTAATTCCCTTATTGTTTGTTTTGTCAATTTAATGTTCCTTTTACCCTACCCCCAAACTCCTATACATCCATTCCCCATCCCACCCCAAGGTTTCACTTACCCTTTCCTTAAAACATTATTATTATTATTATTATTATTATTATTATTATTATTATTATTATTATTATTATTATTATTATTATAAAATAATTATTATATTTACTATTATTATTCTTATTATTATTATAATAATGATAATAATAATTATTATTATTATTATTTATTATTATTGATTATTATTTTATTATTATATATATTATTATTATAATTGGTATTTTATTATTATTAATTTAGTATCAATGTTTATTATTAATTTACCTTACCAAGCAAGCAGAGAAGATAAATGCATTCAGCAAAGTAGAACATGTCATCCTGCTGTAGACACTCACAAATGACTATATTAGGAGCTTGGTTTTAGATAAACATGTTATGGGCCTTATGTTATGGCCCCAAAACCCATTATCAAAGTTAATAGTAGCTTCTCATCATCAAACTCAACTCTTGCGTGTAGGGGTGGCAATGGGTGGTCCCGTAAGACCCACATCTAGAGCCAGACTTTTGAACTAGACCAGAACTGCTCATACCCACTGTGTCTGAATATTTAAGAGCCTTACCCAGAACCCCTGGGCCTAGCGAGTTCCGGGTCTTATATGGGTATTTAAGTTACTTTCCATTTATTATCACCCATTGACTTTTTCAATTTAATATTCTTGCCCCATTTATTTTACATATATGACAAAGTTAGCGCTAAGAAACTACTAAGTGAATAAGGAGGCAATAGATTACAACTCAAGTGTCCTACTTCACTGGAAAACTTTAGTGCTAGTACACAAGAGTATTTAGATTCTGTCATATCAGATATGCCTTCAGTAACCATATTTCTTTCGCGTATTTACATTCATTTTTTTTTTTTGAAAAAGAATGTTATATATGGGTAAGTTCGGATCTGGAGCTGGTCTGAGTCTAAAATATTAAGTCCGGACTCAAATCTGACCACGAACATTTAGACCTAGAACCGACCTAAACCCTGTCTCCTCTACAGAATAGACTTTGAAATCTTTCATTCAACATGAACATTTAGACACAGATCAGACACGGGCCTATTGGGTCTACATATGTAGACCCAACAGAATTTTGGTCAGTTACTGGGCCCACTGCCCGCCTGCAATAATGTGGACAATGCAATAATGTGGACAGTCAATAACGTGGACAGTCAATAATGTGGACAATGCAGGGTTACAGAGCCATAAAGAATTGGTTTAAAGAAGTCATGTTATGGCCTAGAAGCTCAAATCGCAGAACCAAATTTATAATTTTCAAATTCACACTCCAACTCTTTGATTGAACCCCATAAAAGATGAGATTCCTCGAGGAATAGCTTTTCATTGCCTTTTATTTTTCTTTGTCACAATTGCTAGCTTGATGCATACCTACAAGGGGCAGCAAATACTCCTTCTAACTACTGTATGCCACAAAGATTTAAATTCCCTTTACTCCATAGGTAGGATATTACAAGAGTTAATCATGGGAGAACCAATATCTACCTCTAGCATATTGCTACTATCCAAAGGAGAAAAGACAAATTTGAAATGGAATGACTAAGACATGACGGACTAGTTAATAGGCGGACAGGAAAGCTCTTCTCCTGTTTTGTTTTAATGCAAGACACAATCCCGACACAAAATCCTCCGCAACTTGTAGCTTTAGAAGCATGTGTCTGTTATTTATATGCACTGGTTTGGTACAAAAAAGGACTTTAGCCAACAAGAAATATTTATGTACTAATAAGGTCCTTGTACTAATCAACTACAAAGCATGGCAGGTTGGTGTTTTGTGAAGAGCTCAATAAATTGTTATGCCAAATAGAGAATCTTTAATGGAAGATGGAATGACATTAGCTACTACTTCATCAGAATAAGAAGAAAAGGAATAAGACCAATAGTGTGTTGTTACTTACATACGCAAAGAATTTTTACTTCACTGACTAAAAAGCTACTAAATAATGCAATTTCAAGACCAAATAAAAAAGCACCATGGCATTATATTTACAGCATCAGCTGTAAACCCATTACCATAACTGTTGATCTATCACTGATATTCAGTTACCACGAAAAAATCTTAGACTAATGTCTTAGACTCTACAAATTACTAGAACCACAAACCTATCACTCATCAAAAAATTACAAACAAATTTTGCAATGATAGAAGTAATTAGCCAATAGCTTACTGGAATACTTACCATAGGACATAACAAATGAGAATACTGGCCCGGTATAGACTGGTGACCTTCAATGCCAAGCTCTTCCAATTTCTTCATCAGCACACTTAGTCTAGCGGAATGATGTGTGGAGCCTTCGAGAGATACTGAAAGAAAAGATCAGCTAAGTCATAAATGAAAGTCACACTTTTAGAAGGGCTTTTAGTTGAAGAAAAGTAGGCTACTCAAATCAATTTCAGGATTTCCATGAAAGCAACCATTGTGGTAAAAAGCGAGGTAAGCCAGGAGCAGGGAAAAAAAACGCGGTCGCGGTCGCGGGAACGGTCACGTTGTCGCGGGAACGGCTTGTAACGGGCAAATAGAACGTTTCGCGGCCGACGCGGCGTGAATTTTTTTTAAAAATTCACATAAATATGTTTCAACTTTATTTGCATTTTTTTAGTTTATGAAGCATTATTACAACATAATATAATCAAATCTAATAGAATATCATGTTTCATCAACTATATAATTAAATCATAGAAAGAATTTGGCTAATGTTTGAAAAAAAACGGATGTAACGAGGATAAAAGCGTTCTAACGCGGCGAGTTCGCGTTACAGAACGGACAACGCGGTGAGAAGTATGTGAATTTTATTATGGCGTTCCGTAACGGGATTTCGCGGAACGGCAAATCCAAAATCCGTTACAGAACGACCGTTCTGTAACGGAACGGGAGAGTTTTAATTCTCTGGCCAGGAGTACTTACTCCTTAGTCCTTACGCTTGTGAAAGGAATTGGGTCTGAGCGGACAACCCAATTTCTCCTACTGAAATCATACTCCAAGCCATTACTGGCGTGGGGAAAACACTAGCCGATACATGGAAAACTTACTGGAACACCAAGCATAAAAACATAAACAAAAGAGTAAATTCATGGTATTGAGCAAATACCAACGCTAGCGGGATAATGATCACCATAACAATTAGTCACCCATGCTAGAAAGGATGACCCTAGTGGCACTGGTGACTGGATGACAAAAATAGGAAGATGGCCACAATCGTAATAAAATGCATTCAAATATATCCTTGCCAATTGACATTGGTCAAGAGCACTTAGAATGCCAAGTGCGATAAATATTTAAAAAGTATGCCAATATGGCTAGTTGTGGCCAACCCATCTGTCTATGTAAAGTTTATTAGGCTTGTCTCCAAGATGAGGTGTTTCTTTGCTCACGAGTGACAAAAATGGTTGTCCTTGTGTATATCTCCTACTCTTTCATTCATTTGTTTTGTAGTGGTCGGTTACGCCTCCCTTAATGCCATCATAAGGTGCATGCATGTTGGAACCCTCTTTCCTAACCCCTCCCCACACACACACACACAAAGTCCATGTGAGAGCCACACGTGTTTTGATTTGTTCCAGCGAACAATAAGCCATTAAATTAGCTTCATGAAATTTATATAATTATATTCCAACGATTTCAATACATTTCAAAATAAAAGATAAGTTACCCATATACACCATGCAATTAAGACATCTTAAAAACTATCTCCAATTCATAATAGCCCCATAGAGTGGCATCATAAAGTGCTAGTGGTAATTATTTCAAATCAACAGATGACGACAAAAACCCTTAAATAATAGGCTGGGTTGATATGTTAAGGGAGATTGAGAAGATTTTTGATTCTAACACTATTAATTTATGTTAAATCAAAGCACTAACACCCCTTGCTAGGTAAATTATGTTAGATAATGCACATCATGTGAACTAGTTGAAGGTTCCTATCCTAAGCAAAAAGTTATAACCTATCATATACGGGATTTAAGATCCCATAAGCACATAATAGCATGTTGAATGTCAGTTGCCAAATACTAGAGAACAAGTCTTAATTCTAGTCATCAGTTCAAGTTTGGATTGAACAATACTTGTTTAGGGGTGTTGTCGGGTTCGGGTTGAACTAATGTGTTAAGGGATTCTCATACGCCCTTTTTATTTCAATTTTTTAGCACAATATATTTAACCCTATCTCAACACAATCGACAAAACACAAACGAAAAATAAGTAGTTATTATAAGCATAGTCATTCAAAACCAAATCTAACCAGCCATGTGATATTTAAGTCTAGCAACAATGATGTGAAGCCCTTGCACGGTTGCACCAATACTAAAAAATTTTCCCTAAAAAGTTATCATATTACTATAAATGCGAAGGTCACAAAAACGAATTGTTCATACTTACCCACTTCAATTTGTTTGGAACTTTGGATTTGAAAAGATCGGGTTTCGGTTCATAAAGTTTTTATCACAACCCACTTTTTTATAGATTTTCTTAATAAAGCAACGAAACAAAGATACCATTTCACATAGTGGAACTAAATGATTTGCTAACAGAAGGAGGTATCAGGGGGATTACTTCCTTGAGTAAATGAAAGTACTTCTCATAAAATAATAATATAAGGTTGATTTTTAACCTATGAGCCAATATTTGGGCCCCTCACTAACATTCAAACATAGAAGCGCACGGAAAAATACTTGTTTGTAGAACATGTCCAGATGAGAGAGCATAGCTTGCACACACTTACACGAGAGTGTGTATGACTTGAATTGGACACATGATCTCTTCATGGTGAGCCTTGAAAGAGAATATGACGCAAGATACGTGCATGGATTGCTTCACCAACTATCTTTATTTGCTTTATTAGAATTGTTGCATGGTTTTACTTTACTCTTAAAGTGAAGGTTTTACATGTAACGAAAAATATGTCTATTATTATGTTTGTTAGTTAAATTAGTTAATATCGTTGAGTCACTTTTATTTTAGGTTGGTTGTAATAAGAGCCGAAAATCTGAGTTGTAATAAGCTTTAGGTATAAGCTTGTGACTTTGTAAGTTTTATGGAAAGTTTTGCAAAGCTTTCCTAAATCACTTGCTTCCTTAAGTTGTTTCCTACACTTGCAAAACTAGATTTTAAGCTAGTTTTAAGGGGAATGTTTCGTTATCTCTTGCTTAGCAAAACCGAAAATATTATAGCTCGGAAGGCAAGGTTGTTTTCTCATCCTATATAAGTACATGCCTAATCCATAATAAAGAGTAAGAATTTATTATTGAAATTTCAGACTTGTTTGTCTTTGTAAGTGTAGGAAGTATTTTTCAAGACTTGATTGTTTTTAGGGAGTGAACCTAAACACAAGAACTTTAGTGTTAGGCGAGTGAAACCTAAAACTAAGTGAGATTCGAGTGAGTTAGTGAGTGAAGCTAATAAACTTAAACTCAAAACACATCCTAATTCGAACCCTTGATGAGTGAAGCCTTGTGCGGAACTAAGCTAGATTCCGTTTACGGAATCATATCAGGATAAGAGTTCAAAAGTCGGATTCAAATAAAACCCATAAGTGTCTACAAACATTGCGTCATCTTGGTAAGCAATATGATTAAGCAAATCTTACGATTAAAATGAACGTCGAGTCAGTGATCAGAACTTTTTTAGTGTCACATGGTCAAATGTTATGCCTTAGACCTAGGATCGAACCTCGCCTACGTCATTACCCTCCTCGTTTTGTCAAAATTAGCCCAAGACCCCTATGTAGCATGGGTACTTCTTCTAGGTCACGTACCCGCACCCGCACTTGATACGATACGTATCCTGTATGGGTACGCGTACCCTTTCCTAAAATTTCAAAATCTTACCGTTTTCTGTCCCCGTACCCGAATCCGCACCCGTACCCGTATCCGTCTATGTGCAACCTAGCAAGACCCAAGGACCAAATTCCGAAATTGGCATTTAAAAACAAACTAATATACCTGCTTGCAAAATGGACAACAGTTGGTCGCCCGTAAAAACATTATGCATGAGCCTTAATTACTATAAGAGTTTCTCCATTCGTCCCTTATTGTTTACCCTATTTCCCTTCTATGTTATGAGAGTTGTCTGTTTGTTTTTTTGCACGTGGGATAATTAAAAAGTAGATAGTTTTTGTAGAGATCAAAGTACATAATGGAGCAACTTTTGCGGACAAACTAAAATAGAAAATGGCATAATCTTTAAAAGAGGGAGTACCTGATAGACTGGGATGAGCGGCATAAGAATACCCAGCATTCGTCAGAGACTTAGGCTGAACAATGGAGGTGGGTTTTGAATAATTGGTGACAAAGGGCAGTCTGGAAGTGTTGAAAAATTGTCTTCGAAAAGTAAAGCATGGAGTAGGAGCAGGCCCGTCCCTGAGCCTGGGCAAGAGGGGAAGCCTCCCTCGGCCCAGAAATAACAGGTCATTCATTCCAGATTTCCAGTCACAACAGATGAACAATCGCATGACAATATGCGCATCTACAAATTGTAACATAAAAATTCTTATCATTTAATTCCATCAAACAAACATGAATTAAATTAAGAAGGTATACCAAATATTCGAATCATAAGTTAATAACATGTAAACTATCCCTAAAAACATGAAATAACATGAGATAAAGAAAAAAAATAAGATGAATTCATAAAACAAACAATGACAACCGCATAAAATCAATGGCATGAATAATCACATGAAGTAGATCTTAAAATACGCAAGAAATGAATTTTCTCATGAATAATCGCTACAAAAAATCGTCTAAACAAGTAAATTCATCTAAAGGGGAAAAAACCTGCAACGAGCTTCATCAATTCGAGCCTCAGAACTGCATTCCATATGAGTGAGGGGAGCTGAGAGGTTTCTAAAGTTTAGGGTTGGGCCGAATGTTGTATACCCCACATAGAACTCGGCCGAAGAGACTGGGCCAGGCATTATTATTACAAAGCGTGGATTATACACTAGAGTGCACAATGCTCATTGTGCATCTAAAAAGAACATATTATTTATATTAAAAAACACGAATTTTTTTCATCAATTTTTTTATTTTGAAAAAGAACACACGACTTAAAATTAAGGAACGTGTAAATTTATATTTATAAAAGAACAAAGGTCATAAAATGAAAAGAACATATAGTGAATGAACATCTACACTTAAGGTAAAAGAACGTATTCCTTTTAAATTTAAATTTGAAAAATGAATCTTTAGTTGCAAAATTTAAGGAAGTAAATAACAATAATTTTTTAAAATTATAGACTCTAAAAATAATAAAACGACGTAGTTTAGAAAATGGTGCACCAGGCTCTACATGCACTTGGGTGCATGTACTTATTTACTCCCTCCGATCTTGTGTCATCTGCCCAATTTCTTTTTTATATGTTTTTTAAGGAAATTTCCTTGAGGAGTTTGTTAAACGTCGCCCAAATTACTTAAAATCGACCAATTCACTTTTAATAGACTATTTTACCCCTTTTCTATTTCCACCACCCACCACTGCCACTGCCACCACCAACCACCACCACCAGCCACCATCTGTCACCTCTACCTGCCACCGCCAACACCCACCTCCTCCACCACCTACACCGTGATTTTTTTCATGATTGGTCAATGAGGGAGGAGCGTCTGGTCGGGACGTTCCTCCCTCATCACCCAATCATAAAAAAAAATAAAAGTCACAGCGTAGATGGTGATTACTGCTACTAGTGGTGGGTGATTATCTCGCATGATTTTGTTGAAGGAGTCAATGATGTTTTGTAGCCTCTGATTGATGAGGCAAGGCTAGTCAGTTGTACTACTAAGGAAGCTTGGGTGTCTTCAATGGTGAAGTTCTATTGTATACGAAAATATATTGAATTGGTTTTAATACTTCATTCGTATAAATCCACAATCTATTAAAGGGAAAAAGATCTCTTAATCTCGTCAACCCAAAAGTTTTGAGCAGCAGGTTTCAAAAATTGAAGAAAGTAAACTTGATAAACACATCATGTTGCATCCCTCTTCATTTTTGAAAAAAAAAAAAGCTGTTGGTGGGGGTGGGGGAAGGTGGGGTTGTAGGTGGGTGGTGGTGGCAATGGGGTGGTGGTGGCAGGAGGTGGATGGTGGTGGAGTGAGGTGGCTAGTGGTGGGGGGTGGTGGTTTAGGTAATAAGAAAGAATAAGGTTATAAATGTAATTTCAATTTTTTTTGGGACAATTTTAAGTAATTTTGGGGTGAGAAATAGAAGTTAAGTTTCCTTGAGTATCCTTGAGGTTTTACGAAATTCTAAAAATTTTCTTCAAATTGGGGGAATTTCTCAAATACCCTTAAACTTTGAATTTGTGCTCATTATACCCTTATTAAAGACGGAACCCTAACGCCTTTAGGCTTTTCTCTCTCTCTCTCTCTCTCTCTCTCTCTCTCTCTCTCTCTCTCTCTCTCTCTCTCTCTCTCTCTCTCTCTCTCTCCTCTCAATCGTCATCTTCTTCATCTCTTCTAGTTTGTCTTAGTCTGACAAAATTACTGTCATCATGTTTTCTCAGTTATAGTGTCCCGAAACTATGTGGAATTAGCTAAACCATTGCCTAGATTGCCAAAAAAAATGCTTGCGAGCAGTGCGCTAAACACATGAGTTTGCGCCTAACGCACAGTAACCGCACCAAACACACAATCCCACGTTGAGCGCACCTTTGCTACGCGGCACACTTCATGTGTTTACCAATTTATTCGATGTGGTGGCCGATTTTGCCTTTTTTCCTGTCTTCATGCATGTAGAGTTATTGACCGTTCAACGCATCTTTTGGTCTAAAATTTATATCACCTAATTACGAAAAAATAAGAAAAATTTGTCGTTTCCTTTTTTTTTTTAGTCTTCACGACTACTAGGTCTCATTTAAGTAAATGATCATACCATTTAGGGTCGTCCATTCCTTCTTTTCATGTGCATCATTTAGGATTTCTTAGCATCCATCTTGTTGTAAAAGTCTCACGCATGCACTTAGTAATTATAATGCCATTAGAATTCATCTAGCCCATTATGTTTATGTTCATCCAGTTTCACTCCACTTAGAATTTTTAACCCAATTTAACTTTGTAACAGGCTTGTCTTAAAAGCGTTTATCAAATGCTAATTATAAGCATTAAGTTAATTATGTTTCGAAAATATTCTTATTTTACTTGGGTTAAGAGTATGAATATTTAATTCTATTTTATTATAATATATTTATTAGATTAATTCTATGAAGTTATTATTTAAAATTGGGAAATTCCCATTAATAACCCTGTACTATGGAACAATTGCAATGGTAAACCGATTTTCTTTTGAGTTTCAAAAATAACCCTATACTTAGTAATATTATACAACCGTGACAATATTGTTGTTGTTGTTGTTGCTGCTCGCTGAAGAACCGTGCTTGTGCGTTATTTCTCTCTCCTCTTGTACGCTATAGCCATCGGCGTCGCGCCGCCTTGCTCGTCAGTGACTCGGTGTTGCTCTTTTCTCTCTCCTCTATCATGCATTGTTGTTGCGGCGGTGCTGCTTGTTGCCGCGCTGCATTTCCCTTTGTTCTTGCTCGGTGTTGCTGTTGCCGTTATTGGCCAAAAGTAAAGCGAATGGTTGGGTGACGACCCCCATTATCGGAGTGTAAGCTTTGTCTCCTCCGCCGCGTTCTCTTTCCCCCTGATTAAAAAGAAAATTATCTTAAAGGATGGAAGTTGTTTCGATATTGGATTCCCGATAAGGAATCGTATCATGGTAAGTTATTTCAATATTAGTTTCCTAATAAGGAATTGTATCATGGTAAGTTGTTTTGATATTGGATTCCCGATAAGGAATTATATTTTGATATTGGATTCCCGATAAGGAATCATATGTTGATATTGGATTTTGATAAGGAATCATATGTTGATATTAGATTCCCGATAAGGAATCATATTTTGATATTGGATTCCTGATAAGGAATCATATGTTAATATTGGATTCCGATAAGGAATCATATGTTGATATTGGATTCCCGATAAAGAATCATATTCCCGATAAGGATGGTTAACTTAGATTCCTCATAAGGAATCATGATATGTTTGAAAGGCTAATTAAATAAATATATATGAAATATGTTTTTGTTGTGATTGATTGGTAGTTGTCTTGCTATGTTTGCTATCATGTACTCGTCGGTGTATTATGAAAGGAGTATTCGAGTAATAGTATTTCATTTGTCCACAAAGGACTAATGCTATGCATTGTTATAACATATGTGTTTATGATGGTTAAGTTGACTGTTGGGTCGTTTTCAAGTAAAAACCACCAAATCTTGTGTTAATCTTATTTACAGGTTTAGTACTCAGCTTTGTTAATGTGTGTATGTTGATTTTGTCATTTTTGTGGCTTGTCACTTGGTGGGTGGCATTATCCGAAATGTTTCAGGTGAAGTCGTAAGTTAATCTTTTGCAAGTTGAAGCTGATACGAGATGGTTTAGTATTGTATTTATTCTGAAGTGAGGATGCTCGGCGTTGCAATAGTTAATAATTAATTATTTATAACTTGTTTCTGCACTTAAGAGTCGTTTAGTGCTCCTAATTCACTCTTGTTGTTGCTCTGCGAAAGCGATGAGGTTGTTGAGTTTTGGAATTGAAAATATTTTATAAATTTAAGTTGTAAACAGGTTTAAATTATTTCCAATTTAGGTTTGTCATAGTTTCAGAGGAAACTCTGCCAGATTTTCTATAAGAAATTATTATAACAGAGTTTGAGAATCAGGGTCTTGTTGTAATAGCTAATTTGAATTGAATAGAGTTGGGAATCGAGTTCCACACTTTTCGATATAGTTCGGTGAGTGTGATGGTAATAGTCCGGGTTACCTCGACCTGGGTATTTTCCGTTGTGCTTAACCCTCTGTAAGCTGGTATTGGAAAAATTCGGGTTGTTACAAACTTTATACATGTTAGGAGTCTTAACGATGTCTAGGTTCACCCATCTAAGAAGTATATAGTGTAATACCTCATATGTTTTTTGTATTTATTTAAATAATTAAATATTTATTTTATATTTGTTTTCTAAAATAAATATTTTAAACAAAGGGTATTTTAGTATTTTTGCTGGTTTTAAATTATTTTGGCGGGAATATGGCGCCAAAATTGGATTTGTTAAGCTTTTGGTATTAAATCCTTGTAACACCCCGATAATTCTCTTTTTTTCCAAAAATACTTTTCAAACATAAAATCATCAATGCATTATCGCCCGTGTGAAACGTATCGGCTTATTTAGAATTTTGCAATGAAAAACATATAATTAAACTTTAGAATTGAAATATAGTAAATAACTAAGTAACTTTAAAACCAAACAACATTGTTAACTTTAACTTCAAACCAAACTTAAATGTAAATGTATCTCCTAAAACAATAGATATATCAATATGCTACACAAGATCTCCACTCCCGAGACCCCAAGATGCATCATCTGCACACATGTAGATGTCAATGCACTAAAGAATCTGCTAACCAAGAATGAGTTATCACAGGATCAATACGGCAAAGTCATGATCAACACATATAAACAAAGCACATAGTCAGCAAAGCTGAGTACTACGTAATAATAAATAAACATTCGTAACATGATATTAATAAATATAAGCATGGATAAATAACAACATAACAATCTGCAGATAACTTTTACTGAACTAAACTTTAACAATCTTTTTATTACTTTAGTGAAATAGTCATTAGACCGAGTTGTCTAACTAAAAACCATCCTTCACCTAGGAAGACGAAATACGGGCGCGACTCTGTATTCCATAATGACCTACGATATCGAGAAACCTTTTAAATAAAATAGGAACGGTGATCAATCTAATTCTCAGAAAAAGTCATGGCACGATGTAACACCCCAATAATTCTCTCTTTTTCAAAATTCTTTTCAATATAAAATTTAGAGAATCATCAAAGCATTATCTCCCGTGTGATCATAATGTATCGGCTTATTCAGAATTTTGCAGCGGAAAACATATAACTAAACTTTAGAATTGAAATATAATAAATAATCCAAGTAACTTTAAAACCAAACAACACTACCAATGTTAACTTCAAACCAAACTTAAATATAAAGTATTTACTAAAACAACAGTTAAATCAATCTGTCACACAAGCTCTCGATTCCCAAATATCCATGATGCAACATCTGCATACCTGTAGATGTCAATGCACTAAAGAATCTACTTACCAAGAATGGGTCATCACAGGATCAATAAGGCAAAGCCATGATCAACACACACAACCAAAGCACGTAATCAACAAAGCTGAGTACTATATAATAATACATAAACATTCCTAACATGATACTAATAAATAATAAGCAGGGATAAAAAATAACATAACAATCTAACAATCGACAGATAATTTTTACTGAACTAAACTTTAACCATCTTTTTATTACTTTAATGGAACGGTTATTGGACCGAGTTGTCTTATCTAAAACCAGCCTTCCTTTTGAAAAACGAAATACGGGCGCGACTCCATATTGTATAATGACCTGCGATATCGAGGAACCTTTTAATAAAAATAAATAGGAACGGTGATCAACCCAATTCCCAGAAAAAACCATGACTCACTCACCATGTACCCCAACTCCTGATTGCCCAACTTCAGACGTGCACCAGTCTAAAGTTCATTACTATCCAAATTTCACTTTACATGATTTACCAATTATTAGTTGTTATGACACACAAGCAATATAGATAACATATAATCAAACATTCACAACTTTATTCCTTTTTATCTTAGGATTAAATAAGTGATCATACAACTTACAACCCAAGATTAATTCCTTCTTTAATCCATTCCTTCTTATTTGTTGAACCTAGCCAACAATCAACTTACCTTTCAAATGTAGAAATTATCATCTTACCAAATAAGGCCCACAGTCCTCATAGATAGTGAAAATAATAATATAAGGGAATACATGATTCAATCATGATCGAACTAATAAATATATTAATTCCCTCATGTGAATTAATAAATGAAGTTTCCTGCCAACATACTTGCATCAATATTCCATACAAACATGATATTCATCTCATAATTAAATCTCATACTTAACATGTTCGCACGCAGGCACAAAACATGTAAAATCCAACATCATAACAATCATATATGAACTCACAAAGTTCCTATACATGATACTACATAACTTTCCTTCCTAAAATCATGATACTATATCGAACAACACATAGGTATGTACGTATCTTGTGTAGACAAATTGATAGGCCACTTTTAATCAACTTTAGAAGTCGCCTATAGAGAAATCTCCTTCTAAAACAACCAATAGAATCATAATCAATACTCCAAATAAATTTCAGCAACTTTAAAATACTTTAAATTCCCTTTAAAAAATATTTAAAAGTTGTTTCTATCATTAAAACTTTAATTATCATATTCCCTAGCATAGTACTACTATACAAGTCATGAAAACCCATAAAACTCCATGAATAACAACCTTTCTAAAATTCCAGCAACTTATAAATTATTAAAACTCCCTTTAAACATACTTAAATATGCTTAAATTCATAAGTTAAACCAATTTGATAGTTTATAACATGCTACTATAAATTTTCAATCTTTAACACCCTAAAACTCCATGCATTGCTAATTAAAAATTCAATTTGAACATAATAATCAAATCCTAATTTTTATTCTTTCAATACATAATTTAAATAATCATGATTTATCATAAAAACAGTGTATTAAAGCTTCTAATCATAATTAGTACTAAAACAAAACATAAAAACATAATCTTTAATCAAAACTTGAGGAAGAATAAAATAAATCAAACCAACACAAGAAAGGAGAAGAACCAAGAAGTGCCGGCGTGCAAGGACAGCAGCGTCGGGACAGTGGTGGTCGGCAGTGAAGTGGTTGTGGTGGAGTTGTGATGTTTCTTGTGGAGGAAGAAAATGTTTCTTGAAGAAGCATAAATGAAGAAGGAAGAAAGTGAAAAGAAACGTGAGAGGGAGAAGGAACAAGTGCTGGCCGATTTTGTGTGGGAGGGAGGAGAGAGAATTTTGTGTGCGTAAAATATTTGGGCTTAAAGGTAATTATAGGCAAGCTTTATTTCTTTTAGGCTTAGGAAAAGGCAATTGGATTTTAAGTAAGATTGAATAATGAATAGGATTGATGAATAAACTCCTAACATTACTAGAAGTTCTTGTTCCTAGTCCAATTAGTATTTGGATTCCTCAAGCCCATTTAACATCCTTTTTTGAATCCAAATAGTATTTCAAATATTTTTCACAGCATGCCTTAACAAAATATTTTAACTTCCTTAAATTTTTAGAATAATTCCTTTGAGTTTAAAAATAGTCCACCTTTTGAATAAATAAATTATTTAAAACTAAATTATATTTAAATATAAATATATATACTAAAATATATTTATAAAATCCATAAATTTACGGGGGATTACACAAGCGTTGTGCCGATTTCACGCACTCGCGCGGAGCGCATGCTCCTATGTCGAGCACACGCTAGGCAGTGGCAAACCTGTATGTCGTAATTTGTTACTGCTCTTGTTCTACATATTTTTGTCATGTTTCTATTCTCTTCTACGACAATTTTTTTGGTAGCTTGTTGCAGATTAATCTTGCTTGAAAGTTATTAAGTTTGGTGATGATAAAGGATTATTTTTACGTAATTAGATGTTAATATTGTTGTGAGTACGTTGATTCATGTTTTAGTATGAGTTATGAGTATGATTGTTGTTATGACAAGTTTTGGTTATTGTGATGATGTTTTGGATGAGGATTATGTAAATGTGATGATTTTCGAACCTGAATTACTTGGAGTTATGCTAGTTTTTCTGCTAAATTGGTTGTAAGGCCATTCGGCATCCCTATTAATTTTGATGATGGAAGGATTTGATTTGAACTTGTTATTGTTGTATCTCGTTTTAAGTTTGAGATGTAAGAAATTCGGTGGGATAGATAGTCCTTAGTGAATAACATGCCAACCACCTTGGTTGCGATCTAGGGGTTAAACTAGGTTAATTGTTGTCATACGAGAGGTTATGAAGTACTGAGATGGGTGCTATCATGCATAAAGAGTTAGGTCATTCTTAGACACAAGCATTAGGGAACGTGATCCCATAGGCTATCTGGAGGTTGCGACCTGAAAAACCTTAAGAAATAGGTTGCAATCTATTGGCGTTATGCTCTTTTCTCATAAACTTTCTTATGTTTTACTTCATTGTTTCACATGTTGATTTATGAATATGTGAGTGTGATGATGTTTATTCTTTATTATTTATAGAATCCACTCTAGTATCTATGTTATCATGTTAATTACTAGTTTGGAGTTTCATATGATTAATAAGTGAAGTATGTTATGATGTTTTCTTTATGATTAAATTAAAGTTTATTTTCAAATGTTATCTTAATGCTAGTTGTTTTAGGAGAAGTGCTAGTTATTCCCTACTGATTATGGATATTTGTTGTATGTCTTATAATTGCAGATGATCACGAAGGTTACTAGACTTGTTATAGTTTAAGCATGGGAAGTACATTTTGGGAGTTTCACAAATCTTATTGTTTTTGTTATATTTGATGACATTTATGAGGACTTTAGAAAGACTTTTAGGCCTTGCTTGGTTGAGCTTTTTTAGGGCTTAGACCGGGTTCAATAATCTAAATTCATTACTCCTTGTTTGGTTTGGGTAGTGAGTAAACCGTTCACTTACTTGAAGGTAACCCAAACACCCCAAATGTTGCCCTCCAAATTAGAGGAGTAACGAAATCCTTTCCATTCCCTTACAAGTGTTTTCTTTTCGTTGTTGAATCAAATACTAACTATAAGTAACAATTTTTGTTATCATTCCTCCCCTCTACGTGATTTCACTCCCTTTCCATCCCTCTATATGAACCAAACGCCCCCTTAGTCTTATAGAAGTGAATTGTTGGTAATCTGATGTGTTTTGGATTCGCATCTCATTTTGGTTCTTTCTATTATCCTGTTTAAAATATATTTGAATGTAGTTTTAGATTAATCTCAATTAGTTTATGTTTATTATAAAGATTAGATTCATTTTGTAATAATTATATTAATTACAAGCTACATTAAAAGTGAAGACATTCACGTTAATAGTGAGTATGGTGCAGCGAAATATTTTTGGCAATTGTGAGCAAACTACAAAGAATTTCCCAATTATTCTTTTATTTGGATTCATAACATCTTGAAGTTTCATACTACAAAATTTGGTGAGATTTCATGAAAAAACGAAGTCACGATAGCCTTCCAATTGACACATGACGTCAGTTCTGGAATCAGTTTGCATCCGATTTTTGTGCAGCTCTTTAGTCTAGATTAGCGACATGAAGTAGCCAAGTAAAAGTAGCCCATCTTATTAATTAAGCTGCTTGACCTACGTACCAAATTTTAGCGAATTAGAAGCTTGTTTTCTAAGGGAAAGGAGGCTCCCAATGAACAGATGTTAGACCCATAGGTCCAACGAGTTTTATTGTGTTTGTATTCAGTTCTGCGTAAGGTCGATTTTCGAGCTTTTGAATAATTTGTTTTTCTTGAAACTAAAAAACTTCAAGTTTAGGAAAGGTTCCTACTGGCCCCTAGTCCAAAAGGTTCGTCCACTTTAGGAGGGAAGCAAGATTACAAGAAGCAGCTGTTCAGACGAGCTAGTTTGTTTTAGATATTTACGTTACTTTTGATTTCTTTATGTGTAGGACGTGTATTTCTCCCTATATAAGGGATATACTACTCTTTTAATCAATATATTTTGATGAATGAAAAGTGAAATTTGTTGCATGTTCAAATTTGAAGGTATTTATACAAGTTTTCCTTGTGTTGAAGGAGTGAACTTAAACATAAAATCATTAAGTTAAGTAAGTGAAGCTAAGTTTAAATTAGGTTGTTTTAGTTGGTGAGTGAAGCCAAATTTATCACTCTAAACCCCCTCCTAAATCAGGTTTAAGGTGAGTGAAGCCTTTAATTTATTTTAGAACCCGTAAGCAATCACAAGTGAGTGAAGCTTGTGAGAACTTAAGCTAGGATCCTCGCTGGAGTCATATAATTTTGGGTGGTTTTTTTTGCCACAAGGATTTTGGATGTTACTTTGTAATTTGGGATTTTTAGTTTTTTTTTTTTTTGCTAAGGAAGGATGAACATCTTTTGAGGGTTTTTATGATGTGATTGTGGTATTTTCCTTATAATAATAATGTTTTAGTTGAACTTGTAACTTTTTCCGTCTTGGCTATATTTCCGCCATCGTCCACATTAGTATATTTAATTGTACTCTCTTTATTATTATTGTGTAAATGGACAAAGTGTCAAGTTTCAAAACTGGGAACCATGAATTTAATAATTGTTTATTTGCATGGCATAACTTTCTCTTATGATAGGGGTGTTTATAACCGTATACCCGATTTTTCGGGTACCCGCATTTGCGGGTATTTGAAAAGGCGGCCCATGACCCGACCCGGAAAATCGGGTACTCGGTTTCTCCGGGCCGAGTCATAGGGTATCTGGCTTAATATATTACTATTTTTTTTTGAAAAAATGGATAATAACAATTCTAAGCAAATGATCGTGGGAAGTCTGGGAACTAAGAAGAAAAACCATTAACATAATGTTGAGACCACCATGCTTTATGGGGACATAAAAAGACCAAGATTTCCAAAACATTACAAGAAAACCCAAAAAATCCATTAACACATGCGTTCAAAAGAAGAAAAAAAGCAATTGTGAATTTGGAGCAAAAATTAGCAAATTTTTAGATGTCCAATAAAGTCATCTAAATTAGAAATTGTGGATTTGGACCAAGATTTCCAAAACAACGAAATAGATGTCAATAAGTCATCAAAATTAGCAAATCTTTAAAGCAAAAAATATGACTTACACACTTGCACCCTGAAACATAAGAGGAAAAAATGAGGCAAATGGCAAAGTGAAGTGGAATTCTCATAACAACAAAAGTGACGAAAATGGCAGGCTTTTAAAATTTGTCTACATTTGCAGAGAAGAAGAGAGGATGAAGAGTTGAAGAGTGGAGAGAGAGAGAGAGAGAAGCAGGGGGTAAGGATGGAGAGATAAATAGACGTGGGAGAGAGGGGTAGAAATTGAGGAAATTAACAGAAAAAGGATATAATAACAAGATATGTCGGGTACTGGGTATCCGAGAAGTATATTCATGCGACTCGTTGCCCGACCCGGACTTTAGCATTTTTTCCGAGTCAGGTACCCAATTCGACAGAATTTTGAAAAATAGCATTTTGACCTAACTTTTTTTATTACGGGTCAGCTGGTTTTTGTGACGGGTAGTTCGGGGCTGTTGAACCCTAGTTTTGATAATGACAAAGAAACAAAGGAACAAACTAAGTAGTGAACTAATGAATTATTTAAGTGTATGGTGTCTAAGGTATCAATGCAAGGAACTGGGAGAATACGAAGTCAATGAAGAAGTCAAGAGAGGATTTCAAAGGCTAAGTAAAGAAGTTTCTATGTTGATACTGGAGCAAGCATTGGATCAAGAATAATAGAAGCTAGGCGTTTTATTTTCTAGTTCCAATGTAAAGGAACAAAGAAAGAATGGTAAGGAACTGTGGCAGAATATTTGAGAATGAAGCGTTTGTTCCTCTGTAAGGAACAAACTCAGTGGCACTTAGTAAATATGTTAAAGGAACTGAACTATATAAGGAACTAGACTTAGGCGTGTACTTAGTATAACGATTAAAAGATAATGGAGTAAGTCATGCCTAGATTATAGGAAATTAGTTATTTCTAATTTCAAATGATAAATCAGTTTTAAAAAAGAAAATCTGTTTTGGAAAAGATTTTATTTTTCGAAAATAAGAAAATAAATATCCGGTTGTTAGAAAGATTTTATTTCAAAGATATTATTTTCTTAAAGATTAGAAATTCAGATTTAAAGATAAAAAGAGTTTATAAAAACTGATTTTCGGATAATTTGAAGGAACTCCTATTATTTAGGAGTAATGGCTGCATTTTATCCACGTTCATTTATAGTTCATGGGATCATGGGACATGATGTAAAACGTGTTCCTTAGGGGAAGGAACATCATGGGTAAATGGATTAAAACGTGTACTCTAACATTAATCCCACGTTCTTCATGATTAACACTATAATATAAAGAAGTCTAGATAAGTTCCAAATTGTGTCTGACTAAGTAATTAAGTGAGTTTAACTTATTAAGTGTCAGTGCCTTCATTCTCTCATAATAGCCATTTGTTCTTTGCCTTCTTACTCTAATTCCACTAAGCTTATTTCGATCAATTGTATTTTGGTTTTTGGGGTAAGGGAACTTTGAGTGAAGTTCTGTAAGAAAAGGCTTTGAGTGAAGCTTGTATGTGTGAGAAAACTTCGAGTGAAGTTGAGAGGAACTGCTGTTAAGGGAACAGTGGTTCAGGAACTTGAGTTTAGGAACTCAAGGTAGGGCTCGAGTTAGAATTAGGTTGTAACAGAGTTGTTTGGCCTAATTAGTGAAAGTGTTGAGTTTAAAATCCCTAGTGGTCGAGGTTGTTTCTTCTTGTTGGGCCCAAGAAGTTTTTCCTCGTAAAAATCCCTTGTGTTCCTTTAGCTTGTTTATTCGTTTAAGTTTTAATTTCCGCAAAAAGTTACGTTTATTTCTACACCTACAATTCACCCCCCTCTTGTAGTGTTCCTAGGGAAATAACAATTGGTATCAGAGCAAGAACTCACGTAAGATAGGAAACCCTATTGAGGAAAAGATCCAAGGAACAATGAATACCACCGAGAAACTTGAAGAAGGTTATTCCACTCAAAGGCCTCCTATGTTCAATGGGAAGTACTACAACTATTGGAAGAACCGCATGGAGATATTCATCAAGGCTGAAAACTATTAGGTATGGAGAGTCTTGAAGTTGGTGATTTCGAAGTCACAACTACAAATGACAAAAATGAGGTAACTCTTAAACCCCTCTCTGATTATGACAAATCTGATTTTGAAAAAATGGAAGTAAATGCCATGGCTATTAAACTATTGCATTGTGGACTTGGACCCCATGAACATAATAGGATCATGGGATGCAAATCCGCAAAGCAAATATGGGATTTACTAGAAGTAACCCACGAAGGAACTAATGAAGTTAAAAGATCGAAAATTGATTTACTTATGAATCAATATGAACTGTTCTGCATGAAATCCAAAGAAAGCATCCGAGACATGTTTACTCGTTTTACTAACATTATAAATGAGTTGGCTTCTCTTGGAAAGTTTATTTCATCTGAGGAACAGGTTCGAAAGTTCTTAGGAGTCTTCCTAAGGACAGATGGATGGCTAAAGTCACGCTCTTCAAGAAACAAAAGACTTCACTAAGTTCAACTTAGAACAGCTGGCAGGGTCACTTATGACTCATGAGCTTCACCTTGATACTGAATATGGTGAAAGCTCCAAATCAAAATCAATTGCTCTCAAAGCAGATGATGAAGATGATTCGGATCTGAAGAAGAAGAAGCAGCCCTCATGGTTCGAAAATTTCGAAAGATGTACAGGAACATGAAGAATGGAAACTTCAAAGGTAAAACTAAGAAATTTTCTAACAAAGCTGCTTGTCATAAATGTGGAAGTACAGATCACTTCATCAAGGAATGTCCTCTTTGGGAAAAAGACAAAACCAAAGAAAGGAACAAGGAACGCTTTGCTGAAAGGAACAAAGAATCAAAAGCACCTTTCTCTAAGGCAAATGTGCGCAAAGCTATGATAGCTGCTTGGGGAGATTCAGAGACGGAAGAAGAAGAGGAACAACCAACTGAAGAAACAGCAAACCTTTGCCTCATGGCAAACAATGACGAAAAAGAAGATGAAGAAAAAATTGAGGTAAGTCAACATGGACTTGAGTCAGAACTAGATGGTAAAACTAGGACTGAAATATATGATCTTCTTTATGATGCAATTCTTGAATGTAGAGATGAACGTGAAAAACGTGAACAAACGGAACAAGCCTTAAAGGTTTGCAAGGAACACATAGAATGGCTTAAGAAAATGAGAACTGATGTCGAAACTAGATTTTTGATTGTTTGATAAAAACTTAAAAATCAAAGAATGTTATGAGAGTTTGAAAAATGAAAATTATCTAATTAATTTAGAGATTTCACACTTGAAGGAATTTGTCCCTGTTCTGAGTTCCTTTGATATAAGATCAACCCCTTTGAAAGGATACAGATCTGAGATTGAAAAAATAAATAAAGAGAAAAATATTTTAAAGGAACAGATCTGTAATCTTAAAAAGGAACTGGTTGTCGCAAGGAACAGAGGCAAAATCATGAAAGTTCCTAAGTGGATTGAGAAACCACAGACCAAAAGGAAGGAAGGTCTTGGTTTTGAAAACTACAAGAAAAGGAACAAGACAAAGAAATATGTTGATCTACCTAGTGATAAGTTCTGTATGTATTGTGGCAAGGTAGGTCATTACATAAATCAATGTCAACTAAAATCTGAGATGATTGGGAAAAATGTGACAATAAGTAAGAAAAAATGGGTTGTCAAAACAAATCCTAGTCAAGAACAGGAACCCACGAAAGATGGGGTTCCTTCAACTAACAACTAGTTGATTTTTGCAGGTTGGAGTGAGGGGGAACAACACTTGGTATCTCGATAGTGGTTGTTCCAAGCACATGACAGGAGACAAAACGAAGTTTCTCTCACTCACAACCTATGAAGGTGGCAGTGTAACATTTGGTGATAATAAGAAAGGTAACATTGTTGCTATGGGTAAGGTCGGTAAGTCACCATTACACTCCATTGAAAATGTATTTTTAGTTGAAGGTCTAAAACATAATCTATTAAGCATTTCTCAATTCTGTGACAAAGGAAATACTGTAAAATTTGATAAGAAAAATGCTTAATCATCAACATTAAAACTAAGAAGGTTATTTGGAAGGAACAAGGAAAGGGAACACATACATTGTGGATCTAGACCTTGTTCCTCAAATCAATTTAACTTGTCTTAGTGTTATTGAAGATGATTCACTTCTATGGCACAAGCGTCTAGGACATGCTAGCTTTTCATTACTTGAGAAACTTAGATCAAAAGACCTTGTTTTAGGATTACCATCCATAAAATTTCATATTGATCAAGTTTGTGATGCATGTGCACGAGGTAAACAAGTAAGATCCTCTTTCAAATCTAAAACGATTGTAAGTACCACTAAACCATTAGAGTTAATTCATATGGACTTATGTGGACCCATGAGAATTCAAAGCAGAAGTGGAAAGAGGTATGTACTTGTGATTGTAGATGACTACTCTAGGTACACTTGGGTTATTTTTCTCTCTAGTAAAGATGAAACTTATGATGAGTTCCTTGTCTTTGCTAAAAGAGTTCAAAACCTAAGTGGACATAAAATAATGCACATTAGATCAGATCATGGCAAGGAATTCGAAAATTATAAATTTGATGACCTAAGCAGAGATAATGGCCTAGATCATAATTTTTCTGCCCCTAGAACACCACAACAAAATGGTGTTGTAGAAAGGAAAAATAGAACTTTGGAGGAAATGTCTAGAACCATGTTAATTGCTAGTGAACTTCCAAGGAACTTTTGGGCTGAAGCTGTTAATACTGCTTGTCACATAATTAATCGTGCCATGATGAGACCTATCATTAATAAAACTCCTTATGAACTTTATCTTTGGAAAGAAACCAAACATCACCTATTTTAGAACATTTGGATGCAAATGTTATGTGCATAATAATGGAAAAGATAATCTTGGAAAATTTGATGCAAGGAGTGATGAAGCAACATTTTTAGGATACTCCTCACATAGTAAAGCTTATAGAGTATATAACAAGAGAACTATGTGTGTTGAAGAAAGATTCATGTAATCTTTGATGAATCTGACAAACATAATCCAAGCATACAGGTTGATGACTATGAGATAGGGTTAGCCAACCTAGTCAAGGAACACAGATTCACAAGAAGAAGAAGAAGTGAAAGAGGAAAGGAACGAGGAATTGAAAATAATGAATCAATGATATTCCTGTTCCTCAAGGAGGAGAAGATCTCCTGTTCCTCTAAATGAAGGAACTGAGTCCACCGAGGCTAACAGAGGAACAACTGAGCAGAGTTCCTCATCCTCAAGGAACTCATGAGGAACAACATGTTCCTATAAGAGAGTTTCAACCAAAACCTTGGAGATTACAAAAGTCACATCCTGTGGAACTCATAATCAGCGACATATCCAAAGGTACGCAAACTAGATCTCAGTTAAGGAACTTTTGTGCATTTCATGCGTTCCTATCAATGATGGAACCAAGAAATCATGAAGAAGCCTTAACTGACTCTGATTGGATTATTGCAATGCAAGCTGAATTAAATGAGTTTGAAAGAAACAAGGTATGGCATCTAGTTCCTTCATCTAAACAACAAAAAGTAATTGGCTTAAAATGGGTGTTTAGAAACAAACTAGATGAATATGGAACCATTGTAAGAAACAAAGCTAGACTTGTAGTAAAAGGTTATAACAAACAAGAAGGAATTGATTATGAAGAAACCTTTGCTCCTGTAGCTAGATTAGAAGCCATTAGAATTTAATTGCATTTGCTGCTTACATGGGATTAAATTATATCAAATGGATGTTAAGTGTGCATTTTTAAATGGCTATCTAAACGAAGATGTATATGTTGAACAACCCCTGGTTTGAAAATAAAATCTCCCAAATCATGTCTACAAGCTTGATAAAGCTCTTTATGGGTTAAAACAAGCACCTAGATCATGGTATGAGAGATTATCAAGTTCCTTTTAGAAAAACTTTAAAAGAGGAAAGGTTGATAAAACCTTGTTCCTAAAATCTAAAGGAACTGATATTTTGCTTGTTCAAATATATGTTGATGACATCATATTCGGAGCTACTAATGAAACATTGTGCAAAGAATTCTCAATCTCATGAGCAATGAATTTGAAATGAGTATGATGGGAGAGTTAAATTTCTTTCTTGGACTACAAATCAAACAAACTGAAAAAGGTATAATTGTTCACCAACAAAAATACATAAAGGAACTATTAAAGAAATATGGCCTCGAAAATTCAAAGATAAATCACACTCCTATGGGAACTTCAACTAGATTAGATGAAGACTCCATAGGAACAAGTGTTGATCAAACAAAATTAGAGGAATGATTGGTTCACTTTTGTATCTAACTGCTAGTCGTCCAGACATAGCTTTCAGTGTTGGTTTGTGTGCTAGATTTCAAGCAAATCCAAAGGAGTCTCACCTCACTGCTGTGAAGAGAATTCTTAGATACTTAAAGGAACAGATGATCTTGGACTCTACTATCCAAGAAGTGATACATTCGAACTAAAAGGATATGCAGATGCAGATTATGCTGGAGATCTTGTAATAGGAAAAGCACCTCAGGTATGGCACAATTCCTTGGTCATAGTTTAGTTTCTTGGAGTACCAAGAAACAAAACACAGTTGCTTTATCCACTGCTGAAGCAGAATATGTAGCTGCTGCTGCATGTTGCTCTCAAATGCTTTGGATAAAACAACAACTTAGTGACTATGGAATAAACTTTGAATGTGTTCCTATTTATTGTGACAATACAAGTGCTATAAGTATATCTAAAGATCCAGTGCATCATTCTAGAGTAAAGCATATACATATTAGACATCACTTTTTAAGAGAAAATGTTGAAAAAGGTTTGATTAAACTTGAGTTTTGTCAAACTGATTATCAGATTGCTGATATCCTAACTAAGCCTTTGCAAAGAGATAGATATGAAAAATTAAGGCTTGAGTTAGGCTTAATAAAAATTAAGTGATTGTTCCTATGTCAATTCCCCCATGTTTGAATCAATTTGAGTGACTTTGTGTGCTAAAAATAATTGTGTTTAATTGCCTAAGACCATTGCAAATTGGAATGTTGCAAAACATAACATGAAGTCAAAGAAATAAACAACTCACAAATGTCACATAATACTCCCCTTACTGTTCCTAAGGTCAAGAAACATGCATAGTATGAAGGATATTGATATGTAGCATTAGTTGTTCCTATAGCACAAGTTCCTTAGCATTTATTTTCTTTCAAAAATTAAAATTCATAAAAATCCGAAAAATCCGATAAAATCCAAAATAAGGGGAACCAGTTTAAATTAAATCTTGGTTCTTTTTATCTTTTCGTTTTCTTTCTTTTATTTTTATTTTATTTTTTGCTTTATTTCTTTCCCGCGTGTCATAATTACTATTACATGCAAAATTCCTTCTTCAATCATCTAAGAAACCGTGTTCCTCTCAAACGCTTCATCTTCACCAAATCCGAAACCTCATCACACCTTTGATACTCCATAAAAACCTCCAAACCTTCATAAATCATGGCAAAAACTTCAAGAAACTCACCTTTTCCAACACCAAAAACAACCGACACTTCAAAAATGGAAATTTCTTCATCTCCAACTAAAACCCTTGAAACCGACATAATTCAAGAAAACCCCATAGAGGAACAACAATTAGAATCTCCTAGAAGGAGCATGAGAAGAAGAAAATTGATTGGGGAAGACGATGAAGAAGAAACCCCGGAACAATCTCAGGGGGAAGAAGAAGAAACTGCACCTGTTCCTTCCAAAGGAACTGTTTCTTCGTCTTCCAAGAAAAGGGTCGAACGAAGTGAATCTAGGTATGTCTTGGGTTTTGCGTCGATTTAGAATGGGCAAATAAAATTGAATTTCTAGAATTAACCTCCATTCTAAAGGAACAAGGCATGGAATTCTTGTTTGAATTCGCCTTTAATAATGCTCTTGTTCCTCTAGCTATGGACGAGTTTTGTGCAAATTTTGTTAATACTAATGGAACTTGCACAACTGAAGTTAGAGGTAAGAAAATAAGGTTTAATTGGGTCTCTTGGATATGTGTTACATGTTTTGCTTGGACCAACACATACAAATTAATTTCCCTTCCCTCTTCATTCAACACTTAACCCATTGCATTGAAAATCATTGTGTTATTGGCTACGGGGCCTTGATAACTTCCTTACTTCATCATTTTGAAGTAAGACTTACTGGTTGGACCACCATAGGGGTCAAACAAGGGAACATATTGAATGAGAAGACCCTAAATGGACTCGGATTGTCCGTCCAAGAAGGTGTTCTCATTCAAGGAAGAATGGCTTCCAGTTCCTCAGGAAAAAGAAAGATGCCCAAACTGGACTTAGAAGAAGATAATGATGTAATCTTGGATAACCCTGTTCCTAAGCCGGAGGAACCGAAACCTAAGAGGCGCAAACACATTGCCACTAAGCCTAAACCCTCTGTACCTTTGAGAGTGAGAAAGAGCACTCGTCGAAAAATTGCTCCTGTTCCTGTTCCTTCCAATGAGGACTCTCCTTTAGTCCTTTCGGATAATGAGGAACAGGTACCCTCTACTCTCAAGGAACCAATACCTCCACCATCTCCAAAACTCTCTGTTCCTTTCACAAAAATACCCTCCATTTCACCTTCGTCCTTCTCTGTTCCTTCAAGTTTTGAGCAGTTAAAGGACGAAATAAAAGGACCAAATCCTTTTGCTTCCACCTCCACAACTCTTCCACCCACACCACCATTTCTTCCTCCCATTTATCACCCTTCACCTTCTGTTTCCATTCCTGGAACAGATGAGCCTTCCACTCAAACCTCCCCAGTTCCTTCACAACATCTCCCATCTACCTCTAGTTCCAAAGGTAAGGAACAGGAAAATCCGGATGACACTAACTGGGTTAATGAAGTCTGCCTTCCTGCACAACATATGATAAAATTTTACAATCATCTTCATTGACTTTGGATGCCAAAACTGATACTATGATAAGTCTTATGAAGAAATTGAGTGATACCGTGGTTGCGCAGCAAAAGAAGATGGACACTATGGCTCGTACTTTGGAGGAGTTGAAGGCACAGGTTGAACTACATCATGGGGTGGTGATGAAAAAGTTGGAGGATGTGGTTGAAGAAGAAGTTGTAGAGGAACACCATTCCCCTTCCCTTTCTTAGTTTCTTTTATTGTTTTGTTGTTCCTGTTTCTTTCATTAAGGAACACATCTTTTGTTTCTTCCTTTTTCTTTTCTTTCTTTGTTTTGTTATGGAACAAGTGCTATATAACTAATGACTTTTGCTATATTGTCTATGTTTCTAAATGCTTTGCATAATTTCTTCCTTGGAATGGCTAGTATTATGTGATTGATGTTTGAGCAAGTTTACTCTTTGATTTTCTAACTCAACCACTAATGGTGCTTGCATATTGGTCTTAAGGTGTTAAATCAATTCATCAATTCATGCAGAGTCTATTCTTTTTGAGGATGACAAAGGGGGAAAAGGATTTAAGGAACAAACTGTACATAAACTTAAAAAAAATGAAAGTTGAAAAAAATTAAAAAATTGGATAAGGTAAATGAAAAATCAAAAATAGGTTAAGGTAAATGAAAAATCAAAAACTTCAGTTTCTCACATAATTGTGTTTTATTTTTCATTTTCTTCTTTATGTTTTTATTTTCATTCACTTATATTATTTGTTATTTTCCTTAGTTTGTACCTTTGTTGTCATCATCAAAAAGGGGGAAATTGTTGAACCCTAGTTTTGATAATGACAAAGAAACAAAGGAACAAACTAAGTAGTGAACTAATGAATTATTTAAGTGTATGGTGTCTAAGGTATCAATGCAAGGAACTGGGAGAATACGAAGTCAATGAAGAAGTCAAGAGAGGATTTCAAAGGCTAAGTAAAGAAGTTTCTATGTTGATACTGGAGCAAGCATTGGATCAAGAATAATAGAAGCTAGGCGTTTTATTTTCTAGTTCCAATGTAAAGGAACAAAGAAAGAATGGTAAGGAACTGTGGCAGAATATTTGAGAATGAAGCGTTTGTTCCTCTGTAAGGAACAAACTCAGTGGCACTTAGTAAATATGTTAAAGGAACTGAACTGATATAAGGAACTAGACTTAGGCGTGTACTTAGTATAACAATTAAAAGATAATGGAGTAAGTCATGCCTAGATTATAGGAAATTAGTTATTTCTAATTTCAAATGATAAATTCAGTTTTAAAAAAAGAAAATCTGTTTTGGAAAAGATTTTATTTTTCGAAAATAAGAAAATAAATATCCGGTTGTTAGAAAGATTTTATTTCAAAGATATTATTTTCTTAAAGATTAGAAATTCAGATTTAAAGATAAAAAGAGTTTATAAAAACTGATTTTCGGATAATGTTGAAGGAACTCCTATTATTTAGGAGTAATGGCTGCATTTTATCCACGTTCATTTATAGTTCATGGGATCATGGGACATGATGTAAAACGTGTTCCTTAGGGGAAGGAACATCATGGGTAAATGGATTAAAACGTGTACTCTAACATTAATCCCACGTTCTTCATGATTAACACTATAAATATAGAAGTCTAGATAAGTTCCAAATTGTGTCTGACTAAGTAATTAAGTGAGTTTAACTTATTAAGTGTCAGTGCCTTCATTCTCTCATAATAGCCATTTGTTCTTTGCCTTCTTACTCTAATTCCACTAAGCTTATTTCGATCAATTGTATTTTGGTTTTTGGGGTAAGGGAACTTTGAGTGAAGTTCTGTAAGAGAAAGGCTTTGAGTGAAGCTTGTATGTGTGAGAAAACTTCGAGTGAAGTTGAGAGGAACTGCTGTTAAGGGAACAGTGGTTCAGGAACTTGAGTTTAGGAACTCAAGGTAGGGCTCGAGTTAGAATTAGGTTGTAACAGAGTTGTTTGGCCTAATTAGTGAAAGTGTTGAGTTTAAAATCCCTAGTGGTCGAGGTTGTTTCTTCTTGTTGGGCCAAGAAGTTTTTCCTCGTAAAAATCCCTTGTGTTCCTTTAGCTTGTTTATTCGTTTAAGTTTTAATTTCCGCAAAAAGTTACTTTTATTTCTACACCTACAATTCACCCCCCCTCTTGTAGTGTTCCTAGGGAAATAACAGGGGCGGGTTATTCTGAACACCCCTACATATGATTGATTATGATCCTTATTTTGGAAACATTTGCATGTTGTCCATTATTATTAGTTACCCTTTTCAACCATCCTAAATCATTCAAGTTAAGTGTTTGAATATAAGTATGAGGTATGAGTAAAGTTTCATTTTATAAAGAAAGTGCGTGGTTGCATAAGCAAGAACAATATTCGTATAGCGGGTATCGCTCAATATTTGTGTTTAGAGCGGGTGCTCTTTTCATAGGGCATGACCTAAAAGTCTTGCAATAAGAGAATAAGAAAGGTGAACTGATGTCCCTCAAAAGTGTGGAGTTGTGGCTTAGCCTCTCAATTCGTGTTCTGTGAAGTGTTTGATTATGTTATGTGATAATTATATAATGTAATATTGTTGGAAAGCTTTTGGAGAATTACTCGATATGTTCTGTGATATTGTGTTGCATATTTATTATATAAAGGAGAAGTATTTTTGTGTTTTAGTATATAAAAGTATTTGAGGAATGTGAACGCGATGTTTAAGTTGAAATAGTATTTTATTTTTAGCCACCCTATTTATTTTGGAAATTAGTACGTAGGACTTGTGTATCACCGTAAGCTGACCTGTTTTATTCTCCGAACCTGTTTTACATAACCTTAACCTTGTATATCATTCCATTAATCTATTTATTTCAACTTTATATAACCTTGATCTTGCATAACGTCTCATGCATCTTTAAAGAGTCTAAGTTTGTATCGTCATTGCATCATTATGTGCATTATTGTCGAAGTTGTTTTCACCTATCTACTAACATCTTATCTTGCAGGCTAAATAAATTTCTTATAGTTATCAATTTGCAAAGTAACTTCATTTTTTAGAAACTAATGAATAATGATATACGTATTGATCCTACATTGCAAAGCATTTGGACTTGTTCTCCTTCCTGAGACATACTCCTTTGACTTTCAATCAAAGTGAGGGCTTCTGTAGACATAAAACATATTGTTAGTTGGTCCTGTCTGAAGGAAGAGCAATCCAACAAGCAAAGACCATAATTGTTTTAAGAACAAAATGTCTATCTATTCCAAACCTAGTTCGAAAAGCTCAATGAAATAATCTTGATGGCTAGTTCAATTTCTAAAGCCATTTTCGAGAAGTCTAATTAATTTTTCCTGATAATTAATTGTATATTTAATAAATATTAATTTTTCCTAATACGTAAATACATTTCTAAAATTACATTTTCTTATGAATTTCATATTCTTATTCCTTAAGATAATTGATTTTCAAATCTAAAAGATTATATTTAATCAAAGATGCAAACGAATATAATTGTATGAGGTTTACCTCAAAATTTGCAATTATAAACAATTTTCTTATAACCTTAGCTGGATAACATGTCTTTGGTAATGTGGTTGTCTAGGGTTGATAATGTCTTCATATTATTTTAAGTTGTCCTCCGTCAAAAAGAAAATAAAAGTTTTCCTTAGGTTGATTATGGTTAGTGGAGGTTTTACCTAAACTAACTAAGTTTGACAGATGATAGGGGACTAGTTCTCATAATCAATATACTTAAAAGGGTTAATTAAAGTATCACGTATTATAAGAAACTACATGCCTAGATTCTAACTATCAACCGAGTATGTCGTTTATTTGATTGTTATTAGTCTTGCTCCTTTGATTTTCGATTTAGAATTTGATTTTTTTCCCCTCCAAATTGGTAGTTTATTTTTGGAACCTTCATTACTAGATCGTTGTTCTAGTAAATAACTTTCGTAGAAGAACTGACTCTTACTTACATTAGCTATTTCTTACATAAATTAAGGTTCCAACTTGTATGTGAAACACAACCTAATGAAAAAAAGTGTTTAGGATAGATATGAACATAAGCTAAAAGAATGACTCTTAAAACTAAGATTTCTGATTTTTCGTTGAAGAAGCAAGTGAATCAGTCTTAACCTAAACTAAAAAGGGTTTTAATTAACAAAATAAGTGAATCACTCTCAAATTCTACTAATTGGATTGAAATTATTGTAGTTTAACCTCCCAAGAAATTTGTGCGAAGAGTAGAATAAAAACACTCTGGTTTTAATTTTTAAACAAAATGGTTTATAAAAGTGTTTTATAACTTCAAAATTAGATTTTTATTAATCATCAAGCTTTTTACATATATATAATACACGGACTAAAATACTTACAACATTCATAATACAATCCTTACACACTAAGGAAATAAACAAAGAGAAGAAATACAAATATCTTCTCCAAAAATCGGTTGAAATCAACACCGCTCTTCACTTGCCTGCTTTTCCTCTTACTTGGACGTTTGATTAAAAGAAGGAACTAATAGGTTCCTTTCCTACCACATGAAGAGATCTCCATCTAAGGAAAGAAATCATCAAAAGGCTCCAAAACGTATTCTTCCCAGATGAGAGGAAAAGTGGGATGGGACACACGCCACATCCGGCGTCCTTTCTGTTAAGCAAATAGGAAGTTTTCATAGCCATGAAGGAAATCTTGAAATTGGCTCAAATTAAGCAAGTAGGTTAATCACTTCTATGACTTAGTTGGGAGTTTCTTGCACCTTGCTTTACACATCCCAAATTACTTCTACACTAAGCTAAATAAAACTGGTTTTACAAAATTGAAAATTACAAAAACTGTTTTGAGAGCTAAGCAACTAATAAGGATAACCAGTGAAAGTAAAGCATGATTAGAACTAAACTAACACTAATTAACAATAGGCACTTAAAGCACACGCCTCACTTACACCCATGGGCTATTGTTGTTTGCTAGCTTGACCTATTTAACTTCTCTTCCTTCGTTCTATACCAACCTTTAGGCCATGAATCTCCCTTCTGTTATGATTAGGACTAGTACTTAGTAAAAATTCTCAATGCCTTATTTATACTAGTTTTTAGAAATACATAAATAAGTCATATAGTTAAATCAGATAGATATCTCTCTTATGCTTATGTAATTGTTATAAAGAAGTATTCTCTCCGTCTCAAAATACTCTTTACACTTTTATTTTTTATCTGTCCCAGAATACTCTTTACACTTCTATTTTGGGATATCACCCACTATTGCTTTTAATCATTCTACCTTTTAACAATTGGCCTGCATTCTCTTACCTCCAAATAAAATAATACCACTCTTATTACCTACCAACTCTAACCATGGCCCAGATTCTCTCTCCTTAAAATAAAATAATATTATTTTTACTAACTACTAACTCCTATGACATCTACTTTTCAATAAAATAACAATTGATGGCCAAACAACAACTTATCATCTAAAACTACGTGCCTGAATAAGTGTCAAGAGTATTCTGCGACGGAGGGAGTAATAATTTAATTGTTGTGTATTATATTTTATGTAACTTTAGCTAAACGGGTTGAGAAACGGGTTGAGAAACCGAATTTAGCCTAATAATAAAAGGATCGACTTGAAATCGACCCATGAATCCATTTAATATCAATTTTCCATTTTCATTATGGCCACTTGATTAGTAATTACTTATGTACTTCACATTCTAATACCTTTGAAGTATAAAGAATCTATACATAACAATAAGAGAAATACAGATACAATATGACCATTATTATTGTTCTTTTAACACTAAAAATAGGTTTTTGAATGGAAAAATAAACGGGTTAGTGGGTTAATCCAAGCCGAACTTGACCGATCTAAGTAAATGTGTTTGATGGATTAGATTCATGTTAGAAATTTCAACCTGACTCAACCATTTTAATTAAATGGGTTGAGTTAGATCGACCAATTTGATTAATCATGTTAAATTCAATTTGGATTGGTGGATTATATCTCTTTTAATTAGTACTGTAAAAGCTCCATATTGACACTACTATGATTTCCACTTTAAAGGATTCTGGATCCGAATTGGAATTTTCTTTTCTAGTACGTACGATTTCATGCATTTACCTATTAGAGATTAACACTTCTTCTGTCACAAAAAATGTCTTAGTAGCAAGAGGATGATGGACCCAAATTGTCTAAGCCTGAATATTCCAATTTCACCCACCGGGTGAAGATTACTCTCAGGCCCGGCGAAGACCCTATGCAGGGTGAGCAGCTGCACAGGACCCCAAAATTTAAGGTCCCAATTATATATTGTTTTGTCCAAAGTATTAAATTACTTTCATGCGTGGCCACTACTTTTCTATCCCTTTCAATCTCCAAAACCTAACTCCTCGTCTCCTCCGTCTTTCCATTCTCATCTTCCAAAAAGAAAATCATCCTTTGCAATTTCCATTACAATTTACAGCTCTAATCCCCAATTCCCAAAGAGAAATATAAAAGGCATTTGTGAGTTTAATTTAATCTTCACATTTATTGTATGATTTTCATATTATAAATAAGAGGTAATTTATCCATAACATATATAAGTTTTGATTTGGGAAATCTAAGCCCATAAGAACCAACATTAAAACCCAATAAATTTAAAAATGGAGGAAAAGTTATCACCAACACCTTATCCAATTCAACAACTTGATTTCTCATCAACATTGCAATGCAATGAATTTCGCTGAAGGTTTTCGTGATACTCTTGCTCCTTCCCACATCAAAAACGATGCCAATTTCCGCTATTAATTCTGACTTTATTCAGTACAAATTTTTTTATATATTAACTCTATGTTTGTTTTTCCTTTATGGGTATGTATTTGTTTCCCCTGCTTCTGAAAACATCAAGTACTTAGTTATTGTACTCCCATAGTTCAATATGTTTTGAGTTTCTTGAACTTTATGAGCTGGAACAAAAATATTATTTTTATGGGTAATTCTTGATGGGAATTTTTGGATGCTTGCTAATTTTATATAAGAAAAAGAAATTCTAAAATGTTGATTATTGATAGACATTTAAAATTATATTCTTCTTTAAATTTTTTATCAAAGCTATTACGACTTTGCCAGTAATTTTATGTTTTATGTGTTGCTAATTATATATTTTAGATGGTACTTCTTTTTGTTAGAGTTGATGGTTTCTCTTCAAAGAACTCTAGTAGGGATACAATTTTCAAGAAGAATTTATATGTAGTATTGTTGGTGCAAAATCAGTTAGTTGACCTTGCAAACAAGTCAATGCACACCCAATAGTTAGATACTGATCGCCATATGAGTCTTAGTCCCTGGGGGTTACCAGTTTTAATTAGTTAAAACCTTGCTAACGTACTTTTTTGTGATTTAATTAATTAAACTACAACGCCTAATAAATTTAAACGATAGGTATTAAATAGAACAAAAGACGCAATAATTAATCTACTAATTAGAGCTGAACATTCCTACTCACATCAGAAACTTCTAGAAAGATCCTAGATAACACACATGGAGATAGACCAGGCTGTACAATCAAAGGGAAAACACGAAGATGATTACCTCCATGAGTTCCGGCTAAAACTGGAGATGAACAAACTTGTCACTTAGTACATGCTCTAAGTCTAGGAACTAAACTATAACCCCATAAGGGGGTTGTCTAATCTAGGTTAAAGCTATGCTAGAAAGGAAGTAAATTGCACGTTGTGTGTTGTGTTTGTTGTCGTTTAATTGATCATTCTACTTGTATTTATACTTAATCATTACGCGTAACTTCCATGCATCTTTGGAGGGAAATGATTTGAATCATTTATGATTCAAATCATAATTGCTTTCTTCTGGCGCCAACATGACCACGTTTTAATGCCCACATGATCAGATTGATAGTTACCCACGTCCCTTATCCATGTCTTTATAATTGTTTGGCTTCCATCTCCTAAACATTCTTACCTTCCATGAGCTTCTTTTTATGGGTTTCTAGTCTTTGACTTTCATTGACTCTTTCTCGTGAGCCCTCTAATATGATTGGGCCTTCACATCAACATAAATATTGAACCCTCTAGGGCTTAATACAATGTATTGTAATAAATGGTAGCCATTATCTAAAAATGGTAGTAACAAATCGCCCCTGCTGATTTGTTACAAAAACCTTATCATTAGGTGACCATTTCCCTAGTTGAGGGTCTTTATAAGCTGCCTCTGGTAGAAACATCTTCCAAACCTTATCATTCTCTTGAAAGTCTTTAGGCACTACTTTCTTATTATAGGCCCTAGCAACCTTTTCTTTTTGGATTCTTATTTTAGCTAAGGCTTCTTCCTTGATTTCTAGAGCATCCATTACCTCAATGTTCATCGCCTGTGAATAGTCATCTCCAAATAATCCCATTTGTCGGGATACTCTGAACGACCTTAAATTCACTTCAGCAGGAATTACTGGAGTATGTCCATAAACTAATTTGAAAGGGATAACTCCTATTGCTTGTCTTTTAGAGGTCCTATATGCCCATAGAGCATATAACAGCAGTTCATCCCATTTCCTAGGGTTATTATCTACCATTTTGAAATCCCCTTTACTATAATCTTATTGGTAGTCTCAGCTTGACCATTTGTCTGAGCATAGTACGGTGTTGAATGCAACTTAGTAATTCCAAATTGGGTGAGATAATCTAATAAATCAGGGTTTCTGAACACCATGGCTTGATCAAAAGTTATGATTTCTAGAATTTCAAATCTTGTAAAGATCTTTTCTTCCAAGAAATTTATCACAGCATGTGTATTGATCATAACGAAAGCTTGAGCTTCCACCCATTTAGGGGGCGTTTGGTTCATATAATGGTATGGGTTTGGAATCAGGAATGAAACTAAGGTGGTATGGGTTTGGAACTTGATACTTAATACCTTGTGTTTGGTTTCATTTAGGAATGAAAAATCTTCTTTTATTTGATACCTAGAGGTAAGGTATGAGCCATACCCACCTCCCCCCATAGGTTTCTAAACCCCATACCTTATGGGTTTGAGGTATGGGTTTAAAATTAAGAAATAAATTAAACAAACACTAGGTATGGGTTTTGTTCATTCCAAACCCATACCTCATACCTTGAATTAGTGAACCAAACACCCCCTTAGTAATATAATCAGTAACTACTAGGATGTATGAATGCTTCTTAGAAGATGCAAGATTAATTTATCCTATAGCATCTTCTGACCATCCTCTAAATGACCAAGGTTTGAGAATATACTTTAATTCTAAGGTTGGCGCCCTACTAACGGGTCCAAACTTTTGACATCTTTTGCAACCTTTTGCATAATCTATACAATCCTTTCTCATAGTAGGCCAATAGTAACCATGTTCGTGCAACAACCATGTCATTTTCAAGCCATTTTGATGAGAATCACATAATCCTTGATGATTGTTTGCCATGAGAGTTAAAGCTTCTCCGGCATCTACACATTTTAAAAGTAATCCTTCTGGATCCCTCCTGTGTAGCTCCCCGAATTACATGCAAAATTTAGTTGCAGCCATTTTAACTCTGTTTGGCACTTTTATCCCAGTTGGATTATGGAGATATTGAATAATTTCTTTTCTCCAGTCCTCATCGTCTTTTAGTATTGAAATTCTATAGACTTCCAATATATTTTCTGACATTCCTTTAACATTTCCATTAATATGATCTAGGATCTTTTCCTGAAGGATAATATCTTCATTTGGTGAAGGCATCTCTTCTCTAGCAGAAGCTATTTGGGATAACTGATCTGTTATTCTGTTTTCTTCTTTATGAATGTGCATGAAAGAAATCGTCTTAAATTGTTTAGACAATTTTTGTGCTTTCTTGCTATATTCCTGTGACACAGATGAAATACATTTAAATTCTTCAGTCATTTGATAAATAACCAACAGAGAATCTTCACATACATTAGCTTTCGTAGCCCAACTCTAATCCAATTAATAAAGCTTCGTCTTCTGCTCTATTATTAGTGCATGGACCCCTTAGGGTCACTACTAACTTGGTTGGAACCCCATCAGGAGATAGAATATATATTCCAGCCCCTTATGCTTATCTGGTATTAGACCCATCAAAGAAAAATATCCATGGAAGGATGTCCTCATCAATAATTCCAGATTCACAGCAAGGATGAATTGCTAAGAAATCAGCTAGAGCTTGACCTTTTACTGCCTTTTGAGGCATATATACTAAGTCAAATTGCAGTAGATGTAGAGTTCACCTACTTAACCTACCTTTTATGAAAGGTTGGTGTATGGGGGCTGACTAAGTTCCATACCGGTCCTCAGTAGACCGATAAGAATCGTCATGGTCAATGCACTTATCACAGAACCGTTGACTTTGTCATACCGATTTCGTGAGGATACCTAGACTGTACTCCTCCTCGGGCCATTTTCACATCGGTTTGGGCTTGATCCAATTACTATCTAAATGCGCCTACGGGCCTAAAGATAAACACCAATAGAGGATACAAGTATATTCCAAAAGGATATACCTACGTCCAGCCAATAGGAACAAAGTCCTACCTTAGCAACAACTCCTGCCGGCTCCTATAAATACCCCGTTGATCTGAGTCATAAGGTACGTTCACAATCACAATTACACCCCACTTGGGAGCTACCAGTTTACCCATTACTGACTCAGGCATCGGAGGGGAGTTCCTCGGATCAACCCCCGAGGTTAGCTTATGTGTTATCTCTTGTAGAAAATCAAACCGGCTTATATACGAAGAAGATACCGGTTCATACCCTACCGTTTATTCCATACCGGAATAATTGGCGCTAGAAGGAGGGGTGAACTATACTTTTGAGTCTAAGCCATGATTTTACCAGCAAAACCACTCTCATTGATCCTAATCAGCATTTTGGGATGCCGGAAACTGAAGAAAACAACATCCATATAGGGAAAGCACCACCAGGGTTCTCAACCCCGATACCGGCGGCAGGACTGTCCAAGCCACCAACCGATAAGGGGAAGAAAGCTGCTGAGACCCCCCAACAGAATATCTTCGAGACACTCCAACATATGTTCACTCCAGAACAACTCAAGAGTGCAACGGAGGTCTTTCAAACCATGGCTAGCCAGACACCACCGACTGGTCCAACCGCCAAGCGCCCTCTTAGCAGAGCCCATAGCCCAGTGAGAAAGATGCGCTCACTAGGAAAGGGCCACCAGGGTGAACATGGCCGGAATGACCACGATCACGTGGCTAACTCCAAGACCCCCAATGAGTAGGTTGGGGAGGAGGAAGAAGAGGAGACACAAGAGATGGAGATCCAGCAGTCAACCCAACCTAGAAGAGGAAGTGAATACACGTGAGGGCACCGATATCTTTGAGAAATTCTCCTTTCTCCACGACCATCCTCCAAGAGCCCATGTAGAAGATCAAATTGCTGACACGCAAATATGACGGCAAGACTGATCCAGAGGATCACATATCGGCTTATGAGGGACACATGCTGCTGTACACTGATACCGACTCGGTATGGTGTAAGGTGTTCCCTTCCACGCTAGTTAGGCTTGGCCAAACGTGGTTCAAGAGTATACCACCGGCAACTGTCTTCGACTTCCGCCAGCTCACATCCATGTTTGTTACCCACTTTGTTAGAAACAAGCGCATGGAAAAGACTACCGCCGAGTTGATGTCCATCAAGCAAGGAGACTCCGAAAGCTTGAGGGACTATGTAGGGCGCTTCAATGTGGAAGCCGTTACCATCCCCAGTCTGCAGCAGGAGGTAGCAGTCTTAGCCCTGATGACAGGTCTAAAAGAAGGGACTGCCTTCAGAAGTTACCTGGGCCGCAAAAAGCTGAGAAGCCTAACAAAAGTCTTAGGGAAGGCGAATGACTTCATCCGAGGAGAGGAGTTTGACAAGGCGGTAACTACTAAGAGGCCAGAAGGAGATGGGAAGGAAAAGGAGAAAGATCGAAGGGAGGACAAGTACCGGAAGGATAAGAAGCCGGAAAAGTCCGGCAGGAGAGAGGAGAGTAATTCGGTAAAGAAAGGCCAGGAAGGGTGAGCTGACCGATATCGCAATTACACCCCTCTGACAATGTCTCGGGCAAAGATATATGAACTTCACAAGAAGGACGATAAGGGGTAAAGGCCCAGAAAGATGTACTATAAGGGTCGGGATAAATCGAAGTGGTGCGAGTTCCACAGGGATTACAGTCATGTTACGGATGACTGTAAAGACCTGAAAGACGGGATAAATGATTTGGTACGAAGAGGCTACTTCACCCAGTACCAGGCGAGAGTTGATCGAAAATCCCCGTCTAGAGAGGATGAAAACGGCAACAAGAAGTCGGTGAAAGAACGGATCACCAAAATCCATGTTATCTCAGGAGGACCGACACGCGGGGGAAGCATACATGGTGCCAAGGCCATCCTAAAGAAGGTTAGGCAACAAGTGAACTATCATAACACTGGACAGTGGCCGGCGTCTCTAAGCATGCCGTCCGTGATGTTCACATCAGAGGATGCTAAGGGAGTCATTTATCCCCATGATGATCCCTTGGTAGTATCTCTACAGATCTCAACGGCGATGGTCCATCGCATACTTGTAGATGGTGTTAGTTCCGCTAACATATTGTACAAGGAGACGTTCGAAAAGATGGGCCTTGAAGCATCATGTTTGAAGCCGGTCTCATACCCAGTGATCGGATTTACAGGGGCATCTATCGTCCCAGAAGGAACTGTCAAGTTACCAGTAAAGTTGGGTAAAGGATCCCATTCCAGGGATATGATGGTGGAGTTTTTCGTCGACGACATCCCGACAGCCTACAACGCCGTCATTGGACGACCTTTGATCCATGATGCACAAGCAATGGTATCTACCTACCATTTGACGATGATTTACACGTCAAACGAAGGGAAGCCGGAGAAAATCAAGGGAAATCGAGAGTCCGCCACGGCTTATTACCTGACGGCTCTCAAAAATTCTGATCACAAGCGACCGACAGAGACACCACAGTCATCAAGGAAACGACGTAGGACGGAGAACAAAGGTAAGAGAGATCTGTCATTGGAAAACTTTGAGGGAAGGCCGGCAGACCTGCCGCGACCTAGCCCAGAAGGTGAGATAGAAGAAGTAAGCCTTGAGCTGGAAAGGCCGGAAAGAACAGTAAAGATAGGGGCAGACTTGGCAGCTGAAGTCAAGATCAACCTGATAAGCCTCTTTCGAGGTCGTGCCGACATCTTTGCCTTCTCTGCAGATGAGATGTCGGGAATTGACCCAACATTTATGGTCCATCGGCTGAACGTCAACGAGGACGTCAGACTGTTAAAACAAAAGAAGAGGAACTTCTCCTCAGAAAAGAATGCAGCCATCAAGGAAGAGGTTGATAACTTGCTGGCGGCATATTTCACCGAATCTTGCTACTATTCGGAATGGCTGGCTAATGTGGTGATGGTCAAGAAGGCCAATGGGTCATGGCGGATGTGTGTTGGCTTCACCGACCTCAATAAGGCCTGTCCCAAAGACTGTCATCCTTTTCCCAGGATCGACCAGCTGGTAGACTCCACTAGCGGCCACGCTCTACCGAGTTTTATGGATGCCTTCTCCGGGTACCATTAGATGAGCCTGCTAGAGTTTGATAGAAGTAAGGCGACCTTTATCACAAATAAAGGGTATACCGTATACGCTTACGAACCTATGCCATTCGACCTCAAGAATGCCGGCGCTACTTATCAAAAGCTGGTTGACAAGATCTTCGAGTACCGAAAAGGCCAGAATGTGGAAGTGTACGTTGACGACGACATTGTGAAAAGCCTCATAGAGGAGGGTCATGTCGTCGATCAAGGGGAGACATTTGCCACCCTCCGACAACACCAACTACTAGAAAAAGAGTGTTTTCTCAACACTTTTTCTTAATATTCTGGACGGAAAAAAGTGTTGAGAAATTGATTCTCAACGCAATGTAAAAGCGTCGAGAATTCACGCGTGGAGAATTCTCGACGCTTTCATGTGTTGAGATTCTTAACACAAAGCCGCGTCCAGTTATGAGTTGTGATGCTGTTTTGTGTTGAGTTTCTCAACACTTTTCGGCGTCTCGAAATATGCTCTAGACACATTCCAGCGTCAAGATTATTTTACCTCCACAAACAGATTTTTGGAGCCAAAAGAACTCTCAACACGAAAAAGTGTCGAGATTTTAGCCTAGAAAAAACATCTACAAACAGTAGAATTCATGAGTTTATAATCAGTAATAATAATAACCACTATTTAATTGGATATGGATCAAATATAATATATAATGATTAAGCGATTTTCCAGTAAAAAATATGTAGATAGAAATGACTAGTATATAATAATATTAATGATTAAATAGACACTAAAATATTCTGTTTCATCACAAATAAAATAAGTCAATTAGATAATGTGTACTATCAACTTCTTCGAACCTTACAAAAAAAAAAAGCATAACAAAAGAAATATATCTTTTACAAGGCCTTTTCAAATCATTAATAGCTTTATGAGTTGTACTAATTTGATGGATCCTTGGCTTATTTTCCTTCACCATCATCTTGAACCTTGAAAAAAAAAACAAAGAATAATGACATAAGTAATCTTAATTATATAATTAATGATATAATATAGTGAGGGCCAATTATAAAAGATGTACAAAAGTTAGTTAATTACAAAAGAAAATAATATGTAACTATTTTATGGTGCACTATTTGAGCCAAAATGGTCAAGTGTGTGCTGGAAGGCCTCTAAAATACTTCTCCATGGGAGAACAACATGATAGTAAACCACGAGAAACATCTTTCAATTTTGCTGCATTAAAACACCTAATAATTCTAACCACCCAAATTGAACTTGATCATCAACCAATCTTAGACCTCATAGTATATTTCATTACACAACAAGAATCCGCCTTTGTAGCGTCTGAATTTAGCGTCCGACAGTATAAGCGGACGGTAAATTCACAATTAGCGTCCGATGTACGACAAACGCAAAGTAGCGTCCGCTTTCTGAAATTTAGCGTCCGTTCTTTTAAACGAACGCTAATTAGCGTCCGTTGAGTGAAATTACCGTCCGACAGACGGACGGTAAATAATTGATATATTACTACCTCAAGTCGACCGGCCAAATCGTTTACCCTAAGCCCACGCTGCCCATGCTTCTCTCTCTTCCTCACTCTTTCCACGCCTTTCTCTCTTCCTCACTCACGTTTCTCTCTCTTTCTTTCAGATCTCACGTTTCGCTCTCTTTGTTTCAGATCTCACGTTTCTCTCTCTTTGTTTCAGATCTCACAATTCTCTCTCTTTGTTTTGGATCTCACGATAATTCTCTCTCTTTGTTTCAGATCTCACGAAGCCCACGGTTCTCTCTACAGCCGAAAGAGATCTCACGTTTCTTTCAGTGAAATTTAGTGAGTAAATATGTTTTTTTTTTTGTTTTGATTGTTGATTATGGAGTTTTTTGATCTCACCCCACGGTTCTCTCTCTTTTCTCGATTTTCTTTGTTTTTTTAATTTCGTTTTGCGTTTTCTTGTTCTTTGTTTTTCGGTTTTTCCTAGATCTGAATTCCCTAAGATTTTTTGATTTTTTTTTGTTTTTCGATTTTTCTTTTTTTTTTTGAGTTTTCGGATTTCTGAAATTTTACATGAGTTTAAGTACCTTGAGTTTTATTTGGTTGAATTTCTGATTTTCTTTTGTTGAATTTCTGATTTTCTTTTGTTGAATTTCGGATTTATTTGTTTAAATTTGGAAATTATGGTTGAGTTTTTTAGAAATCAGTTTTTCTTGTTTTTATTTTCGTTTTTCGTTTTTAGTGCTGGGTTATCTTTTGGAAAATACAGAGCTAGTTTCTATGGCAGTATGAATGCTTGAATCTACTCTATAACATTAATCAATTTTAAAATTAATTAGTTTTATTTTTTTTTTTGTTGATTTTTTTATTTTTTGGTACTTATAGGTTTCTGGCGCCTTGGAGTGGTGCAGACGCGGTGGTGCGGTGGCTGTAGCGGCGGAGTGGTGGCAGACGCGGTGGTGCGGTGGCTGTCGCGGTGGTGCAGTACAATGGCAGTGGGTCCGACTGTTAATTAGATTGAAGTTGTTGTATTAGATTTTAGTTACAATGTAATTATACTAATATAGTACTAAATTTTGGTATTAGATTGTAATTATATATATTTATTTTAAATAAAATTCTCATTTGTTTAATTCTCAATTTTTGTTATTCTAACATTGCTCATTTTGAAATAATAATTAAAAGTTAATAAAATGAATTAAATAAAAATAATAAAAGTAAAACCTTGGGCGTGAAAGTTCATAATAAAAGCATCACTCTGATTTTACAGCTCATAATCCTAATAAAAGCTCATTACCTGGGAAAAGTGGTTGTACTGGCCTGCTTCCTTTTAGCGTCCGCCTTCTTCCTTTTAGCGTCAGAATTTCAGACGCTAATTAGCATCTGACATTTCGGACGCTAATTAACGTCTGAAAAGTCGGACCCTAATTAGCGTCTGAAAATCAGACGCTAAATGGAAAAATCGGACGCTAAATCTTTAGCGTCCGCCTTTCGGACGCTAATCCAAGCATTAGCGACCAGGGGCTTTGCATCAGACTTTTAGCGTCCGTTGACGGACGCTAATTCTTTTAGCGTCCGATTCCGCGTTTTTAGCGTCTGATTTTTGCGGACGCTAAAGGCTGCTATTCTTGTTGTGTTAGTAAGTGTGCTAACCGAAATAAGACTTGGAAGCTATAATTCTACATGTATATCACCAGAAGTATCCATGCCAAAAGCAAAATTTAATTGGCTACTTGAAAGTGGAGGTTCACTTGGTTGTGAACTTAGGATTCAGTATTTTATATCACAATTTTTTTTGAGACACTACTATCTTTAAGCACTCTTTTCCATATGAACATGTAGCACCAAGGTAACATGAAAACATACAACAACATCATGGAAGAGTTGAATCAATTAAGTCGTCCTACATTCCTTATCTACGCAATGAATCAATTCAAACTACAGAGTCATGCCTGCAGAAAACTACAGAAAAATTATGGCAGAAGAAGAAATTTTGTCAGAACGGTATTTGCCAAATACAGTATCCAGATCTATAGAGCAAAAAAGACATCCCGATTCACATTCACATTATTGAAATAGTAAAAACAAAGTATGAGTTCATACCTGTGATTATAACCTCCTCCTTTGCATCAAATTTCACATTGTTGGCCATCACGAGTCTGAATTGGGAAGTCGAGATTTAGCCGAACAAATTACTTTATATTTGGTTGTGTTTGGTCCTGTTAGATAAAACTTTGCTCCAGCTTCAACAAATTTCCAGAAGCAAATGAAAAGAGAATAGACTATAGTCTCTTTGTAAGCCAACAAAATACTATATTTCATTCATCTTATACTAAAAGCACTTGGACGCAGTGATTGTACATCGAACTCATCTTCATAGATATTCGATAATAAAGCTGATTAAGCTTCTCCAAAGAAAACCAAACAATAGTGAGTATTAAACAGAGAGAGTAATTTAATTTGTATTGCTAATAATGGTAATTAATAACCACTATATTCTGAGTGCTTTAATAACCACTGTATTGCACTGGTTTATAGATTTTAGTAGCCCTTATTAGCTCTTTATGTTCTAGAGTTTCTGATGCCAAGTATTCTAGCTAACTATTCTAGCACAGAAATGGAAATGGGAGAAATGGATACATTAATAGGGAAACAAATATATTAAAAAAAGCTGGTGACTATATTATTTTAGTATGATATATGGGCTTGTCCTCTTCGCTACTTCTAATAAAGCAAATCCCATATATCTTAAAAATTAATCATATTCAGTTTATTTGAAGTTTGTTTACTTGAAACATATTTTCCTCTGATTTCAGGATGACAATTATGATGGTGGCCAGTATCATGATTGTGTCATTAGGAATAAGAGAGTCAAACATGTGTATGGTCCTTCCTTTTCTCTGTTGTGATTTTTTATGATGCTAAATAGTTGATGGTTTGCAATCCGAAAGAGCTTTTCTTCAAATTTGCTTCGCAAAAAGATCCTACTACAATTGGTACCTTTATTCTAATACTTTAAAAAATTGTTGTGCTTTACTATGCTATGTAGATGATCATTAAGTGTTGTGTATATAGTTATAACTAGTACAATAATACATGTCCATCTTTGACTGATTGGATTCCTATAATCGAACTAGTACGTGATCTTCTCTAACATTTAGGATAATCTAACATCATTACTGCACAAAACCTACATCATGAACTTATATGGAATATTTTCATGTTCTCAGAAATAGAGCCACACCATCAGGCTACATGCAGCCGAGCAAGCGCATAGTAGAAGTGATAAAAATAGAAGGTGAGAAGAATGATAGTCATTCATCAATAAAGCAAGGGGGACAGCATAACAAAAATAACAATCTACTCGATGAAGCTTTTAGACACTCTAGCTTACCCGCTATGGTAAAAGATCACCGATCTGAAAAGCTGCAGAAAATTACAGTGGATACTCATTCCCCTGTCTTGCCCTATTCAAAGAAATCTTCAAGTAGTAGTAAATCCAGATGTCTACCTTCGAATGCAGTTGAGGATGCTCCTATGTTTCCAATAATTATAGTGGATGCTTATTCCCCATTAATTACAATGCATGATATCCTGCAAAGCACTCAGAAGATCACTTACAAAAAGATCAAAGTAGGTGTTGAAGATGATACATAATCTAAGTAATTTAATTTGACTATTGACAATGGTACTCCATTGCAGCTGATCATTAAAAAAGAAGCAAAAATTAGCTAAAGGTGGGGTGAAAGAGTAAAACAAGAGATTATGATTAGTCAAGACAGGGTGGAAACAATCATCATTACACTAGTAATTAGCAAAGACAAATAAATCTTCTCAGGAGAGTAGTGGCTTTAAACGACAAACAAATGATTGAGATTATTATGGAAAGATTTAAATGACATATTCTATTTAATTAGTACTTAGAAATAAGCATGGAACAACTTAACCTCATTATCTCAGTGACTCACCTCCGTCTTCCTTTACAAAATCAAACAAGAATTTCTGGTTTGGCATGTGTTGGGAATATAAATAACAAATTTATTGAAATCTCATTATCTCAGTGACTCACCTCCGTCTTCCTTTACAAGACTACTAGGGTGTTAATCAAGTGAGTCAATTGCGAGCATGACCCTGCATGACTCGATTCAAAAACTAATCTACTGTGCTTGAATCGTGCTAGATACTTGTTAAGCTCAAAATCCTGAAAAATAAGGGAAGTTGGAATTGGTGATATCTATCCCGCTTCCTATTCCACAAAAGACACCTCGCATAAGCTAAGGTGTCAGAGAGGATGGCATTGAAAGCTAATAAAATTTGAATTATGTAGCTTTAGCCTTCAGACTCCAACCATGTCAATATGCTACATACATAAAATCTGGTGGCTTCACATTCTACTTCATATATTACACTCGTCCCACAGGCATGTAATGGGCCAGGCCATAATGAACTAGAAAATCATGCACCGTCAATGTAGCAAGTCATTGACTCTACATTGAAGCAACACAGCGAAGGCGAAACCATCTACCTTCCGATACTTCTATAGCATACAGAGACCTTCAAATGTAAATCACCAATCATGCAACAGCTACAGCCTCTGGCGTAACAGCAGCAGCTGCGGTCTGGGAGGCCTCAGGAGTGGTACCATCGGTTTTGGCATCTGCAGGTGGTGAGGCTAGTTTAAGGTGGATAGGAGTATTGTGTTTCAGCTTCACAAGTATTTGCCTCATCCTTGCGAGGTCAGTAGGCTTCCCGCGCTTTGGTCCTTGAATCACAGCAATAGAAGGCTTCTTCTCCTGCTCCTTTTTCCCTCTTTTCTTCTCTATAGTAGGGACTTCATTAGGAATGAGCTCTGAAATTGTCTTCCAGTAATTCTTGTCAGCCTCCTTGTGAAACTTCTCATGGCTGGCCATAAAGAACTGCCAAGGAAAAAGACACAATTCAGGACACAAATCACTTTATTATTCTACTATCTAAATGAAAAAAAAATCATTAAAGCTATGCAACTGACAACACAACATGGACGGATATACGCTAGTCTGTACTTTCAATTTTTCAACCTGTTGAGTTAACACAGGTCACCCAATTGGATGGTCAGGTTAGCGATGAAATAACAAATACAAAAAATGAAATGCTGCAACCCATTTAATTAGAATGATTAAAGAATTTTACAATTTCAACACAATAAAAAACCAAAAGTTATCAAATCGAATTAATCACTTGAAAATTTGTATACAATAAAAGAGGTTAAGAAATTGGCGATGTCTGAAGTAGCATGACAATTCAACAAAACAGACTGAAAATGTGTGCAGAGGCTCAAGTGTTAAGCTTGAGTTAAGAGAACAAAGGCCCACAAGGTGAAGATTCTTACTCTCTTTGGGTCCTGGAAGTTTCCTCATGAAGTTTTTGATGTTTGCTTCATTTATGCTCTACTTTGTTTCTAGCTTGTTTTACAATTATGTTTGCGAAACAAGTGAAATAGAAATAATTATAGGTCCTTTCAGTATAATTCCTTTAGAAAATAGAGCTTTGACGAAGCCAATCAGCTCACATTCAATCTGCTACGAACATCACGAAATTTAAAACTACTAGCACAATCTAAGCAAGCATTTTGCTGATGTTTATAGCAGTAAATATAAATTAGACCACCAGAAGATCACAAATTGCTACTTCTGTCTTATCCCTGTTCGTGTAATAAAGGGTCTAAAGTAAAAGAACATTGCTATGCTACTTACATGATTCCCCATTTAGAGTAATCAAGGCTCTGCAACCATTGCTATGCTTTGCTTCCCTGCTCCCCTTGCTTCTGCGGTCTGCAACAAAGAAAGATTTGAACTTCCTGCCAATATGAAAGAAGATAAGGGGAGAGAATAGAATTTGTTTATGTTACAAGATATTTCTAAAGAACTGAAGTATGCCCATAACTAAAAAATAGGGAATGATTTCTTGCAGGCAAAAGGCCGAAAACCTAATCAATGAACTACCTGCATCACACAAATCTAGTGCAAATACAATGTAGAAAACAAAAAATAGCATAAGGTCACAGAAAGCCCATTGAATTTCAACAAAATTCCCAAGAATATCACTTAGGTGTTGCATGGACAAAAGAAGATACGGAAATTAGGGAATTTATGACTTCGTCGGAACTAATTGAATGAGAGTTGGGGATTAATCTGGAACTTTTTTCATTTCATAAACAGCAAAATATGATGAATTTTCTCAAAAGCACTGATCTTGAGTAATTTGTAGAAGAAAATCAACCGATCGAGTATGGAGTTTGCGTCAATTAGCAGCTTGAATTTCCAGAATTGTGTCACCTGTAATTTGCAGAATTTGCTCAAAAAATATTAACCTTGAATATGAATAATTTACTCGAAAAGCATTAACCTTGAATATGAAGATCAATTTGCTCACCTCTAGCAAATTCAAGCATGGTGCAAACTGTGAGATACGGTTGAGAATTTGCTCACACTCGAGCGAGTATTCCACACTTAGGGTGCGTTCTATTCAACTTATTGGACCTGAACTTATTGGAACTTATTGAACTGAACTTATTGAACCTAAACTGAATTTATTGGAACTTATTAAATCTGATTGGACCTGATTCAACTTATTGGACCTGATTGAACCTGATTGGAACTTATTGGACCTGATTGAACCTGATTGACCTGACCTTATTGGAACTTATTGACCCTGATTGAAACTTATTAGACCTTATTGGACCTGTTTGAAACTTATTAGACCTTATTGAACCTGATTGAAACTTATTTGACCTTATTAGACAAAAACATTGACCATGAATAACATAAATATTACCACTAACGTAAATACTACCCCTCAAAATTTTTTATGGAATAATAATTATTATAATTCGTCCTTTAAAAATAATGATTATTAATTATCTCTTATGATAATTAATTTAACAAAAAATTACTATTTATATATTTGTCTATACATAACTTTCATCACTAATATATCTAATAGTGTTGTTTTAATTTTATAAAACACTAGTAGAAAATCAAAAATTAATTTTATAAAATACTAGTAGTTACTAATCTAAGCTGAGCAAAAGGCAGTGAACTTTCATTGTAAAGGGCTTGATTATGGGCGTGATTCTCCTTTTCCTAATCAATGAAAATAAGCTGAACATTTATTGCTAACAACAACTCCTTCATTCATTTCTTCAGCTTTCTTCACCTTTCATTTATTCGAATGTTACTAGAAGAAAGAGAAAAAAATGTTCCAAGTCACAGTAGCTTCAACACCTCTCAGATTTCTTCTCATTACTTCTCCTTTCTTCTCCTTTCTTCTCAACACAGTAGCTTCAACACCTCTCAAATATTTGTAATTATAATTATTATTATTATTGTTAACCTTAATTATTTGACCATGATTATAAATTATTCAATAGCAATATGAATAATCAAATAATAGACAAGAATACAAGTATAATACTATACATTGTGATACTTTAATAAAAAATTCTAATAATAACATAATCAGCTAATAGTAATATGAATAATAAAATAATAGACATAATACAAATAAATAATAAAATAATAGACATAATACAATAAATAATAAAATAATAGACACTAATACAAGTATAATACTATATAATCATTGTGGTACTTTAATTAAAATTCTAATAATAACATAATCCGCTAATAGTGATATGAAATTATGAATAACAAAATAGTGGACAATAATACAAATGTTTATTAAACATTGACTATTTGGACCTTATTGGACCTTATTAGACCTGATTGGAACTTATTGGACCTTATTAGACCTGATTGGAACTTATTGCACCTGATTGGAACTTATTGCACCTGATTGGAACTTATTGGACCTTATTAGACCTTATTGGAACTTATTGCACTTATTAGACCTTATTGCAACTTATCTGAACTTATCTGGACTTATCTGAACTTATCTGAACTTATTGGACCTGAAACTTAATTTTTTAAGTTGAACAGAACGCACCCTTAGGTGGTTAGTGGTTTCCGCCTAATACGCGGTTAGGAGAGAGTATTTTCATAAAAAAATTGAAAGTAGTGCGGTTTAGGTTAACATGTAGTGGGCACGTGATAATTAATTCTCGACGCTTTTATGTGATGAGAAATACTGCAACACAAAAAAGCGTTGAGAAAATACGCGATTTATTAATTGTATTTAATACTTAAGTAAAGTGTTAGACAATTGTGTTGAGAAAGTACTCTATGAAGCTGAACCCTAAAAAGTGCGTATTTGGGGTCAGGTCCGGCAAGTTCCTAGGCTTCATGGTAAGCGAGAGGGGAATATACGCCAACCCCAACAAGATTAAGGCTATCAGCGACCTCCCGGAGCCAAAGAGCATCCGGGATATCCAGAGGATGGCGGCACTAACCAAGTTTCTCTCGAAGTCGGCAAAAAAGGCCTTGCCATTCTTCAAAGTCCCGAGGGGGAATAAGAAGTTTGAATGGGGGGATGAGCAAAAGCAAGCCTTCGAGAAAGTCAAGAAGAATTTCAAGAAGTTGCTAACGATAACCCGACCGGAGCTTGGAGACAAACTGCAACTGTACGTCTCGGTATCTGAGAAGACGGTAGCGGCAGTACTATTGGTAGAAAGGGAGGGGAAGCCAAGCCCCATATATTTCATAAGACATGTCCTGGCTGGAGCAAAACAGAGATATGAGCTATTGGAGAAGATGGCATACGCCGTACTCATCGCTGGCAAGAAAGCTGAGGCCATACTTCGACTCACACACCATACAGGTACTCACCAAACATCCTCTGGAGAAGGCTCTCCTCAAGCTTGATACGACCGGCAGACTACTAAAATGGGAAATAGAGCTCTCAGAATTCGACATTGAGTACCGGCCTCGCACGACCATTAAGACCCAAGCATTAGCGGACTTCATCGTCGAGACGGCATATGCAAAAACGTCGGAGCCTGCTGGCATATGGCAAATAGCAGTTGACGGTTCAGCCGCACAAACAAGAGCAGGCGCCAGAGTAGTGATGACATCCCCAGAGGGGGAGATTTTCGAATATGCCGTCAGGTTCGATTTCAAGGCCTCCAATAACGAGGCAGAATACGAAGCAACCCTGGCCATAATAAACCTGAGCATAGCGGCGGGTGCCAAGAAGATTATGATGATAACCGACTCCCGGCTGGTATCAAGTCAGATAGAGGGCACATACGAAGCTCGAGAGCCTGTCATGCAAAAATACATGAGTAAGGTAAAGAGCGTAACGGTCGGATTGCAGAGCTTCGAGGTAAAGCTGGTATCAAAAACTGAGAACATGGCGGCTGTCGCCTTATCCAAGTTGGCTAGCTCGAGTACCAGCAATAAAGAGCGGAGCGTCGTGGTGGAGACACTCGGAGAGGAGCGTTGACACCTTCCCATCCACTATAAACACCATCAGCCAAGGCACGAAATGGTACGATGACATCCTGGCCTACAAGTTGACAAACGCCCTCCCGGAAGATAAGATGGCAGACAAGAAGCTTAAAAGAGACTCACCATGGTGTTGCATTTTTCAAGGCCAACCGTACAAGAAAGGTTTCTCACTCCCACTCCTAAGGTGCGTAACGGCCCAGGAGGCCACCAAAATAATTGATGAAATGCACGAGGGAGTCTGTGGGAACCATATTGGCGGGAAAATATTGGCGTTAAAGGCGCTCAGAGCAGGGTTCGATTGGCCCACTATGTTGACAGACGCACAGGCCTACGTGAAGAAATGCGACAAATGCCAAAGATTCGCACCGGTAATCAACCAGCCGGCCATTGACCTGCAGTTGATCCTCAACCTAATCCCTTTCACTTAGTGGGGGATGGACATTCTAGGACCATTCACACCGGCATATGGGGGAGGAAAGTTCCTAATTGTGGGTATTGATTACTTCACAAAATGGATTGAGGCAGAACCGATCGCAAAGATCATGACTAACTAAGTGAAGAAGTTCATCTGGCAGAACATCATCACCAGGTTCAGGATTCCTATGGGGATTGTCATGGACCACGACGTCCAATTCGATTGTGCCCCATCAAGAGTTTCCTAAGACTATACGACATCAAGTTCGCATACGCGTCAGTATGCCATCCTCAAAGCAATGCCCAGGCAGAAAGCTCCAATAAACAAATCTTGAATGCTTTAAAGAAAAGACTGGACGACCTGAAGGGTGCATGGGCATAATGGTCAAACAAGACCACCGAAGAGGAAGCTACTGGTGAAACGCCATTCAGGTCGGCGTTTGGGGCAGAAGCGGTACTGTTGGTCGAGGTATGACTGCCTAACTAGCGGATCCTAAACTACTACCCAAAGCTGAATGACAAGCTGCATAAAGAAAATCTAGACCTCTTGCCAGAAGTTAGGCTCGCCGCTGAACTCAAGTCCACAACATACAAAGATCGGATCAGCAAGGCCTATAACAAGCGAGTGCAAAGCCGACCAATTGTGAGAGGAGATCTAGTACTTAGGCGCACAACAGTGACTGGCAAGGCTCATATCGATGGAAAGCTCACGACCAATTGGGAAGGACCATACCTCGTGAAGGAGAAAATCGTCCCAGGAGCCTACCGGCTTGAAGATATGTCAAGCAAGTGATAAGAGGTTTTTAGTGTGTCGTTAAGACACCAAAAATCACTTTCCAAACAATATTTCAAAATCATAACAAGCAATTACTAAGAAAATAGTAAGGGCAAGTCAAGGGTCGATCCACAGGGAAAATAGGATTAATTAAAGTCTATCAAGTCCAAATTACCTAATTGAAGGGTATTTGGGGGTTTGAAAAGGTCTGGTAGCAACTATGACTAGCGAAAAACTAGGACTAGCAAATAACAAGAGTTTAAATATCAAATATGAAGACACTAGAGTTAAAGTTACTAGTATGAATAAGAACGGACAATGATTGTTAATGCGATTGTGAATAAATGGAGACGATCATGCAAGGTTTTTGTTTCCCTCTAAAATACTCGAGTCCTCTATCGAATGATCCTCAAGAATAATCACTTGATCAATCAAATAAATCCTCTCTCGAATGGTCTTTAATTAATTGATTAAGAAATTCAATAAATTCGAAAAACCCCTAATAAAGGATCCCCTTAATTTCTACCCAATATCTTGGCTGAAATTAAGTTGATTCTTGGGGAGGATAAAATTCGATTTAAAAATTTGATTCAAAATACCAAGTATAAATGTGATCAATATCTATCCTAAGGTTTCAAAACACCAAGATCAATGCATAACTTTCTTTAGAACATCACAATCTCATCAACAAAACATTCAAAATCCTAATTCATACTTTCACCCTAACCCTAGATATGAAAGTACTCAGTGATCATGGATTCTAAGCAATTAAAAATAAAATCTATGGCTAATCTAAGGCTAAACATGATTAAAAGATAATTAAACTAATAGAAATTGCAATTACAAGAATATGAGAATAAAGATCTAAAATAAACTAAAAGCAAGAACAAACACTAAGAGAATGAAATAAAAACTGAAACTTCAAATTAAAATCAATGAAAAGTACCTTCGATGTTAACGGAATCACAAACTATGATTAATAATCTCAATTCTCAATCAAAACTCAATTGTTTTATCTCTAGTATAAACCCTAAAAACTCTCTAAAAACTAGACTAAAGCGTAAGTTATTTTACAAAATCAATACTATCGTTTAAATGAGGCCACGTTCTTTTTTTTCGGAAACGCATGGTACGGGCGCACCATAACGAGGTGCGGGCGCACCTGATTTTTCTGCCTTAAAGTGAAATGTTCTGTTAGATGGTGCGGGTGCACCTTGTGCTTGGTGCGGGCGCACCTTTGTGTTATGTTATTTACTCCTAAAATTGTTGAAGGTGCGGGCGCACCAGTGGTATGTGCGGGCGCACCATTGTATGCGGGGGCCTCCATACGCACCTCAAGCTTCCTCGATGTCTCTCGCTCTTCCCCTTAAGTCGCATCTCGTAATATTCAGCGCCGGAAAGGGTCATACCTGCAATAAAAACACCAGAAAACCTGGTGAAAGCATATGTACTCGAAATTGGATCAAAATAGATCGAAAATCTAGCAAAAAAATGTCACTATGATCAATTAATGATCAAGTGAGGAAGTAGAAAGGGAAATGAGGGGAAAAGAGGGGAGAAAGGAGAATAAGGGGGACCAAAATAAGCCAAAAGGAGGTCATAAAGTGCGTTAGAAACACACTTATTAAACTCCCCCAAGCTTAGCGTTTTGCTTGTCCTCAAATAAATCAAGAGTGAGAATGAAGGAAAGAAGAAGAAAAAGAGAGTAAAAAGAAAAGGAAAACATGCAACAAACTAATCTATATGCTCTAAATGCCAGGTTACAAACATGACATGCAAGCTAAATGAGTTCATAACAAGATTTAGGAGACCAACCAAACACAAGAGGGAAGATGATTATGAAGCACAAGAGTGACTCTAAGGGCTCAATCCACCGATCAACCGAGTCTTTTTTGAAAGAAGGCTTTCCAAGAGTGATTTCTCACTCTTCTCCACTTCCAAGTCCCAAGTTTGACTCCTCCCTAGGGATGCTCAACCATAATTGCTCGCCTCTAGCACATTTTGATGACCCGCATCATGACTTGCACAAAATCTCGCCCGCCACTACTAAATCGACCAAGTCCAATCTAGAAGTCAAAAGGGACTTTGTTAGGGTTGTAACGGTGCTAGGTTAGGGGTGTGAATTATAATTTAGGAATGTGGTGCAAAAAGGGTAAGTGGAGTGCAACTAGGGGTAAATATTACCCCAAGCTAGTCCTAACACCAATCTCCATACAAATCCTCACATATAACCTTGATTTTCAGTTTGACTTTTGTCACCTTTTGAACCCGTTCACTTTTTGAATGTTTGCCATTTTTCTCATAAATTTGCTCTTTTTCTCTTTCTTTTTAAATGAAATGTAAATGAAACACAAAGAGCTTCCCTATAATCTTGTTATTTCTTTTGTCTTTTCTCTCACGATTTCTTTAGCTTTTTCAATCATACTTGCATATTAAATCGCTTTCAACCAAGACTCAATATCAAAATAACTCAACTCGACACAAACTAGACATGCACTCCACTTTGGGGAAAGTTTGGCCATGACTTATTATGAAGGTTAAGCAAAAATAAGATAGAAAGGCTCAGATGCATGGGTTGAGAAGCGGATATTATGCCGGCATTCAAGCTTTTGGTTTTGTAGCTCCTATTACTAGCAAAAGAAACGCCCTAAATTATTCTTCTAAAGGCTCGGTCTTATGCAATCTTGGGGAGATAAAATGCAAGTCACAAGTTAGGCGATCAATGGTGAGGGTGTGAGTGTGTTTTACGAGGTTCTCGGCCCTCCTTAGGGATTCGTCGCACAAGGGGCAAGGCAATCCATTCATCCAACTCGCCTAATTTAAAGGAGACTCTACCTAAAGTTATCGTTCTCAAGAGACGTTTAAAATTACAACAAGGCTTCCAAAATCATCAAGTCTCTAATGTATAGAAGGTCTTCCAATCAGGTTATGAACAAAGTTAGCCACAAATCATGCAAGCAACCAAGCTATACTAAATGCAGAAAAATAAAATGAAAAAATAAAAAAAAAGAAAAGGAAAAGAATAAAAAAGGAAAATGTTTATTTTTATATATGCAAAGCAAAACAAAACTACAAATAAAGAACACGCTGTACAGGTGAAAGAGAAGAAAAAAGGGGTGGGGAAGTCAAAACCAATAGACAGGATCATATCAATCACCAAGTGACATTGAAAACCAAACAAATCCCTAAATCTCTAACCATCGATGACCCAAAAATCCCAAAGATATAGACATACATGCAAGGCCCCCAAGCTTAAGCAAAACTCCGCGCTCGGAGTTGCAAAAGGAGGGAGAGGGAGGGGGGGTCATGAAAGCTCCTAATAGTTCCCACCATCGCCCCTATCGGGAGGGGGGTTAGGAGGGAAATACCCATCGGAGTACCCATCAGGATAGTAAGACGGATAGTGGCAATAAGGACGGAAAAAGGCCTCCTCAAATGGCCCGTCTCGAGGGTCAAAAGAAGGAGGATAATGGGGATGGTTAGGGAAGGGAGGCTCATGTCCGGAGTGGACATTGGTAAGGTGAGTGCACAAGCCACCCTAGACGCATGGTCAAGGTCGGTGCGGATACCGACAAGGGTAGCAGTCACCGCACGGTGATTGGCTTCCGGAGAGGCCTGCATTTGGGCTATGGCCGCCATGACGGAGCCCATATCGAAAGACTGAGAGGAGGAAGGTTCGGCCACCTCACTCTCGGGAATGCGGTGGTCGGGCCGTGGACCTCTCGGAGCTTGTGGAATGCCCTCCACAAGGGTGGACTGAATGAAAGTTCGATCAGGGACATCCTGAGGGGTGATATGGGAAGGGGGAACCCGCCAACGGTTTTCACAGTTAGCGGGGGGTCCCAGATGAACTCGGTGTTCATATAACAATAAGGTCGCCCCCTACAAGCCAAATGCAGTTTGGCTTCATGTAATGGCGCAAAAATTTCATCTGCTGCAGACTCGCACCATCCAATTGGTTGGACTGACCAAAAGTAGGCACACTAGCTTCCAAGCGAGCCAGGTCATCGTCCAACTTGAGGTAAGATGCTATCCGGGTGATCATTCCACCACAAACGATCTCCCCAGATACCGTAGTACCCCCCGAATCTCCTGCAGTCGATTAAGGAAGAGAGCGGCAAAATTAATTTGGGCTCTATGTTGGGCCCCGTCAGTGGCCAAGCAAAGAACCAGCAGCTCTTCCTTCCTCAACTGTCGACTTCCTATTTAGGAAAGATGGTATAAACCAACATCCTATGGAAGTAACGGAGAGCAATATGGATGATCTCTGATGCTTTGGACGAGTTCATCTGAAACGGAGTCGTGCCATTGGTGATCTTAGCCCACCATGCCTGTTCGTTGTACCGCTGCCAAATGGTGCCTAAAAGGGCATCACAAGGGGCACTAGAATTTATCCCAAATGCTTCACAGAATTCGTCGAAAGAGAGTGTTCTAACTTGATTAAAAAGACGACATTAAATAGTTAGAACACCCGTGTCTGCCTCCCTGCTTATGTTCAACGTACTCAAGAATTCGAGAGTAAGCTGATCATAAGTAGGTTCACGGATGGCGAGGAAGTTCGATAGCCCTACATTATCTGCCATCTCCCTTATCATCGATTCGATGTAAAGGTTGAAGTAGGTAGTGTAGTCATAGAATTTCGTGGGACGAAGTGTGCACTCGAAAAGTCGTGTAAAAAATTATTTTTGAGCCGCATTGGGAAATTTCAGAGGATAGAGGGGTGGGGGATCAGAGCTGGAAGAGGGTCCTTATGAGGAGGACCCTGTCTTAGCTCTCTTAGACCGAGAGGATGAACCCTCGCCACTGCTTCTTTCCATGGTGGTAAAAAAAGTTTTGTTTTTCAAAAGGGGAAGGATAAGTGACGGTCTGTTTCAACGACACAACACAAAACTGACTCTCCATACAAAGAAGCACATAAAAAAATAAGAAAATCAAAGGAAAAGAAAAACTAATCCTAAAATCTACCAGCTAACCAATCCACAATCAATAGCAACAAAGTTGCTAACAATAAGTAAGAATTATAGCTACTTCAAGATTTTCACCACTCACAAAGTGCTTTTCAACACAAATTCAGCAAACCAACCACAAGTTGTGCAAAATAATCAACAACACTTATCGATTCATGCAATGTATTTCACAAAAAATCAGAATATCATGAAATTATCACAAAGAGCATGAAATCGCACTTGTTCATCACAATATCAATCACAAAAGTGAGGAGATTTCATGAATTATCAACAATTGAAGGAAAAACAAGAATGCAGTCAAAAAGAAAACACACTAGAAGTCCAAATAACATGATTATAGATGAAAATCCCCACATTTGAAACCCTAGAATTCCAAACCTTGCTAAATCCCCAAAAACTTTGTGCTCTTGAGTGTTGTAGAGAGGAAGGTAATGAAGATTCCGGTGAGAAATTGTGTCGATGGTCGCCGGAAAAGTGTGTGGTGGTCGGATCTAGAGAGGATAAAGAGAGAGGAAGTGAGTGCGTGAGAGAGGGGTTTCGAAATTATGAGGAGAAAGAGGAGTTCGGGCCCAATAAAAAAGAACATAAAACCGTGAAATTCGCCCAGCCGGTTTGGTGCGGGCGCACCAAACGCCAAAAAAAATTCTGAAGACGTATGCTGCGGGCGCACCAGACCCTTCTGTTTTTGTGCAAAAAAAACTTTAAGGGTTGGTGCGGGCGCACCTACCTTTTTCTGGAATTTTTTTTCAAATGGTGCGGGCGCACCTAGAGGAGGCGCGGGAGCACCTATCTTTTCTGTTTATCCCTGAAAAATGTTTTAGAAGTTGGTGCGGGCGCACCTACCTTTTTCCAGGAAACTTTTTTCAAATGGTGCGGGCGCACCTAGAGGAGGTGCAGGAGCACCTACCTCTTCTGTTTTTTCGTGAAAAATGTTTCGAAACAGGTTCGGGCGCACCTCTAAGTGGTGCGGGCGCGCCGTTCTAAATTATCGAAAATTTTAAAACGGTGCGGGCGCACCTCAAAGGGGTGCGGGCGCACCTCAAAGGGGTGCGGGCGCACCTCAAAGGGGTGCGGGCGCACCTCAAAGGGGTGCGGGCGCACCTCAAAGGGGTGCGGGCGCACCTCAAAGGGGTGCGGGCGCACCTCAAAGGGGTGCGGGCGCACCATAGTCGTCTGTTTTTTCTCAATCATTCTTTTTCTAAGTCACTCATTTTCACTCCACTTTTCTTAAAACCAGACGTCCCAATGTAGCTCGCATGTCTAGCTGATAAATCGAAAGTATAACTAACAATCAAAAGAAAATCAAAATGAAATAGAAGAAAGGGAAGAAAAGAAGTAGGTTGCCTCCCGTGTAGCGCTTGTTTTAAGTCATTAGCTGGACTAAAAAGGATACATTCATCATGAGAGTCGCTCGGGTGAGAGAAGAATCAAACAACCAATGGAACCAACGGCTTAATTAACATGATAGAGCTTCAATCTCTGCCCGTTCACCCAAAATGGACCGTTCTCACCCAAAACCTCATAAGCCCCATAGGGAGTAGTCTTCAACACTGAGAATGGACCCGACCACTTGGACTTTAACTTTTCGAGGAAGAATTTAGTCTTGAGTTGAACAATAAGACTTTTTCCCCAACCCGGAATTCTCGTTATTGAATCCGGTGGTCATGCCATTTCTTCGTTTGCTCTTTCTATAGTCTCGAACTCTCATAAGCGTCAAAACGAGGTTCTTCAAGCTCTACTAACCTTTCCTTTCGAGCGTCGCTCGCCAAATGAAGATCCATGTTGAGCTCTTTAACTGCCCACCAAGCTTTGTGCTCTAGTTCAACCGGCAAATGACATGCTTTGTCTTACACAAGGCGATACGGAATGGTGCCTATAGGTGTCTTGAAAGTCGTGCGAAGAGCCCAGAGAGCATCATCAAGCTTCAAAGACCAATCCTTTCGTGTCTTATTGACCAATCTCTCAAGGACGTTCTTAACTTCTCGATTTGAGACTTCAACTTGGCCTTGGGTTTGGGGGTGATAAGGAAGACCGACTTTGTGATTTATCCCATACTTCTTCAAGAGTGCTTTTAGTTGCTTATTGCTAAGTTTGAACCGCCATCACTTATCAACACACGGGGCACTCCAAATCGAGGGAATATGATATTTTTCAGGAGCTTGGTCACAACTTTGTGGTCATTGGTGGGAGAGGCAATGGCTTCAACCCATTTTGTCATGTAGTCGACCGCAACAAGAATGTACACATTGCCACATGAAGGAACGAATGGACCCATGACGTCGATTCCCCAAACATCAAATGGCTCAACCTCGAGAATGTTTTGTTGAGGCATCTCATGTCTCTTTGTGATGCCACCACTCCTTTGACATCTATCGCAACCTAACACAAATTCCCGAGCATCCTTTTGCAATGACGGCCAAAACATACCACACTGGAGCACCTTAGCAACAGTGTTGCTTGCTCCACCGTGCCCTCCACATGCCAAAGTATGGCAATGATTCAAAACCGATGTCATCTCATCAAAAATCAATTACCAAATCCTAGCAAGCAATTACTAAGAAAATAGTAAGGGTAAGTCAAGGGTCGATCCACAGGAAAAATGGGATTAATTAATGTCTATCAAGTCCAAATTACCTAATTGAAGGGTAAGGGTATTTGGGGGTTTGAAAAGGTTTGGTAGCAACTATGACTAGCTAAAAACTAGGACTAGCAAATAACAAGAGGTTAAATATCAAATAGGAAGACACTAGAGTTAAGGTTACTAGTATGAATAAGAACTGACGATGATTGTTAATGCGATTGTGAAGAAATGGAGATTATCATGCAAGGTTTAGTTTCCCTCTAAAATACTCGAGTTCTCTCTCGAATGGTCCTCAAGAATAATCACTTAATCAATCAACTAAATGCTCTCTCGAATGGTCTTTAGTTAATTGATTAATAAATTCAATAAATTCGGAAAACTCCTAATAAAGGATCCCCTTTATTTCACCCAATATCTTGGCATGGAAATTAAGTTGATTCTTGGGGATGATTAAAAAAGTTCAAAATTCGATTTGAGAACATTTGAGTTCAAAATACAAAGTATAAATGTGATCAATATCTATCCTAAGGTTTCAAAACACCAAGATCAATGCATAATACTTTCTTTAGAACATCACAATCTCATCAACAAACATTCAAAACCCTAATTCATACTTTCACCCTAACCCTAGATATGAAACTAGTCATTAATCATGGATTCTAAGCAATTAAACATAAAATCTATGACTAATCTAAGGCTAAACATGATTAAAAGATAATTAAACTAATATAAATTGCAATTACAAGAATATAAGAATAAAGATCTAAAAAAAACTAAAAGCAAGAACAAACACTAAGAGAATGAAATAAAAACTGAAACTTCAAATTAAAATCAAAGAAAAGTACCTTCGATGTTAACAGAATCACAAACTATGATTAATGATCTCAATTCTCAATCAAAACTCAAGTTTTTTCTCTCTAGTATAAACCCCAAAAAACTCTCTAAAAACTAGAATAAAGCGTAAGTTATTTTACAAAATCTAAACTATCGTATAAATGAGGCCACGTTCTTTTTTTCGGAAACACATGGTGCGGGAGCACCATAAGGAGGTGCGGGCGCACCAAGCAGAGGTGCGGGAGCACCAACATCAGGTGCGGGCGCACCTCTCTTCTGCCTCAAAGTGAAATGTTCCGTCAGATGGTGCGGGCGCACCTTGTGCTTGGTGCGGGCGCACCTTTGTGTTCTCTAATTTACTCCTAAAATCGCTGAAGGTGCGGGCGCACCAGTGGTATGTGCGGGCGCACCATTGTGTGTGGAGGGCTCCAAACGCACCTCAAGCTTCCTCGATGTCTCTCGCTCTTCCTCTTAAGTCGTATCTTGTAATATTCAGTGCCGAAAAGGGTCATACCTACAATAAGAACACGAGAAAATCTGGTGAAAGCATATGTACTAGAAATTCGATCAAAATATATCGAAAATCTAGTAAAAATGTCACTATGATCAATCAATGATCAAGCGAGGAAGTAGAAAGGGAAATGAGGGGAAAAGAGGGCAGAAAGGAGAATAAGGGGGACCAAAATAAACCAAAAGGAGGTCATAAAGTGCGTTAGAAACGCACTTATCAGCAAGCCACTAAAAAACAGGTGGAATGCTAGTGTCCTCAAGAAGTACTATGTATAGGTAAATCAAAGTAGTAATAAGGCATTGTTGCCAGTAGGTTTTACTTATTTTAGCAAAGGGCATTATAGACCATAGATGCGTTTTTAATCTTGTTTTAGGCAATAAATACGGGAAAGCAGGGAAGAGCCGTTTTATTAAACAAAATGAGCATCTTCTACAATTATCAAGTTCTCTAACGGCCCATGACCTACGAGGATCTGCCGGCGGCAGAAACTCCAACTAAACGAGTACCTTGGCAATCAATGACCAACCTGGATCTGCCGACCAAGGATAATCTAACGCAAGTCCCCTGACGGTCAATGGCTAAATAGGATATGTCGTCAAAAGTGACTCCTAAAACGACGAACCTGAATCGGTCAATGACCTTATTGGATCTGCCGGATTAAGTGGATAAGTATTTAGAGTAAACCGGTCAATGACCTTAGTTGATCTGCCGAATTAATTCGTTAAATATTCCTAATCGGTCAATGACCTTAGTGGATCTGCCAGATTAAGTGAATAAACATCTAAAATTAACTGGTCAATGACCCTAGTGGATTTGTCGAGTTAATTAAGATGTATAACAAGTAGCTAGCAGGTCAAGGACCAACATGGATCTGCCGGATCAAGAAAACTAGTCTAATAATTATTAAAATGCGAAGAAATAGAAAAGACGACATCCAAGTTGGGCAAAAGTTATAATATTTTCATTAAACAAGAAGAATGATTACAGCCATAAAAACTAAATGGTCCGCCACATGCGGCAAGACCGCAAAAGAAGATAAGAAGAAAAGCTAAACCCTATTCCTTGGGCTCCTCAGTTTCAGGATCGTCGACGATGACTACCGGATCCTCAGTGACGACAGCAGTGTTGTCAACCTCCTGAACCTAGGCATCTTGAAACACGAATCGGGGCTCAGCATTGGCTATGTCGGCCTCAGTGACCCATAGTCGAGGACCTCGCGCTCGACTGGGAGCTCAAAGTCCCGACGACCATGAGCCTCTTCCACTTGGGACCAATCCAGGTCGGGAAGAGCATGCTTAGCACACCTCATGGCCGCTGCCCAACCATCGTTATACCAGTTGGCCAGACGAGCGACGAAGTCCACGGACTTCCGGTATTCCCCAACTGCATCGTCTTCCCGGGCCTTAGCATCAGCAATTTGCTCCCAGAGGAGACGGATCTCATCATCCTTGTTCGCCAAAACAAAGGAATGATCGACTATAGCCTTCGTAAAGGCGTCATCAGCCTTCAGCTCCTGCTCCTTCACGGCCATTTCGCCCTTCAAAGTCTTATGGGCCTCCAGCTCATTAAAATAAGAAGTCTTGAAGTACTGGTAAAGGTCAGATAACTCTTTACCGGATTGGGCCGACTGAAAAAGCAACAAGAAAACCGTTATTACAAATCAAAGGATAAAACCGATACTATACTTGTAAATAAAGCAACAGAGGATATACTCACCACAGCCAAATTGTGCGCATGCACAGCAGCTATAGTCTGGACCTCGTCCACCGGCAGGTCGTATTTGAGCTGCATGGCCTTCAGAATGCGGTAGCCAAGGTTCCCGCCCTCCAAGGGGCGATCTAGCAGCAAGGACTCATCGTCGAGAACGTTGAGCTTAGGCTGGAAGACCTCGCCATCTTTTACGGGAGACCGACACCACCTTTTCTTCAGGACCTCCGGCACCGCAATGCGGGAACGCTCCAGGAAGCCAACCTTGCGGGGTTTGGAAAAATGCTCTAACCCGGGCACCATCTCGGGCAGAGTGAGCTGCTTATAGATGATGGGGTGCAGTGAAGAAGTGTGGACCTCTGCTACCCGGCCCTTCATCAGACCCTTAGGATTCGGCTCCGCCGATCCCACAATGGTAGAAGCTTTAGCCGGCGCCTTTTTAGGCTCCTTGGCCTCCTTCGGCTCTTTCCCGGCCGTATCATCAGCCTTCCTCTTTAGAGGAAGAAGAGAGGTCTTGCACTGGGCGAGGGGCATGACATCCCTCTCGTCCTCCTCTGGGCCAGTGCCCCTGCCGGCCCCACGACCCTACTTTCCTCCCCAGCCTCCTGTGCTGGCGGGAATGGAGGTAAAGTGGCAGGCTAGTTTGGGAGGGATATTGCTGATAGGTTGATCGTTCCGGTCGATATGAAGCGCCTCACGGATTAAGTACTCCCGGCCTGAAAAAGACGTATCACATAGTCAACAAATTAATGCAAAAACAAACAAGGGTCATAACAGCCTAACAATAGCACTATATACCCACCATGCGGCTCAGTATTGCAGAAGCCTAGTGCGGAGAGGGTCGGGTTACTAAAGACATACTTGGCATGAGGTAGCCAACTAAGCGATACCGATATCTTCTTGCTGCCCCTAAGTGCCGGTATGGAGGAGTCTTCGAAGAAGTCAAAAGCCTCCCTCTCTCGGCGTGTTAAACCTTAGTCCCGGATATGCTCCATCCTAGGACGCAGTTTCATCCACTAGCGGCGCAATGGGAAGTCGACAAAAACTTGCACCTACAAGAACCTCTCTCGCCAATGCTTGAGAGAGGTAAGCTTTGAGTACACTATTAGCTTGCCCGCCTTCGTGTACAGTGACATCCACTGCCTCGACCCTCGGTCTCATCCAACCGGGATTTCCTCTTCTTCCTGGTACCCTTACCCTTCGCGGAGCCATCCTCCTTGATCCAATGCAATTTTCAGAACAGGTTGAGGGTTTCGGGAAATCCCTTGTAGCGGACAGTCCAAGCGTAGCCCATCAAGTTCCGCCATCCTAACGGCGTCAGTTGGGCCAAGCAGATATTCAAGGCCTAAAAAACCTTCACAAAGAACGGGTCCAGGAGAAAGCGGAGCCCAAAGTCCAGCATATTGGCATATATCGCTACGTGACCGGCAGGACACTCCGTCACCTGGCTCCCTGAAGCCGGCAGAACCAATTTAAAGTTATCATGGAAGGGAAAATATTACAGCCCCTTTACGAGAAATTTATTCTCGCGACAGACAGCCGCCCAGCTGTCATCAACTTTTACAGACGCGACGCTACCGGGCTCACTAGGCGGCATGTATAGGTCTGCTAGCCCAACTTCATCTTCCTCCTCAGGAATTACTTCGGGAGGATCCTCATCTTCTTCAGCCTCTATCGTAGTTGACTCTATGTCAGACTCTAAGGCTCGTACTACATTTTCAACTTCGTCTGAGTCCATAGACGACACTTCTACCGGACAGCGAGAGAGCTCGGCTATGGCCTCACCTTTAGGCACCCTTCCTGCCGGCTTGGATGACGAAGCTTCGCTCAGGGGGAATAGTGGGGGGAACGCTCAGCAAGGCCTAACATGGTCCCGTATTGGCCATAGACCGGTACTCCTAAGGCGTCGCCAAGCGCCACTATTGAGAATAAGGGGGATGCGCGCAAGGCCGGCTCCTCATTAGTCCTACCGGAGGTACTACAGTCATGTCGATTTTTCTTCCTACGTTCATTATCAATATCTACTACTGGTGAGCTAGCATAAACTACAGGGCTGGAAGAGGTACTACTATCGGAATTAAGGTCACTATCGGTCATAGCAGAAGGGCTTCCAGATATGTTTTGTGAATCAAAAGCTGAAGACATATTGATAATTATTTAAGATGGTATGAAAGATAAGGAAAGATTTTGTGGAAATGCCTGGAAGCAAGAAGTGGAAGAAAGTATGAACTGATATCTGAATACACGTGAAAGCCGGAAGAGAAGACCCAGTCAAGTTCGTCAAGATGCAGAGGATTAGCTTAGAGAGAGCAAGTCCGTTATAAGAATTAGATCGAATGAAGGATGTTGAGAAATGAGGAGGGGAGATCACCCAAAGCGTATTTATAGGAAAATTCACGGCTTGGATTACGCCACACTTCTTCGTCTTCCCGTCCTCAATCACGCCACATGTTGTGAGTAACGGAAACAGCTAGTTAGCAACTTCTCATAATGAGTTCTGGCAACAGTCACACGCATCGATGCGACAATTGGTATTCCCAGGCAACGGTTAATCTTCCCACATGATTTCATGTTAGTTATATCCATGACGGTTTAACATTTATTAAGTAGGATACGTCTCTACCAGAGATACGGGCTTGGGGGCTGACTAAGTTCCATACCGGTCCTCAGTAGATCGATAAGAATCGTCATGGTCAATGCACTTATCACAGAACCATTGACTTTGTCGTATCAGTTTAGTGAGGATACGTAAACGGTATTCCTCCTCAGGCCATTCTCACATGGGCTTGGGCTTAATCTAGTTACTATCTAAATGCGCCTACGGGCCTAAAGATAAACATCAATAGAGGATAAAAGTATATTCTAAAAGGATATACCTACGTCCAGCCAATAGGAGCAGAGTCCTACCTTGGCAATGACTCTTGCTGGCTCCTATAAATACCCCGTTGATCTGAGTCATAAGGTACGTTCACAATCACAATTACACCACACTTGAGAGCTACTGGTTTACCCATTACTGACTTAGGCATCGGAGGGGCGTTCCTCGGATCAACCCCCAAGGTTAGCTTATGTGTTCTCTCTTGCAGAAAATCAAACCGACTTATATATGCAGGAGATACCTCATACCCTACCATTTATTCCATACCGGAACAGTTGGGATAACATATATTTTATGATATTTGTTGGAGATACCACTACCACAGTGAAGGCCATGAAATAATGTATGACTTGATGGATGCATCATATAAGCATAAACACCATTTTTCTGCCATGGTATATCTTCGCTCTTTATCATGCAAGATTCTACTTAGATAGAAAATGGCTTGCTCATGTCCCTTCTCATTTTCTGGAGTAAGGAGATGTAGCACCCCCGCCGACCCGAACCCTTCTTCATTTGGTAAAATTCGGGTTTTGGGGGAAAATACATCCACGAGGGTTCGACCCGACGGGCGGCGCTACCGCCGCACTTATCTCCTTGGAAATAAATGCAAGGCTAAGTTAAAAACAAACTAAAACTCAAATTCATTAATCCTTACAACCAAGTGAATCATTCATTAAACATTGCTAATTAATTATGTGTTTCAGAGTTCCAGTGGAAGTTAATCATATGCTAAGTGGATGACAACTCTAAATGATCTCCCTTTTGTTCCCCCTATCGATCACCCACCTGCACAAATACAATGAAATGAGACAAGACAGATAAGCTCCCAAAAGTCAGAAAAATTGAGTAATTCCAACTCCATCCCGTAAAATAATTAAGTTGAAAATACTTTGTAAAGTAGTAAGTTAATAGTTTTGGAAGTCATAGTACATATACACATATATATATATATATATATATATATATATATATATATACACTGAAAAATCACATCAATAATTCAATTAATTCAGTTATTCAGGGAGAGGAAAGAGAACGTCAGTAACAGAGTCCCTATGTAACCACTTACTTCAACATTGTAGGCCGGGGTCAATCCCCTGTAACCATCCACGTATATCATAATGGCCATAATAGCAGAGTCCCTATGTAACACCCCGATAATTCTCTCTTTTTAGAAAATACTTTTATAATATACAAGTAGTGAATTACCCAAGTATTATCGCCCGTGTGATAACGTATCGGCTTATTCAGAATTTTGCAGCGGAAAACAATTTACTAACACTAGTGGAAAAATGAAGAAGGGCTACGCTAAAAAAGGCATGTAGGGCTGCGCTTTTTGACAGCAGCCCTTTCAATAGCAGCCCTTCACTTTTACCTAAAAAGCGCAGCCCTTCCTACCAAAAAAAAAATTAATTTTTTTTTTTGACAGCAGCCCTTTCAATAGCAGCCCTTCACTTTTACCTAAAAAGCGCAGCCCTTCCTTACAAAAAAAAAAAAATTTTTTTTTTTTTGACATTTTTTTACTCATAATCTTACATTTTCTGAAATTACACAGAAGAGAAGAGAAACGAAACGAAAATACTAAACCCAAAACAAAAAAAGGAACGAAACCAAAAAGAAAAAAAAGGAACAAAAACTAATATATATACAGAAGAGAAGTAATTATAGATCTGAAAATACAAGAATATTAATCAAAACAAAGATGAAAATACAAGAACATTAAACAAAACGAAGATGAAAATACAAGAACATTAATCAAAACAAAGAGAAGTATACAAGAACATCAATCAAAACAAAGATTAAGAAATTATAGATCCGAAAATACAAGAACTACCTCCAAACATTAACCTAATAATTTTTAAATACATAAAACAAAACCCTAATACATAATTAAGGAAATAAAAATTCGGAAAAACTTAAAATGCGTATTTGGAGGCTTAAACGAACTCGAATGGCTTAAAAAGCCTAAACATCACAGCATAGCGGTGAGTTTGACTCGTTGGGCCGTTCCGCTTCCGAAAAGGTATCACAATAGGCAATCGGACTTTGTCGGCATGATTCGTGCAAATCATTTCAGGCTTTTTGTCGCGTTTGTCGCATTTCTGGGAGTTTTTGAGAGAGAAGAGAGGATGAGAGAGAAGGAGGAAAGGGAGGAGGGTCTCGAGAGAGGAGAGAGAAGGAGGAAAATGGATGATGGACGTGAGAGAGGAGAGAGAAGGAGGGATAATATATTTGAAGCCCGCTTAATATTTCAAAGCCCGCGATTTTTTTTTTCAAATTTCTTTAAGAAGGGCTGCGCTTTTCTTCAAAAGCGCAGCCCTACTTAGTCAGAAGGGCTGCGCTTTTTCTACAAGCGCAGCCCTTCACTCTAAAGGGCTACGCTTTTTTCTAAAAGCGCAGCCCTTCTGTTATGTAGGGCTGCGCTTTTATCAAAAGTGCAGCCCTTCTGTTATGTAGGGCTGCGCTTTTATCAAAAGTGCAGCCCTTCCTCCGCAGCCCTTCCTTTTTTTCCCCTAGTGTAAACTTTGCTTTATTATAACTTAATAAAAATAAATGACAAATGTTTAGGACTTAAACAAACCAACTTAAACACTCAACCAACTGAAATAAAACATGTTCTTAAGAATGCAGATATTAAACTATGCTAGTTGCACAATCTCTCCACTCCAGATTCCCAATGATGCACATCTGCGAACCTTTAATGTCGATGGTATACTGACTCTGCTCACCATAAGGATCATCACAAGATCAATAAGGCAAAGCCATGATCACACGCACAAACAAAGCACGTAATCAGCAAAGCTGAGTACTACATATCAAACATAAGCATTCCTAAACATGATACTAAATAATAACATGCAGGGATAAATAATACTATAATAATATAACAATCTGCAGATAACTTTTAATGAACTAAACTCTAAACATCATTTTATTACTTTAATTGGAATATTTATTGGACTCTGAGTTGTCCTACCAACCAGCCTTCATTACGAAGATGGAATACGTGAGCCACTACGTATTCCCAAATGACCTATGATATCAAGGAACCTTTGACTAAAAAGAGGAATGGGGATCAACCATCCTAGAAAAGCTATGGCATGCTCACCATAACCCCAACTCCCAATGTCCAACTCTAGACGTGCACCAGTCTAAAGTATACAACTTTTCTCGTTCCACTTTAAGTTAATTTCCAATTATTACTTTTCATGACACACACATACAAGCAACACAGAAATAACCAGATAATCACAAATGAACTTCTTTTATCTTAGGATTTAATAAGTGATCATAACTTACAATCCAAAATTACTTCCTTTCACCTAATCCATTTTAATTGTTGAACCTAGCCAACAAACAAACTTACCTTTATATAGGCATAACTCAAATTTTACCAAATAAGGTCCACAATCCTCATAAGATAATAAAATAATACTCATCAAGGAATACATGTACAACATGATTCAACTCTCTATAACGTATATCAATTCATAATACGAATTAATAAATAGCTTTCTTTTCATGCTTGTATCAAACAATCCATACAAACATACAATCCAGTACTCATAATAAATCTCAATTCACATGCTCGCACACAGGCATAAAACATGTAATAATCAAATACTAGAAATCATATGTATATGAACATAATAAGTTCTTATACATGATGCTAAAAATCTCTTAAACATGATACTAATCACATAGCACGTAATTATGTACGTACCTCGTCTAAGCTAGCATGTAGGCCACTTTTAACTCTCTAAAAGTTCCCTACGAAATATTTTCCGCCTAGAAAACAACAAGACCGAAATTAACAATCTTAAATAAAAATTACAGCAGCTTTAAATAATTTAAAACCCCCTTTAAATATGTTTATAAATCAATTTTAATATCAAACTTGAATTATTTTTAATTCCTAGCATAGTACTACCATACTAGTAATTAAAAACTCTTAAAAACTCTATAAATAAACCCTTTATGAAATTACAACAACTTTAAAAATTATTAAACCTCCTTAAAACATGTATAACATATTTAAAATCATATTCTAAGTTAATCTCATAGTACATAATATGCTACTATGGGTTTCTAACAATTTAAAACCCTAAAAATTCATGTTTTCATGATTAAAACTAAAAATCTAATCATAATAACAAATCTGAAATTTTCTTACATTATAAACTATAGATAACTGCAATTACTTATTAAAAACAGTAATTAAAACTAATAAACATGATTATTAATAATAGAAAACATAAAAAATATAGTCTTTAATGAAATCTTAAGGAGGAAGAAAAGAAAACAACCAACAAAAGAGGAAGAGGAAGGAAGGCGCCGGTCAAGGACAGACGTACAGCAGCAGCCGGCGGTGGGGTGAGTTAGTTTCGAACACTTGGTGACGTTTCTTGTTGAAGAAGAAATGTTACTTGAAGAAGAAGAAAAGTGCTTGAGAGGAACAATGAAGGAACGGACGAAGAGGAGAGATAAAAACCGAGAGGAAGAAAAATAACCTGAATGGCGTGTGAAGGAGAGGGGAAAATAATTTGTGTGGGATAAAATAATTGGGTATTAGGATATTTATATAAAGGCTTCCTTTTTGGGCTTAGGAAAAAGAGATAAGGTTTAATGAAATTTGATGATGATCAAGATAAATAACTTAAGACTTTAATCATCAACATGACTCTTTTTCCTTTTTATCCTTTTAGGATTTTTAGGTTCCTCAGTTCCATTAGACTTCTTTTTCAATATAAATTGGTACTTAAAACTTTTATCAAAACATGCTTAATTAAAATATGCTCAATTTTATTAAGCCATGAAATATAATTTCATTTGACTTTTAAAATAGTCAACCTTTTTAAATAGTCAAATCATTTCAAAACTAATTTGGGTTTAAATATAAATATATAAATACTTAAATATATTTATAAAATCTTTTAAAATTATGGGGGATTACACCCTAGTCTGCACACCCCTTCTATATGGATCACAACAAGATAGAAGAGAGACGGTAACAGAATAATCAGCATAGTAACCAGAGAACCTGTAGTGGTCGCTGAACTACTCATACAGGGCAACCTGTTCATCATTTCCCTCCGAGAGTTCACTTTACGTGATTAACATCTTTTAATTCAAGAAATCATATAAATCACGTACACATTTACGTCATCTTGTTCAAAGTGTGAACATATTCAATCCATTCATAGTGATTTCAATAACTCATTTCATATTCCCAATCATCATTTGAGTTCATTTTTCACTTCAGATTCACAATCGTTTCATTATCACAAGTTCTTACCAATTCCAACTTTCATAAAATCTCAAAATTAATAATGATAATAACATTCATGATAATCATAATGATATAAAGTAATAATAATAACAATAATAATCATAATAATATACTAATAATAATCACAACATTACTAAATGACATTAACCGAATTTAATAACATTATAATAAACATATTTTTCATATCGTATATCGTCTAAGGTCATGATTCATAATCGAAATCCATAGTCGTTATCCATTTTATCATTCGTATTCATAATCCGCATTAAATCGATACTCCCTCCGTTTCCTAAAGATCTTCCCTCTTTCCGTTTAAGGGTGTTTCCAAAAGATCTTCCCTCTTTTGCTTTATTCCTTATTTGGCAAAACAAATTTCCCTATTTACCCTCTCATGTCACTATCATGTGGTCCGCCATTACATTATTAATTCAATTTTACTCCCTTTCTCTCTCCTACTTTAACCCCTTTTTATTTGTTTATTTATCTTAACCCCTTTCTCTCTCCTACTTTACTCACACCATGTCTCACACAACTTGATTTTCCTTGGTATCTGTAGGAACAGTAAGTGGGAAGATCTTTAGGAAATGGAGGGAGTACTTCATAAATATAGTCCATACTTATAAATTTTTATAAGCACATAATCACGTAATCAATTCGTTTTACGCTAACGGGATCTATATGTTTAGATGGATGTCGGAGATTATCTCGTGACGCGTGCCCAAAGTTAAATTCACGAACGTATTAGCACCCTTGGTATTCCTCGTCTACAAAATCAGAGTCTACAATAAATGTTAACGAGATCTAAGTTAGTTCCTAAATAACCCCTTTTTATGTATATAAAATATACAATTTAAATCATCCAAATAACTTAAAGATATTCTTAATGATTTTAGGGGAGTTATAAATCAAAGTAAATCATTTATGAAATCATTTTAAGTACTCACAAAATTATTTCAACTTGACTTTCATTACTTTAGCAACTATTTTAAACATGAAAAACTAACTTTATTTTACTTCTTATTTTATTTAAGAAACATTTATCAAGTTTATCAAAACTAAGTTAACTAAAAAGACCAACTTAATTAAGTAGGCTAGTTTAGGAAGTTTATGCATTTTAGTTATAAAAAAAAAAAGTAAACCAAATAAAACAAGTAAAACTCAATATAAACAAAAGAAAAGGAAAAGGAGTTTTAAAAGTCTCAGTTTCTCAAACATGAGAAACAAAACAGAGAGGAGGCGAAAGAAGGGGGCCGAAACAGGAGAGGCGACAGAGGAGGTGAGGGAGTTTTGTGGTGCTGGCGGTTTTTTGGTGGCTCGATGGCCGGAGAGAGGCACCGCGAAAGAGGATGGGCGCGGGTTGTGGTGGTTCGCGCGGGTCGCGACAGTAGGGGTCAGGGGATACGCGAAGGGGGAGAACAGGGCTGGTGGTTGGTGTTTGTCGCGGTGGTTGCCCGCGATTCAAGTGGTTCGATTGGTGGTGTGTTTCAGGCGGTTGTATGGGTGGTCGGAGGTTGTTAGAGATATTATTGTGTGCATATCTTTTGTATATCTCTCCTATTTATCTTGTGTATATCTTTTCCTTATGTATAGCCTTTCCTATTATTTAGGATCTCTAAATTAGTTAGCTTTACTAATTTGTATCATATATATTGTAAAGCAGATTAATGAGAAACACAAGATTAAACCCTATTCTCATCTTTCACATGGTATCAGAGCATTAGGTATTTTTTTTTCTATATTCTGCCGTCAAGCAGTGGCCGCCCTCCATGGCCGGCGATGTTGTCTCTCCTCCTCCTCCGCCCCCACCCACGTATCTCCCCAGTTCTCCCTTCTATCTTTCTGCTGGTGATAAACCAAGGGATTATATCACTCCTAACCGTCTCCGTCGCGATAACTATGATGATTAGGATGCCGACATACAAATGGGGCTTGAGGCGCGACGAAAGTTTGGTTTTTTGGACGGTTCCATCACCGAGGCCGTTCCTCCATACACTGCCTCTGATTGGAGTCAAGTCAATGCGATGCTTGTTTCATGGCTCACTAATACCATTGATCCTGAGGTAAAAGCCACCCTTTCTAAATTTCGTGATGCATCTCGTCTTTGGGAACATTTAAAGACTCGTTTCGCGCTTGTTAATGGTCCCCGTATTCATCAATTACGGACGGCCATTGCCAAGTGTGAGCAAACTCAATCTATGTCTGTTTCTCAGTATTATGGTCAATTAAATAGTTATTGGGAAGAATTATTTCGCCATGAGCCATTACTTGATTGTCAATGTTGTTCTAAGTGTCTTGCGGGTTCTCTTCATGCTAAACGACGGGAGCAACGTCAATTGTATGAATTTTTAATGGGTCTCTATTCACCATATTACTCTCACTTGCGCACCACTCTTCTTTCCACTGAGCCTTTACCCACTCTCGATCGTGCTTATCATCTTATTGTGCAAGAAGAGCGTGTTCGGCTCTCTAGTGGTTCTGTCGCAGCCCCGCCGGCTGATGCTCTCGGCTTTGCGGTCCAAGTGCCGAAAGCTCGTGGTAAGGGAGATCGTCCGGTTTGTACTCACTGCCACAAGGTGGGTCATGAGGTTACTAAATGTTTTTCTCTCAATGCATGCTCTCACTGCAAAAAGCATGGTCATGATGCTTCTTCTTGTTATGAATTGGTTGGATATCCGGAGGGTTGGACGCCTAAACCGCCTGGGTCTACTCGCCCAGCTTCTGCCGGTCGCGGCCGCGCGCCTGCCAAGGCTCATGCTGCCGTCGTCTCCTCGGCTGCTGTCCCTACCGCCACCTCGGCCTCGGTGGCTGCTGTCTCTGCGGGCAGCATGTTTACCGCAGAGAGCAGTGGCATGCTCTTGCGGTGATGATTGGTAATACTACGATCTCAGATGACCGGTTGACTGGTGAGTGTTTTTCTAATTTCTGGATTATTGATACTAGGGCAACCCATCATGTCACGGGTGAGAAAAATTGGTTATTTGATGTTCAAAATATTGTTCCTTGCCCCGTGGGTCTTCCTAATGGTACTACTGTCATTGCTACGCAACAAGGCTCTGTTCGTTTGTCGGATTTGCTTACTCTTACTCATGTTCTTTATGTTCCTAGCTTTAGTTGCAATTTACTTTCGATTTCACAGCTTACTCATGCTTTGTCATGTACTGTACAATTTACATCTTCTTTGTGTGCTATTCAGGACCCCTTGAAGAAGCTGATTGGGATGGGACGTAAGTGGGATGGACTGTACTATTTTTGTGGAGGTCGCATGGTTATTAATATCACCGTTCTTGAAAAGTCTGACTTGGATCTTTGGCATAGGCGCATGGGGCACCCTTCCGAACGTGTGGTGAAGTTGCTTCCTCCTTTGTGTGGTTGTAAGGGTAGTTTGAATAAGGCATGTGACATTAGTTTTCGTGCTAAACATTCTAGATCTCCATTTCCTTTGAGTGATAATCGTGCTAGTCGTATCTTTGAGAAAATTCATTGTGATTTATGGGGTGCTTATAGACATGAATCCTCTTGTGGAGCACGTTATTTTTTGACTATTGTTGATGATTTTTCCCGTGCTGTTTGGATATATCTTTTAATGGATAAAACTGAAGTGTTTCGTATGTTCATGTCTTTTGTTGCCTTGGTTACTCGCTAATTTTCCCAAACCATCAAAATTGTTCAAAGTGATAATGGTACTGAATTCAATTGTCTTCATGATTATTTCAATGCTAATGGTATCATTTTTCAAACCTCTTGTGTCAAAACTCCACAACAAAATGGGCGGGTAGAACGTAAGCACAAACATATCTTAAGTGTGGGCCGTGCCCTTCGTTTTCAAGCCCACTTACCTATATATTTTTGGGGGGAAAGTGTCCTAGCTGATGCACATCTCATTAATCGTACTCCTTCTCCCCTTCTTGACAATAAATCTCCCTATCAAATTCTTTATGACACTATTCCTTCATATGCTGCTATTCGTACTTTTGGGTGTTTATGTTTTGCTCACAATCACAACACTCGTGGTGATAAATTTGCTTCTAGAAGTCGAAAATGTATTTTTGTGGGTATCCTTTTGGGAAAAAGGATGGCGTTTATATGATCTTGAGAAACGGGAATTCTTTGTTTCCCGTGACGTCAAATTTTTTGAGGACATTTTCCCTTTCTCCCAACCCCATGACATTCATGTTGATCTTCCCATCCACTTAAATTCTACCATGGATGACGCCCATGACGATTTTTCTGTCATCCATTCGCCTCCTCTCACAAACGAGCCCAGCCCACTTTCAACCCCTACTCCCACTTCTCAAACACAGCCCCTCTCCGTTTCCTCTTCGGCCCAAACTTCTCTCCCCAACCCGCCTACTTCTCCGCGTCCACTCTCTCCCTCTTCGGCCCAGCTCCCCTCTCCTTCTCGGGCCTCACCTGCTACTACACACGCGGCCAACCCGCCTTCTCCCTCTTCGGCCTCTATCTCTCCTTCTCCAGCCCATAATTCTTCCTCACCTACATCTAGCCCCCTTTCCTCACCTACATCTAGCCCGTCTTCTTCTTCCGCTGCTTCTCCTACTTCCTCTTCTTCTTCTCCATTATTGGGTAAGGGTCATAGGCTTAAATTTGACTCGGTTTTATTACGTGATTTTGTTACTAACACAATTATGGCTACAAGTCCATCTCCATCGTCTCCGCCTTCTCAGTCTTCCTCAGGTACTCCTTATCCATTAGCTCACTTTATAAATTGTGCAAACTTTTCTGTGAAATATTGAAAGTTTCTTGCTTCTATTGTCTCTCATACTGACCCCAGGAATTACAAAGAAGCTATGTCTCATGATGGTTGGAAAGCTTCTATGCAAGATGAAATTCAAGCTTTGGAGGATAATGGTACTTGGTCTTTGGTTCCCTTCATCTGGGAAACGGGCCTTGGGTAGTCAGTGGGTTTATCGCACCAAGTACAAGTCCAATGGAGATGTGGAGCGTCTCAAATCTCGTCTGGTTGTCTTGGGCAATCATCAGGAAGCAGGCATCGATTATACTGAGACTTTTGCCCCTGTTGCCAAAATGACTACTATTCGTACTTTTCTTGCCATTGCAGCTTCCAAGCATTGGGAACTTCATCAGATGGATGTTCACAATGCCTTCCTTCATGGCGATCTTGATGAGGAGGTGTACATGAAACCTCCGCCTGGCTTTGCTCCTGCTGACTCTTCTCTTGTCTGTCGTCTGCATAAGTCCTTGTATGGTCTTAAGCAGGCCCCTCGTTGTTGGTTCGCCAAATTGGTATCTGCTCTTAAGGGGTATGGTTTCTCTCAGTCTTATTCTGATTATTCTCTTTTCACAAATGCTCGGGGTTCGATTCAGCTCAATGTTCTTGTCTATGTGGATGATCTGATTCTTGCTTGTAATGATTCTGCTGCTCTCACTACTTTCAAAGCCTACTTGAGTGACTGTTTCAAGATGAAAGATTTGGGCCCGTTAAAGTATTTCCTTGGCATTGAGGTAGCTCGCAGTGCTTCTGGTCTTTTTTTATGCCAACGGAAATACACTCTTGATATTATTGCTGAGGTAGGTCTGTTGGGTGCCAAACCCAGTGCTTCTCCCATTGAACAACATCATCGGCTTGGTCATGCCACCGGGCCACCCATTGCAGATGCTGCTTCTTATCGTTGGCTGGTAGGCCGTCTCATCTATCTCTCTGTTACTCGTCCTGATCTGGCCTATTGTGTGCATATCTTGTCCCAGTTTATGCAGGCTCCCAAGCTTGAGCACTGGGAAGTTGCTTTACGGGTTGTTCGTTACTTGAAGGGTACTCCGGGACAGGGTTTTCTTCTTCGCGCCGACAGTGATTTATCTTTACAGGGCTGGTGTGATTCTGATTGGGCTGCTTTCCCTCTGACTCATTGCTCATTTTCTGGTTGGATTGTTTCTTGGGCTCTTCCCCCATTTCATGGAAAACCAAGAAGCAACATACTGTCTCCCGCTCATCTGCTGAAGCCGAGTATCGCTCCATGGCTGCTATTACTTGTGAGTTAAAATGGCTAAAGGGTCTTCTGCTTAGTTTGGGTGTCCATCATCCCCAAGCTATTCCTTTGTTTTGCGATAGCCAGTCTGCTGTGCATCTTGCTCAGAATCCCGTCTTCCATGAGCGTACGAAGCATATTGAGGTGGATTGCCATTTTCTACGTGATGCTATCATTGATGGTCTTATCTCCCCCTCCTATGTACCGACTACCACTCAGCTGGCAGACATCTTCACAAAGGCTCTAGGCAAAGCTCAGTTTGATCTTTTGCTTTCCAAGTTGGGCATTCTCGACCACACCCATGCTCCAACTTGAGGGGGGGTGTTAGAGATATTATTGTGTGCATATCTTGTGTATATCTTTCCTATTTATCTTGTGTATATCTTTTCCTTATGTATAGCCTTTCCTATATATAATTTAGGATCTCTAAATTAGTTAGCTTTACTAATTTGTATCATATATATTGTAAAGCAGATTAATGAGAAACACAAGATTAAACCCTATTCTCATCTTTCACAGAGGTGGCGGTTTCCGGCGGAGAAAGAAAACAGAGGAGTTGTGTTTTGGGTGAATTTCATTTTTAACTTTCAAAATAAAAAAAATCAGATTTTTTTTTTGAAGGGAAAAAAAATCAGAAATTAGGAAGAAGAGAATTGAATTGAAGCAAACCTTTTAAATTGTTTTGCTTGAGTGATTTTGATGAGAGTGAATCAGTATTTATAGAAGAGGTTTGGGCAGAAAATGTAATGGTGGATGAGTTTAGCTTTTGAAAAATTTACCTCTAATTCAATTATTTCTGACAAAGTTGATATTTTTGTGTCGCAAAATTCTTGGTTTGAGTGTTAAATTCAGACGAAGAAGAAGGGAGGAGATCGATGGAGGAAGGTTTTGCATTTTTCTTGGTTCTTGTGCCTTGAACTAGTCGAAGGAGAAGGAGGGAGGTGAAGATGAAGATCAGCTTTCACCTTTTGTTTCTGTTTTGTTTTCATTTCTTTTTTTTTAGCTAAAATACATATGGGTTTGGACTTGGTATTTTGGCATTGAATTGCTAACAATGGATGGACATCATGAATAGACAATTAGTATAAGGATACCCATAACAAACGTAAAAAGTTTAATTAATTTATAAATAATGAAATGAAAAATAAAACAAGTATATGATTTATTTTAAACTTTGTTAAATAAATTAAAACTAATGGAATCATTATTTTAATAAACATAGTTATCAAATAAAATCGCATTATCGTAAAACAAATTTTGAGTGGAAATAATATTAAACCTTAATAAATAATAAAATAACTTCTGAAGATTCGGGGTATTACAGGAGACTATCAATGGAGTCTTCAAAGGCTGGTAGATACAACCTTAATGGTTTTCCATTTTGCCTTGGAGGGATCAATACGGGAGTACTTGCCAAATCTTGTTTGATTTTAAAACAAATGGCATAGCTACATATTCAAACAAACTTAGTGATTTTGGATATCTAGAAGCTATTTTATTACAATCTTCCTGTGCAATCCTTAATTGGTGATATCCCGTGTACCTATCCATAGAAGATATATATTCATACCTTGACGCTACATCTATTAGAAGATCAGCTACAGACATAGGATATTGGTCTTTAGGTGTTGCTTTATTTAAATCCCTAAAGTCAATACATATTCTTATTTTGCCATTTTTCTTAACCACTAGGACTATATTAGAAATCCAATCAGCGTATTGGCAAGGCATTATGAACTTTGCCTTAAGGAGTTTATTTATCTCCTGTTGTATAGGTTATGTTAGTTCTGACGCTAGTCTTCTAGGACTTTGTGTAACAGCCCTAACCCCTACTAATCCTAATCAACATAGTTTAATCACAACGGAAGCGTTATCAAGCTAAGATTTGGCCTATTACCATGACATTCTCAATTTATAAGGAAGAGAATATCAAAATACCTCAAAAACACACTCCATACATTACTTAATGTATACAAAGTTGTTCTTATAAGAGCTCCTAGGTTACATACACCAAAATCTGACTAAAGTTCAATAGTCTATCACTTGCTTAACTATGTAAATATATGTATATAGAAGTCATTACTTAATTTACATTATGAAAAGTCTATTACAAAAGTAAACACCTTCATCATATATCCTCGTACCAACCTGCATCAAAATCAGACTCTGCCACCCACCAAGTGATATGCCTCAAAAATGACAAAACAATCAGCAAAGCTGAGTACACACTATGTAATAGAAAATACCAGTTTAGGTGTATTTTGAAAACTAACACATAGTTATAATAATAAATAATCACCTTAAACTTAGTTACTATAGTTTCACAAAATCAATCGTATGGCATGAACGCGAATGGAGAGGGATACCACGCAGTACCAGCTGTCTCCAAACTATTGAGGGTCGTCACCCCACCTTTTAATGTTCTGCTTGCAAGACTTAACCGGACATATCCTATAACGCCAGGAATTTTCCCTTCATGGTAGGCAACAGTTCGGACTCTACCCGCCCTAGCTTGGGCGCATGTTCATGCCTCACGCATATTTATAGTATAAGATATTTAATGATTTATACTTTAATCCTCAATACTCAAAATTTTTATTAACTTATCCTTAATACTCAAAACTCTTATCAACTCTTTTCAATTATCCTTACTTTGATAGTTGAAAAGATTTAGGGTTTTCATACTTAAAACTAGTTTTTAACATAATAACTTTGATTGAACTTAATCAATTATGTCTTAGAGACTTAATAATAATTAAACATATATTTTATCAAGAGATTACTAGTTATCCATTACTACACAAGTCATGTATAAACACATCCATTTAGAAGCAAATCGTAATGACTTAGTGTATAAGTGTTGTTTAGGTAAATAAAACATCTCTAATGAACCTTAGCATGTATATCCATGTAATATACTAATATACACATATAAAATACAAATCATAACTTCATAAACATGCTTTACACAGAAAGAAACAATCACTTAACTATAGGTATGGAAATCTCTAGGTTAAAACCAAACTAAGTGTGTACCTTCACTAAAGATGCTTAAGTCAACGAAACACCTTAATCCAATTGATTAAATACTCCTAAAGCTTCCCTGAATATATACAATGCTAAAGTTAGTTTCAACAAGCTTATAGATAGAAAAACTAAGCTTAAATAAAGAGTGTAATCTGTTGAATTTACAGCAACTTATGTGATCTTTCAGCAAGATTTTCTATATGAGTTTAAGGTCTAAAGATTGGAACCAAAGCTTGAACTACTTTGTATGTATGTCTAGAAGAGTTATACGTAAATAAAAGTGGGTGTACAAGAGGAAGAAATAAGAGAAAAGAGACGAAAACCCTGAACAGGCTTTTATAGGCTGTTCTGGCGGTACCCAGGGAGGAAGGAAATGTGATATGGGCAACGTCGATTTCTGGGTATTTCTTGCTTGAGGTGTTAGCCTTAGGTGTTGGATTTCATGCATACAAAGGGTTTTGAGAGATCGACACTTAAGTAGCTGCTAAGCAGCTTTCTTTAAGCATAGGTCTGAGCTGTAATTTCAGCTGGCCAGTTTTTACTATGTAAGCAATTTACCCTATTGAGTCACGTAATTTTTGGGCATAAATGACCATTTTAACCTTAAGACATCCCAAGAATGTCATACATCAAGTCTGGTTAGGTTCTGAGCTCGGATTCAACCCCGGAAGGCTCTTTAACTGGAAGTTCATCGTTACCCGATAAAACAATCGCCATACGATTTTCACTATCTTAATGTTTAAGGCTCTCAAGGACTTTGTAACTTATCTATTGGTTTTCAAAGCCTTCTTAGCCAATAAAAATGGTAGATCTTACCCACTTTTGTCCTCGTATGGTGTTGGAGAGTATTTTAATCTACTTTAAGCACTAAAATCAAATGAAACTTAGCATAACTGATAGTTTCAAGTAACTATCTTCAACCTAGAACCTTAAAATCCTATAACCCTATATGAATTGATCATATAACTCACGTAAAACATATAAGTTAACTAATTAAACACAATGTTGTAAGAAATACTTAGTTAGACTACTCTCTAGTTACTTTAATATAATCTCATGCTTTAACACGTAATTAGGCTTTAGAGTTAGGGTTTTCTTAGGGCTATTACACTTTGGGGCACAGGCTTACATCCTTCCTTGATAGTTAATTTATGTTCTATTATTGTCCTATAGATACCAGGCATTTCATGATGCTCCCAAACAAAATAGTCTTTGAATTCTTTTAGAATCTCAATTATTTCGTGTTTTTCTTGATTAGTGAGAAGCTTACTTATGTAGGTAAAATGCGAACTTTCACTATCCCCTAATTTACTTCTTCTATTGGATCATGAACTTCTTGTTTAATATCCTCACTTTTAGCTTATACTTTCTCATCTTCCACTTCTAGAGGTTCAAAGTCATATATGGTAGAGCAACATGTACTTGAATTTACTAGAAAATCTTCTTGATATCTTTTAAAAACTAAATCTTTCATAACTTGATCAACAATAGGGGTAAACCCATTACTATTCTTCCGGATCTACAGACATGATAAACTTAGAAAAATATAATCTTACTCTATAAACTAACTATAAGCTAGTGATTGATCATAACTTGACGCTTGTTGAATTAATTCATATTTTGATTGAATATCTTCAACTTCTGAGACGTCCTTAATTTCTTGAATGAGAATTGCACTTGAGTCTTCTATCTCTTGGTGAGTTTGTGACTTAAGTTGTAGAGAAGATGTAATTAGGCAAACTTCCTCATCTGCTTGTACCATTTCAAAGGTATCACCATTCCATAGTATTGAAATCTGATGGAGTGATGATGGAATAGCATAATTATGATGTAACCAATCTCTTCCTAGTATGGCATTAAAATCAGTACCATTTTCTACTATGAAGAAACCAATAAAATTAGTTTTAGTGCCTACTTTGATCTTTAGAATAGCCATTCCTTCGACCTTTTCTGATAGACCAGATAAATCAGTTATGTTGATTTGAATATTATGCAAATCCTTTCTAGTCTTTCCTAATTTCTTAAACACGTAAAGTGGCATAATATTGATAGTGGCTCCAGTATCTACCGATACTTTGCCCAAACGAATCCTCTCAAAGTCCACGTTTAAGAATAAAGCATTAGTATGTTTATTATCAACATCGTCTGATCTAAAGATTTTATCTATGATTAACTTCTCTAAATCAGCTTTTGAGGATATTTTACTAGGCATTCTTTTTTGTTGTGGATTTGAGTAAGAAGATAAACTTCGAGAAGAAGTAACCTTTAATTTACCTGCTTTCTCTTCTTTATCAACTTCATTTGCCCATGATGCAGCTGTGGTTTGGAATCCTGACTGGTCCTCTGATCTCTTCAATTTCGTTGGTAACATGACTACGTTACATTGCATGTCCTGGCCCTTATGAATTCCTGTATAGGATTCGGCTATCAATGGATCTCCATCCAGCAATAAATCACTGTATGATACCAACAATTCCAGATCTTCGGATCCAAATTCTGAGTAATACTCCTCATCAATGCCATTTCCCGCATCCTCTTTCATAAGAGAATCTTTTTCAGGATGCTGCTAGATATCCATCTCTAGAGATGAGGAACTAGGTTGATTTTCTTCTGGAGGCAACAACTTAGTGATACCAGCTTGAAGAGCTTCTTCATCGATTCTAACATTTGCTATGAGAGATTCTTGCACATTTTGAGTGCTAATTTGAGCTCTTGCTGCAACAGCCTTGAGGCTCAATTCTTTCATCTTTGATGACTTGCTTTGATGCAAGTTTTGATCATCTTGAGATGATGCTACCCTTACCATTGATTTAAGCCTTGTATCCCCCCTTGACTTCTTTTGGACTTTTTGTTTCTTTTGAGAATCTTAGGGACAGGAATTTGGCTTAGGTCTCCTTTTCCTTTTGAGAAAAAGTATGATCCATATCCATTATTTTTTCTTGGTCTTTGACTCCTGGACCTCTTCTGGAATGGGCGCTGGTAGGCAGGTATGTATGTAGGATCATTTGGTATGACCTATGTTCTAATCATTTCAAAAGTTAATTTATCTGAATATGATGAGCACATACCTCCCCTTAGAGCCTTTCATCCCTCTATTTCCCTGGTTTGCAACGGGAATCTCTGAGCAGCTTCTTTGTAAGTTTTAGCTTTTTCCTCAGGCAATGCTAGACCTTGATTCGTTTTAGCGCTGGCATGAACCTTAACTTTGGCTAAATTGATCTTGTATGCTTCTAACTCCATGGCCTGACGTTCTATCTCTAAGACAACTAATCTTTTAAGATTCAGTTGTCTAGTAAGGAATCCTCTGAAGACTTGGCATTGGTCTGTTGTATGCGACTCATTCATATGCCATCTACACATGTCTTCTAGTCCTTTTCATTATCTATCTTTGGCATGATCAGAACTCCTTCATCAACTAGTCTGTTAAAGAGCTAATTACCAATTTAAGTGGCTTGAGATGCCTGCAGAGTAACAACAAAATTATTATTAATTTCTACCATATTACAGAATAATTCGAATGGTTCTCCCATTCCAATCACGTTGACATCTTCATCATCAGGGAACATGATATTTTTCTTATCAATATCATCCTGAATTTTGTTTCATTTCTAAACACAATACATTCAGAAGTATCATGCCATTTACAGTATTTTTAACCCTTAACTTCATCAGCAATTTTTAATTTATGCCTTCCTACAAATTTTATCTTTTTATTAGATAATAACCAATCAAAGATGGCATTAGATTTTTTAGCATCAAAAGGGTTTGGACCCAAAATATGGCGAGCCCAATAATATGTGACAAGGTAAAAAATACCCTCACCGGGAATTAAGCCTGACATATATAATAGCCTATAGCCTTGCTAGGCTCAAAATCACTGAAGGGACGAAAATACCCCTGTTGGCAATACAAATCGCAGTTTACCTATGGAACAACTCTTTATAAATAGGGAACGTATCCCCATAACTCAGGTATGGAATCTCTATCACTTGAGAACTTCTCTCACTACTTTCTCCCTCCACAAAGTTATTTACTGACTTGAGCATCGGAGGGGCGTTCCGGGGCACCCCCCGGGACAGGTTTCCTTATTTTGCAGGATTATGGCCGACTAAACGAGGCCTGGTCGAAATGGACGAAGGCATAGCTCAAGACGACTCCCCAAATATCAGGTTACAAGTTTTTACCCGAAACAGGTTGGCGCCGTCTGTGGGGACCGTCAAACAAAAGGCCATAACCACCTGAGTGTGCTCACGTCGTTCATAAAAGACCAAAGTCGACCACTCTATCAAGTCAGCCAACATGGAAAAATGTAGTTCGAAGAGGTCCTCTCGTGAAGACCTTCGAACACTTATAGAGGTTATTCATCTCCAACATAGTTCGTAAAGGTCCCCCCATCAAGCCTTCGAACGCTCATGGACGTCCATCCTCAGCATAGTTCGTACAGGTCCTCTCATACAACCTCCGAACATTCATGAAAGTTCGAGATGGCCTCGCTCAAGTCGAGTAAGGACCTCCAATATGACAGCTCCTCGACCCCTAGGCCATCAGCTCCTCGTTAAGGTCAGGAACCATGTATTCATCTTACTTGAAGAAATATATTCTAAGTACAAAAGCTCTTCCAACAAGGCAATTAGACTCTCCTCGAAGTCATACGGCTTGTTAGCTCCATGTCGAGGTTGAGGAAGTTCACCTAATCATAGCAGCTTCTCCGAAGTGCCCCTTGAGATATATGGGGCTCATTGGTCCCTGAGATATCTCGAGCATGGTCCAAGATTCCCCTCGAGGTACTCACTTGCTCCCTTGGTTGAGCTACTCCGCTCCCTTGGTTGAGCTACTTACTCACTCCCTTGGTCGAGCTACTCCATCACTCCCTTGGTTGAGCTACTCCCTCGCTCCCTTGGTTGAGCTACTTACTCACTCCCTTGGTCGAGTTACTCCCTCGCTCCCTTGGTTGAGCTACCTCGCTCCCTTGGTTGAGCTACTTCGCTCCCTTGGTTGAGCTACTCCGCTCCTTTAGTTGAGCTACTTACTCGCTCCCTTGGTTGAGCTACTTGGCCCCCTTAGTTGAGCTACTCCGCTCCCTTGGTTGAGCTACTCCCTCGCTCCCTTGGTTGAGCTACTCACTCGCTCCCTTGGTTGAGCTACTCACTCGCTCCCTTGGTTGAGCTACTCACTCGCTCCCTTGGTTGAGCTACTCCGCTCCTTTGGTTGAGCTACTCCCTCGTTCCCTTGGTTGAGCTACTCACTCGCTCCCTTGGTCAAGCTACTTACTCACTCCCTTGGTTGAGCTACTCCGCTCCCTTGGTTGAGCTACTCCCTTGCTCCCTTGGTTGAGCTACTCCCTCGCTCCCTTGGTTGAGCTGCTCACTCGCTCCCTTGGTCGAGCTACTCCCTCGCTCCCTTGGTTGAGCTACTCCGCTCCCCTGGTTGAGCTACTTACTCGCTCCCTTGGTTGAGCTACTTCGCTCCCTTGGTTGAGCTACTCCGCTCCCTTGGTTGCGCTCCCTTGGTTGAGCTACTCACTCGCTCCCTTGGTTGAGCTACTCCGCTCCTTTGGTTGAGCTACTCCCTCGCTCCCTTGGTTGAGCTACTCACTCGCTCCCTTGGTCAAGCTACTTACTCACTCCCTTGGTTGAGCTACTCCGCTCCCTTGGTTGAGCTACTCCCTCGCTCCCTTGGTTGAGCTACTCCCTCGCTCCCTTGGTTGAGCTACTTACTCGTTCCCTTGGTTGACCTACTTCGCTCCCTTGGTTGAGCTACTCCGCTCCCTTGGTTGCGCTCCCTTGGTTGAGCTACTCACTCGCTCCCTTGGTTGAGCTACTCACTCGCTCCCTTGGTTGAGCTACTCACTCGCTCCCTTGGTCGAGCTACTCTCTCGCTCCCTTGGTTGAGCTACTTACTCACTCCCTTGGTCGAGCTACTCCCTCGCTCCCTTGGTTGAGCAACTCCGCTCCCTTAGTTGAGCTACTCCGCTCCCTTGGTTGAGCTACTTACTCGCTCCCTTGGTTGAGCTACTTCGCTCCCTTGGTTGAGCTACTCCGATCCCTTGGTTGAGCTACTCCGCTCCCTTGGTTGAGCTACTCCCTCGCTCCCTTGGTTGAGCTACTCACTCGCTCCCTTGGTCGAGCTACTCATTCGCTCCCTTGGTCGAGCTACTCCCTCGCTCCCTTGGTTGAGCTACCTCGCTCCCTTGGTTGAGCTACTCCCTCGCTCCCTTGGTTGATCTACTCTCTCGCTCCCTTGGTTGAGCTACTCCCTCGCTCCCTTGGTTGAGTTACTCACTCGCTCCCTTAGGGCTTATTTGAAGTCCAGCTAAACCCAATGTTGGAGTACAGCTGTGCCACCATGAGAACCTCTCCTCGCCGGAGCTCTAACTCCCTGGACAATTCACGCCCATATGGAGGCCAAATACCTACCTTTAGGCACCTCACCCAGATCGAGTGGGGGATATCTCGGCCACCGTCGCCGCTGAGATCGACACCCGTCAAGAGCTACGGTGTCATACCCCTCGAGTGAACCAGGGTCCCCTGGGTAACCTCGAGCAAGGTCGCTTCCCCGAGTTACTTAGGGCTCATCAGCCCCCGGGTAACCTCGGGCGAGGTCTCTGAACTTCCTCGAGTTACCTGGGGCTCATCTGCCCCTGGGTAACCTTGAAGCGAGGTCTCTGAACTTCCTCGAGTTACCTGGGGATCATTTGACCCTGGGCAACCTCGAGCGAGGTAACTTGACTTCCTCGACTTACCAAGGGCTCATTGGCCCCTAGGTAACCTCAAGCGAGGTCTTTCAACTTCCTCGAAGTGCTACTACTGGAGTCGACACCCATCAAGTGCTACGGCGTCCCGACACCTCTCGAGATACATGGGGCTCATTATCCCTTGAGACATCTTAAGCAAGGTCCAAGATGCCCCTCGAGGTACATGGGACTCACCAGACCCTGATCTCGAGCGAGGTCCAAGACGTCCCTCGAGATACATGGGGCTCATTGGCCCCTGAGACATCTCGAGCGAGGTTCGAAATGCCCCTCGAGATACATGGAGCTCATTATCCCCTAACACATCTCGAGCGAGGTCCAAGATACCCCTTGAGGTACATGGGACTCACAGCCCCCAATTCATCTCGAGAAAGTACCATCCCTCGAGTTTCTTGGTCTCTCCCGCCTCCTACTCACCTCAAGGAGGTCCCATACCCCCCCTCCTCAACGAAGTCATCTCGAGGAGGTTTCATGTATGTTCCCCGAACTCTTGGAGCTCACCAACTCTTGAAAGAGCAATTCCACATAACACTCATTGTGAAGGAAAGTCTCACATTAAGAGTTACGCGTGGGGCTAATTGGACGAAAGGGGAGTCACATAGGCTAATCGCTCGGTCTCCATAACACGAAGATATCTTCGGTCAATTGGTGATATTCTCAAGCAGCACGACAAATAATTGTCATGCTTTTCATTTGAGCAAGAATATTCTTTGGCACTCCCTCGTGCTAGTTGGTATTCTCAAGCTACTCCTTTGCTCCCTTGGTCGAGTTACTTACTCGCTCCCTTGGTTGAGCTAATCACTCACTCCCTTGGTTGAGCTACTCACTCGCTCCCTTGGTCGAGCCACTCCCTCGAAGCTGCTCATCAAGCCACCCTGAATCTCGAGGGACCTTCATCGATCCAAACTTGTAGCTAAGCGATGGCCATCGAGCTTGTTAGAGGTAGATATAGAAGACCATGATCTTTACTCATACTTTGAGACATGTGCTAATCGGCACAACCTCACCATCCTTCGAGTACACTATAGCTCAAACATCACCGCATTATCACATCACTCAAGCCTTTTGAGCCTCCTCGATCACACTCCCTGCCTCCCTCGAAGCTTTTTTTTTTTTCGAAGAAGGTATGATTGTGCTTCGATCGAAGTGATAAAATGTGTGTATTAGAAAAAGCATTTCGAATGACCGACATCTCGAAGAGGTTACATCATGGGAAGTATTTTCACAAAGACTTCGACCTATCTGGAAGACTGGCTCCTAAGTACAACTCGCTTGATAAATTATACTACTCGAGCTATCCCCTTGCTTGAGCACTCGACATCCTATTATTCTTACAATTCAAGCCTCCTCGACGACCGCTCTCCGCCCCCCCCCCCTCGAACTTTCGGTTCTCGTGATTACATAAGGGGACTAGTCTTGTTCAAGAAAGGTGAGCGTGAGTACGAGACCACAGTTTGGCTCGAAGAAGTTATGACATATAGTCTCCTCGACCAATGAAGGTTATGATAGGATCCTCAACAAGGAATGAGCTTATTGAATAAAGAAAAGTTGCTCTCCCTCGAGCTATTTAGCCTTTACAAATGACATACACCAACATGACATTATTGAAATAAAGGTACTCGAATCAAACCTCACCACTACAACTACTCAGCTTAGCCTCGCATGGAGTATATTATAGAAGCCATGATTGCTAGTTTCCTTCGAAGAACAACCGTCGGCCTCGTTAGAGATTTCGGCACGACGACGGCACTTGAGCACCAACTATATTGAAGCCCTTCGAGTACACAGGTTAGGTCATGAAGTCTCTCTCTCGAATAGTGAAAAAAGGAGGCCATTGGAGTACTTGCTTGGCTCATGTTCGCCGCAACACTCGGTGGATGCTCGAGCTCGCTTCTCTCGAAATGATTTTCCATCCTCTCGAAGACTAGCCTGGGTCTGTTTGAAGAAACGTATAGGTGGGATTAGATGAGTGCGAAGACTTGGAAACTTTTGAAAGTTGGCGCTTGAAAAAAATAAGCTCGACAAACTGCACAGCTCGAGCAACTTTATACAAACTCACGTAAATGCATGGAGTAATTATAATAAACGAGCTAAGTGCGTCGACCTGCTCTGGGACGTCCGTACTTCGACCTCCTCGAAGGTGTGTGTTGGTTCACTCCTCTCCTTCACTCGAGCCATGCATCTCTCTCCAGCTCGAGCACTCAACTCTCTCTCTCTCTCCTGCTCGAAATCGTGCGTCAGTCTCGACCCTACTTGACATCATGTTGTTCCTATGTCTCAAGCTTTCTAGTCGATGGCTAGCTGCACTTCCCTTGGTCTTTTAATTGCGCGACGATGCTTACCTTGCTCAAGGAAAATGAGTACAGTGCTCGAAGGTGCATGGAGGCTTTGATTAGCTCGAAGAAGTTCAAAAATATTCCAAAGGATGGAAGTTGGCGTCTAAATGCCACTTTCGAAAGTTTTAATGCCACTAATATTTAGCATGGAAAAATGCAAGTCAACCATATAATTTAATGCTTGGTGGTCGTTTTACATAAGCTACCAAGCTGCATTAAGCATACAAGTAGATACATGGCAGCGTGCGGCTGGTCCACTTGTATATATATATATATATACATACATATTGTATACTTGGCCCACAAGGTGGAAAATTATTTTCGGATATAATAATCTACAGAGTTCCGCTCAACACACGATCTACAAAGGTTTCCTATCGTATATTAAGCGTGGGGATAATGTTTGGGCCCAAAATATGGCGAGCCCAATAATATGTGACAAGGTAAAAAATACCCTCACCGGGAATTAAACCTGACATATATAATAGCTTATAGCCTTGCTAGGCTCAAAATCACTGAAGGGACAAAAATACCCCTGTTGGCAATGCAGATTGCAGTTTACCTATGGAACAACTCTTTATAAATAGGGAACGTATCCCCATAACTCAGGTATGGAATCTCTATCACTTGAGAACTTCTCTCACTACTTTCTCCCTCCACAAAGTTATTTACTGACTTGAGCATCGGAGGGGCGTTCCCGGGGCACCCCCCGGGGCAGGTTTCCTTATTTTGCAGGATCATGGCCGACCAAACGAGGCCTTGTCGAAATGGACGAAGGCACAGCTCGAGACGACTTCCCAAATATCAGGTTACAAGTTTTTACCCGAAACAAAAAGTGTACCTCCTCTTTTGCCTAAACTTTAAGTCTTTTGGCGCTGAGAACTCTCTTTTCTCAAGGGGAGAACACTTATAAGGTACCCTCTGGATGATTTTAGCCACATCCACCTTTGGTGCAGTTTCAAAGTGAAAAGGTTGTTCTTTCTGAGCAAAGAAACTCTGGTGTTTTGCCGCACTTTCAGCTTATAGGTTATTTTCATACCTTACTGCCAATTCTGCTAACTCAACATAATCACCAAAGGCATGAACATCAAACCTTTTCGGAACTGAATCAACATCCCTTATCGAGCCATTTGTACAAATTCTCTTTCAGGGATGCTAACATGACACCTGATCTTAGCCATTTTGAATCTAGCTAGGCAGTCTTCTACAAACTCTCTTAACTTTTGTTGGATTCTAGCCAAGTCACTTAAGGTCACTCCAGGTTCAGTGCGTGCAAAATGGCTAGTAAATTGCACTTGCATGTCCTGCCATGAGTGAATAGAATTAGGTGGTAAATTTGTGTACTACCAAAAAGTTGTCTCAGTTACAGACATGGAAACATTCTTAATTTCAAAAACTCATTATGAGCTGCCTTCTTGCACTGACAATTGAACCTAACTAGATGTTCTTTTGCCGATACTCAATCATTGCCTGACAATAGAGTAAAGTCGGGTATTTTAAATGTCCTAGGGAATGGATTGGCCCTATCCATTCAGGTTAAGGCTTTTGGCCTATCTGCCTATGACCTCTCCTAGAGTTATCCCCTACTAATCTTTGGACTAGTGCCTCAACTTGTGCTACTATAGGATCTTGATTTCTTCCCGGATATCCTAGATTTCCATTCCCCATACTTCTTGATTGATCATACAAAGGACTAGGGTTAGGAATGAAAGATTGATTTTGCTAACCTCCCATTGGAATATCCTGGCGATGCATATAGTTAGGATTATTTGTTCCTTGTATCATTTATGACTGAAACATGTGCCCATTAGTGGGTACCCCCTGTTGATAAGCTCCGATTGCATGAGCAAATGGAGCCTGATTATGACCATAACCTGGAGCATTTTCCATAATGAGACATCCTAATGATAGGTGGTTGGTAAGGCATATAAGTAGAAGATGAAAGGTTCCAACCATAGCTGGCTAATTTAGAGGCACATATGCATGAGGTGAATTGTTGTTGTTTGCAACAAAAGTACCTTGCCTCTGTCCTCCATGTGATGGTCCAGGTTGGTGCGTGTTCTCTCCAAACTGTCCACCCACCCATGGAAAAAGAAGGTTGGTAACGTCCTGACGCCTGGTGCCAGCCTGGCCCTAAGCCCGCTGCCATTTCATCACTTCTCCTAAAATTCCCATGACCATTCTCTCCAAGGCTAAAAGGACTAGCCCTTGTTTGACGCTCATGGGAGGAAGTTTGTGGATCATTTGAGAATAGTGGGTCTCTATTTTCAAAGTGGAAAAACTGCACTTTTGATGGGTAGGCTATTGGAAGATCTGGCATTATTCCACGATTTCCTTGTATTTTATTCAGTGGGACTTCTTCTAAAGCCTTAAGCAGTTTCTCATTTAATTGGTAATGTTTTTCAACTAACGGTTCCAAATGAGTAACTACTTCAGTAGCAAGGGATGTTGACATTGCCGTAAAAAATTGCACTCATAGTATCATTGATATCTACGAGTATTCGGTCTATTTACCTAGAGTTAATATCTCTATTCTCCTCACTTATCCTTTGAAGGATATCTTTAAAGACTCTAGCTGAATCATGGGCTAGAGTTCTGTAGTTATAATCAAATTATTGTCTTTGACTCCCCCTAGCCTCCGATAGTAATTGTTTTACTATTTTACTGAATTTTCCATACAATTGATGTAAATCCACGGCCAGTGCTACTTGGACACGAAATTTCCCTTTAGGGAGTTTCTCCTTGTGACTTTCCCTAAGGCATGATGAATTGGTTCACCATCATCCTTAGGTACCCTAGACTCTGAAGGCATCAAATTATTATCTTCCATATTTTGGGAAACTAGTTCAACTCTACGACCTTCTTTATTCCTTCGAGAACGTATACCCGACATTTAAGAAAAAACTAACAATGGCTATTTTAAACAGTTAAATCGTAAAAGTTATTAAAGAAGAATCTTTCTCCTCCCACTGTAATTGCCATAAAACCAGTTGGTGCAAGATCAGTTGGTTGACCTTGCAAACAAGTTAATGCACACTCAATAGTTAGATATTGAGCGCCACATGAGTCTTAGCCCTAGGGGTTACCGGTTTTTATTAGTTAAAACCTTGCTAACGTACTTTGTTGTAATCTAATTAATTAAACTACAACGCCTAATAAATTCAGGTGATTGTATTAAATAGAACAAAAGACGCAATAATTAATCCATTAATTATCGCTGAACATTCTCACTCACATCACAAACTTCTAGAAAGATTCTACATAACACACACGGAGATAAACCAGGCTGCACAATCAAAGGGAAAACACTAAGATGGTTACCTCCATGAGTTCCGGCTAAAACTGGAGATGAACAAACTTGTCACTTAGTTAATGCTTTAAGTCTAGGAACTAAACTATAACCCCGGAAGGGGGTTGGCTAATCTACGTTAAAGTTATGCTAGAAAGGAAGTAAATTGTACGTTGTTGTGCGTTGTGTTTGTTGTCCCAATTAATCATTCTACTTGTATTTATACTTCATCATTACACGTAACTTCCATGCACCTTTGGAGAGAAATGATTTTAATCATTTATGATTCAAATCATAAATGCTTTCTTCTGGCGCCAACATGACCACGTCTCAATGCCCACGTAATTTACATGCTCCGTGATCAGATTGATAATTACCCACGTCCCTTATCCATGTCTTTATAATTGTTTGGCTTCCATCTCCTGAACATTATTAGCTTCCATGATCTTCTTTTTAGGGGCTTCTAGTCTATGACTTTCATTGACTCTTTCTCGTGGGCCCTCCAATATGATTGGGGCTTCACATCAACATAAATATCGAACCCTTTGGCGCTTAATACAATGTATCGTAATAAATATTAGCCATTATCTAAAAGTTAGGTAGTAACAAGTATATGTTGAATTATGTTTTGAAAAAAACTTCTATTATTTATATGAAATTTACTTTTGATATTTATATGATGATGTTCTTATTATCCTTTGAGGCTTCATAATTTGATATAGAGCAGGACCCTTAAATCGTACGAGACGACCCTAATTGCTCTTATACGCTAAGGTCAGCTGACGTAGTATGGTTGATGCATGCAACTTTGTAAGTTCGACCCAACGTCGAGTTCTCTAGGCTACATGTCCTGGGTATATACTGTTTGTAGTCTTTATGATTATATGTTGTGTGGTCGCCAAATTAAAAGGAATTGCCAGTTGAGCATACACCTGCTGAGTGCTGAGCGAGCAAAAACAAAAACCAAAACGCAAGATTCGAGAGCCAAATATATTATTGTGAAGAATGCAGTATATTTTCTTTTAGTTGTGTTGATTACTTACACAATGTGTATAATATCTGTTCTATGAGTATAGCCTTTTCCCTTTTATTTTCCTTCCTTTTATTTCTACTGGTTGCTGGATCCTAGGTGGATACTTTGTCCTCTTGTGCAGCTGCTTTTTCTTTTGTCCTGTAATGATGTAGGTTTTGGTGATGTAGTGTATAAATATCCCTCTAGCTTGTAATGTGCCGTTTGAGGCATAATAACTTTTCTTGCATAGAAAACAAAATCACATCAAACACAAAACTTGAGTCTTGGTTTCTTCATGGTATTAGAGCTCAGGTTAAAGTAACGTCATTAAGAAATCCAAGACTCAACCTTTATCCTAAAAATGAATGAAAAATCGAAAGACAAGAAAAGTGATGCCCATGAGACACACTTAATGAACCCTTACAAAGACCCATTGTTTGTGGGCATGAATGAAAATTCCAGAGAAAGTCTGGGAACTATTATCTTCAATGGCAATAACTTTGCCAATTGGAGCAGAAATGTGAAGACAGCACTTGGACAAAAGAATAAGCAAGGAATGGTTGATGGAAGTTGTAAGAAGCCTGATGAGAGCTCAAAGGACTTGTAGAGGTGGATAAGAGTAGATTACATGGTTAGAAGCTGGATTTTAGCATCAATGAAACCTGACATTGCTGAGAGTCTGGTGTTTATGGAATCTTCCAAGGATCTATAGGAGGAGATATTAGAAATCTATGGTCAAACAAACACCCCTCAACTCTTTCATTTGAAAAATGAACTCAATAGCTTGCAACAAAGTGAGTTGTCTGTTAGTGAATATTACGGTAAGCTAAAAGCACCATCGGATCAAATATCTAGCCTTGAAGGAATACCCACATGTACATGTGGTGTATTGGAAAGCTACAAATGTAACATTGTGAAGAAGTTGATGAATTTAGAGGCAACAAACAGGTTAATGAAGTTTTTTATGGGTTTAAATGAAGATTACAATCAAATGAAGACTAATTTTCTGTCTATGGACCCTTTGTTGCGTGTGAACAAGGCATACAACCTTGTTCTTCGGGTAGAGAGACAAAAACAGATTTCAGGAGAACTTAATATGAAGATGGAAGTGATTGCAATGGATGTTCAAAGGAGGGAAGAAATTCTAGGATTGTTGAAAATTTTCAACATGAAGGAGTATAAGGAGAGAAGGTTGGAGAAAGCAATGAAGAAATGTGACCATTGTGGGAAGAGATGTCATGTGAAGGATGAATGTTTTAAACTAAAGGGTGCACCAGAGTGTGTGAAAAATTTCCAAAGGAGAGAGCTAATGTGAGGCAGGCAACAAATGTTGGAAGAGAACAAGAAAAATGTGAAGAAAACACTCCTGTGGATGGAACTATGGAAAAGGGAGAAACAAGTTCAGGAAGAATGGACAACAATATGATAGGAAGTGATGAAGGATATGTGAGAAAAACAAAGCTTCAGCAACTTTGCAGGTAAATTGCTAGCCTCAAATGTTATTGTGAACTTTGTTAATAATGAAAGCAGATGGATTGTGGATTCTGATGCTAGTGACCACATGACAGGGAACTTAAAACTTCTTAATAACTTAAGAAAGTTAGAAAAGAATGTGAGGTCAAGATTGCCAGATGGAACCGTGAAGGCGGTGAAGCAAGTAGGAGATGTGCGATTGAAAGAAGATATCTGGATGAAAGATGTACTTTATGTACCTGATTTTAGAAATAATTTGTTGTCTGTTAGTAAACTGTACAAGGAAACAAAATGAAATTCATGTTTGACAAACATAGATGCACTATGCAGGACCTTACCACTGAGAAAGAAGTGATCCATGGAAGAAATGAACAGGATTTATATATGCTGGAAGATAGAGAAGAAGTAGAAAAGAACAGAAGAAATAAGAGATCTTGCAATGTTGCTAAAAGTGAAGAAACAAAGAGAGAAGAAATGAATGTGAAGCTAGAATTACTTCATGCTAGGCTAGGGCATATATCATTGTCTAAGATGCAACACATTGATTTTTGCAACTATAAACATTTAAAACATTACTTTTGTGATATTTTTTCTCTTGCCAAACATCATAGACTGCCTTTTATGCCAAGTAAGAGTATTGCTGATAGCATTTTTTATTTAATACATATTGACTTGTGGGGGCCTTACAAGTCAAATGCTATAATAGGTGGTAATTACTTTTTGACTATTGTTGATGACAATAGCAGAGTAATTTGGACACATTTATTGTGTAACAAAGAGCAGATCAAGGATATTATAAAGAATTTCCTAATTCATGTGGAAAATCAATTCCACACTACAGTGAAAAATGTAAGAAGTGATAATGGAACAGAGATATTGCAGACTGAATGTGGTAAATTTTTCCTTAACAAGAGAATAATACACCAAACAAGTATAGTTGGAGTGCCACAACAAAATGGCAAAGTCGAGAGAAAGAACATGTTTCTCTTGGAAACTGCAAGAGCTATGAAACTTCATGCTGGATTGCCAGATTATTTGTGAGGAGAGTGCATTTTAGTTTCCACTCATCTTATTAACCTGTTACCTACAACAGTTTTAAAGTGAAAGACTCCATATGAGAAATTGATGAACAAGCCATCTAAGTATGATCACTTAAGAGTGATTGGGAGTCTATACTATGCTAGTGGAAGTCAGAAGCCTAAAGATAAGTTTGCACCTAGGGGTATAAGATGCATATTGATTGGGTATCCATACTGCCAAAAGGGATACAAATTAATGAACCTTGAAACTAACAAAATCTTTGTTAGTAGGGATGTAGTTTTTCATGAAGATATTTTACCCTTCATACTGAAGGGAGGTGAAAGTGAAATTCAGAAAGCTCTGAGACACAAGGAGCATAATGTACTGATAGAATTACATCAAGATATGGTGAGTGATTGTTCCCAGGAAGACATTTATGAGGAAGGAGTAGGTAAAAGTGGAGCTCCTGAAATTGTTGAACTAAGTGAAGTATTACAAATGAAAGATACAAGCAATAAGAAACAAGAGGGAGCAATGATCAACAGCAAAAAGCCACTGACAACAAAAGGTCGACAAGAAAAAGAATGACACCACAAAGGTTCAAAAACTTTGTTGTGAACTTGCCTGGGAAGGTGAATGAGAGCAAGGAGGATGCTTCAACTGCCTTCATGAAGACAGATTTTGACAACACACACATGTATTCTAGATATTATGTGGCATCTCTAAATAATGTGATGCAAATCAGGGAACCTAACAGTTACAAACAAGCTTCACAAGATGCAGGATGGAGGGAAGCTATGGAAAAGGAGCTCAAAGCTCTTGAAGAAAATGGAACATGGGAGATGATAGAATTACCTGAAGGATGCAAGGCAATTGATTCAAAATGGGTGTATAAAGTGAAGTTTCGACCAAATGGCAGTGTAGAAAGACTGAAAGCCAGACTTGTGGCAAGAGGAGATAGGTAGATCAAAGACAAGGATTACAAACACACATTCTCACCTGTGGCTAAGTTCACTACAGTGAGAAGTTTGATTGCCTTGGTTATAGTGAAACAGTGGCAACTTCATCATCTAGACATTAATAATGCTTTCTTACATGGTATCCTAGATGAGAAAGGCTATATGAAGATTCCTCAAGGATAAATTAGAGAAGAAGGGCAAGTATGTAGGCTGAAGAAGAGTCTCTATGGCTTGTAACAAGCCTCTAGATAATGGAATGTGGAGTTGACTAAGTGTCTTGTGAGTATGGGGGTTTTATCAATGTAAGAGATACTACTCTTTGTTTTTCAAAATCACAAATGAAAAGAAGTAAAAGTCTTAGTTTATGTAGATGACCTCCTCATCACTGGTAATGATGAAAAGGGCATTTCTGATATGAAAATCACCCTTGATAAACAGTTTACAGTGAAAGATTTGGGTGAAATAAGATAATTTCTGGCATAGAAGTATCTAGAAATCACTAGTGGAAAAATAAAGAAGGGCTGCGCTAAAAAAAGCCCTTAGGGCTGCGCTTTTTGACAGCAGCCCTTTCAACAGCAGCCCTTCACTTTTTAGGTAAAAGCGCAGCCCTTCGAAGCTTGAAGGGCTGCGCTTTTACCAAAAAAGCGCAGCCCTTCTAACCCAAAAAAAATATAAATAAAATTTTTTTTTTTTGCATTTTTTTACTCCTAAATATATCTACTCATATTTTTTAAACAATCCAAAACAAAAATATATAATCAAACAATTGAATTAACCAAGTTTTTCTGTAAAAATCGCACATTTCAATAGAACTATTATACAATCAAACAAACTACAAACCTAAGAAAGATAATAAACAACAACTAATTAAACAAAGGCAAAAGATTGCAACTACTAACAGACGGACGAAGTTTATAGTATGCAATAAACAAGAACCTTAGTTTGTCAACTGTAAACTAAGTTTCTAATCTTCCTAACTGTGTAACACAAATAAATCTAATCATTTTCAAGGATTATAGTACAAAATAAAGATTTATAAAACTTTTAAAAGAATATACACATATTTCATATTCTCTGCCTATACAATCTAATGAACATCCCCATAACCACCATAGCCCTGCATCTTCTTTCGTAGAAGCAAAAAAACATAATCCATTTCTGGGTAAAAAAAAAGATTGAAAATAAGTAAAAAAAAAACATAATCCATTCATAATATATCACACCTTTTCAGGGTAAAAAAAAAAAAGAAAGAAGCATTATCTCCTTGAATCTGCTGCATCTTCTTTCGTAGAAATTCATCTTCTTTCGTAGAAACACCCATAACCACCATATCCTCTGCCTATACAATCTAATGAACATCCTAAACCGTCACAAAAAAAAAAAAAGACGAAACCTGGGGAACTCGAAATTTAAGCAGATCTCGTTTCTTCCTTCTTCGTTTCGTCTTTTTCTCATGATTTTCAGTAGATCTCGAAATTTCAGCAATGGTGGACCTTCTTTTTCGAACGAACGAGCGAGTGTAATTGATGACTCAAAGACGAATGGAGCGACTGGGAACTGAAGTTCGAGAGAGAAAAAATGTGTGAAATCGATTGTAACATTTTGTGAGAGAGAGAAAATGAGTGAAGGGAGAGAGAGAATGAGGGAGGCAGCGTTTGTGAAAAGGAGAGAGAGAATCAGGGAGGCGTGCGTTTGTGAGAGAGGAGAGAGAGAATGAGGGAGGAGCAGCGTGAGAATGAAAATTGAAAACCCTACTAAGTGAAGGGCTGCGCTTTTCTTCAAAAGCGCAGCCCTTCTGTTATGTAGGGTTGCGCTTTTGAAGAAAAGCGCATCCCTTCACTAGTAGGGCTGCGCTTATAGAAAAAGCACAGCCCTTCTTGCGCATCCCTTCCTTTTTTTTCCCCTAGTGAATGCTGCAGGAACCTTACTAAATCAAAGAAAGTTCATCAAAGACATTGTTCAAGACATTGGCATGGAACAATGTGTGCCAGCTAAGTTTCCTTTCCCTAAAGGAATCAAGCTTTGTAGTGATCAAGGAGATATTTTGGAAGATCCATAAGTTTATAGAAGAATCATTGGGAGGTTGTTATACATGAATTTAACAAGACCACACATTTCATACTCAATTCAACAACCGAGTCAGTTCACGGCATGTCTTAGAAAACCCTACTTGCAAGCAAGTTTACATGTTATCAGATACTTTGCAGGCACTGCTTTTCTTGGACTCCACTACCCTGCTAAACTCATAGCTTATTGTGACTCTGATTGGGGCAGTTGTGCTTTCAGTAGAAGGTCCTTAACTGGCTATTGTGTCTTTCTAACTAGTTTCTTATTTCCAAGAAGACCAAGAAGCAGAAAACAGTGTCAAAATCATCATGGTGAGTATAAATGTATGTCATACACCACTAGTGAGCTAGTTTGGATTCATGGGATTTTTGATGAGTTACAAGTTCAAATTCCTATCCATATTGATTTATTTTTTTTGTGACAACACGGCAACACATTATCTCGCTCAAAACCTAGTGTTCCATGAGAGAACCAAACACTTGAGTATTGATTGTCACTATGTGAGAGACAATGTTGAAGAAGGTTATATCTCTGCTTTTCTTCAACTGGCTGATTTGATGACCAGATCACTTAATAAACATCAACACAATCATTTGTCATCCACGTTGGATCTCCTACATGTAGCTCCAACTTTGGGGGGGGGGGGGTTGTGAAGAATGCAATATATTTTCTTTTAGTTGTGTTGATTACTTTCACAATGTGTATAATATATATCCTAGAGTATAGCTTTTTCCCTTTCATTTTCCGTCCTTTTATTTCTACTTGTTGCTAAATCCTAGGTGGATTCCTTGTCCTCTTGGCTCTTGTACAACTGTTTTTTCTTTTAGGAAAAATTGACGAAAACAGTCTCAACTATTAGAATTCTTCTGTAATCAGTCCCAACTTTTGATAATTTTTAGTTGGACCCAACTATTGCATAACTTTGCCAAAACCAGTCTTGGTGACCTGATAACCTAGAGTATCATGTCAAAACCCTTACACACATGACTTGCACATGACTTTTACCACTTTAATTTTTGTTTTGCCTTTATTTTTTGATTTTTTTGCTTTCCTAAATCCCACCCCTCCTACCCCAAGCCAGAACACCACCCACACTACACCCCCAACTGTGATCTATTGTTCTCAATCTCAGAGACCCATCCCCAACACAAACGCCAACCAGCCCCACCGCCGACTACTCCTTAATTCACTCTTTTGCTTCCCTCACTTTATCCGACATCCCTCTTCATCACTCACTTCATCCTTCCTCCTTCGCACAACGACCGCCATCGGTGCCCTCACTCACTCCATCATCTATCTCTTTGACAGGGTCTCCAAGAACAATCACCTATGTCAGCAACGACAACAACAATGATATCAATCAGATTATCCCCACCACAAACACCAAAAACCCACCGCCAAACACCCATTTTCATCCCCCGGAACCATGCCTACCCCTGGAAACCCACTCGCACGACTGCTCCTCTTTATCTCTCTTCCCTCACAACCTTTAATTCCTCATTGTCATCTTCACTCCCATTCAAAAATCCATCCCCACCACCCATCTGAAAACCCCATCTTTATCGATGTTGATGGCTTATGTTAATGTTGCTAAATGCTTTGTGAAGTATAAGAAGCAGAAGAATAATGAAGAGAAGTGGAAGAGAAAGAGGAGTTGAAGGAGTCAGAAAAAATGAAATGAAAATAAGAAAAGTGAAAATAGAAAAGAAAAAGGAAAAAGAGTTTATGTGAATTGGGGACAGGTGGGGGTGGTGTGGAGATGAGTTTCTATGGGTGGGTGTAGGCATTTCAGGGTCGTGGCTTGGTGGTTTGTGTTTGGGATTGGGGACAGGTGGGGGTGGGTTTTGTGAGCTTGGTGCTGGTGGTGCTTATTGTTGTTGTCACCGCTTCTCCCTCGGTGTGGTGTTGCTTTGAGGGTGTTGCTGATGCCCGGGCAAGCCAACATTGTTGCTGTCGAGGTCTGTTGTTGCTACTAGTGCTGCTTCTCCGTCGGTGTTCCTCGAGTATTCAAGAAAACCAAAGAATTCATTTTTCTAAACATTATTTTTTATTTTAATGAAAAAATAGGTGGAGGAAGGGGTGGGCTGTGGCTAAGGAGGGTGGGGGAAGGGGTGGATGAAAATGACAGTAGTGGCTTTGTCATCAAATGTCACGAGAGATGCACATGACCAATGTTTTACCTACTATAGTAAGTAAACCCTTCCAAGGGACTAATAATATCAAACATAAGTTAAAGTTAAGTCCATTATTAGTTAATTGATAAATGGGACTGTTGAAAGAAGATGTCCAATAGTTGGAACTGTTATTATCAATTTTTCCTTTCTTTTATCCTGTAACGATGTAGGTGTTTGTGATCTAGCGTATAAATATCCCTCTAGGTTGTAATGTGCCGTTTGAGGCAGAATAACTTTTCTTACACAGAAATACAAAATCACATAAAACACAAAACTTGAGTCTTGGTTTCTTCAATTATCATGCAATCTTTAAACTGCATGCACTAGAGTTTGATCTTTGCATATCAGCAATTTCATTTTCCTACTCACTTCCATTGTATTGAAATTTTATCCCCACTTTCATAAAATTTAATTTCCACATAATACCACCTTAGTGAAAATTGTTGTTAATAGAATATTACAAAGAAAATCACAAGTTAAGGGACAGAACGAGCATTACTAGACAGAACGAGCATTATGATGTACTTCATTTGTTGCATGATATATTCGCAATATCTTACTTCTCACAAGATGAGTGCTTTCTCATTTGAACATGAGTCCTCTGATCCATCTCATGTCTCGCGACTCCTCTATGCACTCCTACCATCCAAAAAAGTCCAAATTCCTAATTTTCCCACACTACCAAAAAAGCTCCATAACTTTCCCATTTAGTTCCCAACAAGTCTGTTACAAGCACAAATTGTTCATACCATGTTTACAATATGTACTTTAGCACATAAAATTGCAAATGGATTCTTTATAGAACCCCCCATTTAATATCATGTACCATAAAAATCATACACGTGGAAAAAAAAACCAAAAATAACAAGAACTTTGGGGGGGGGGGGGGGGGGGGGTTTGTATTAATAATTATTAATCCACCCATTCAAACTTCTTTGTTAGTTGCTGCTTATTCTATTTGTGATTCTAACACACAAAAAAAAAAATCAACAAATCCTTCACACAAACTGACCACATACAGAAGCTTAAAAAAAACTAGTAGATAAAGAGGCTGAAATTTTTACCAAGCAATTATAGCCGTTTTCACACCAAACAACATCATGCTCCGTAACAGTCTGAGGCATGGGCTACCATACTCGGTCTCCAATTTTTTGCATGTAATAGTTCTTCAGAAGGTTCTAATTTTTGCAAGACAGGAGGCTAAAATATAGACAATATACCCAGAAGGACCCTCAGTTCATCAAGTAGCTTTGCAGGTCAACAACAGTCATATGCTAGCTACTGAGTTATCAACAAAGAGATACAAGTACCATGTGGTTCATTGAAGCTCTACACACACAAAAATGCAAGTATCATCTGGTTCATTGAAGCTCTACACAAAAAAAAATGCAAGCCCTACTCATAACAAGTGCAAAGAAGCCGCAACAGCAGTGAAAATTTTACTACTAGCACAAACTCAGGGTCTGTATGTCTATCGCTCTGATCTTCCATCCTTCAAATCATAAAGCACAAAAAACATCACTTCTCCAAAATTGTTTTCCTGTCAATTTCAATAAGTAAATCTAACTAGTAAAGTAGAGCACTCCTCCAGAATATTTCTCATAATGAAAGAAGAGACATTCTAGCATATAATCTAGTAGTTAAAATATATAAACTTCAATTAATTATGCGCCAAATTTTGAACACTAGTATCACTGACAAATTATAACTCCGTTGGTCTCCTTCCCCTCCAAATCAGCATAAACTATAGCCAATAAAAGCAACGGTTACTCCCATGTAATCCTACTCATGGGTTGAGCTAAGGGGTTTTGTAATCCTATAGTCCATTAACATAGAGAGCTTCAAGCAAAGCAACCTATGCCTTCAGGAAGGTGGACTTGGAGAGCCAGATTCTATCCAAGTCATTAAAAAAACCAGATTATTCTGTCAGTCACTGAAGAACCAGACTCTATCCGCAACATATCTCGGCCTCATTCCAGCAGTGCGTTCTTTTAGATCAAGCATTCGAAGAAGACCTACATTCTTTGAGATCAAGCATTCAAAGAAAACCTAATAGCTTAAATATACTGCCCATAAGTCCATAACACAAAGAATTGACACTTTAAATAACCGTCAGTGTACCATATGCATTTAGTTATGAATGTATATTACCTTAACCAAATTTAAGACAGAAGGTGGCATAAAATTTAATGAGGACCTCTTTCAGCATAACTACGAAATCGAATATTACTCAGAACCAGTACAGTGCCCACAATTACATTTTAAGGAGCCAAAGGTGGTATAATATTTAATAAAGACCTCTAGCTACAGATCAAGTTTTTACAGCTCGCTAGAAGAAATGTGAGCAGAATGACACAGGTTAGCACCGTACAAATGATAAACAACACCATCAGATACCATATGGAATGGTCAGCAGAAATAAACCTTTATAAGGATGATAGTTAATCTGTTAACATGATACTGTCAACTATGAAGCTTATGCTCCAACGAAGAAATAAATAAAATCTCGTCCACTACTTCGCTAAACAGGCAGCCGTACATTAGTGGAATCCCTAAAACTACAAGCAGAACCGAGAATGAAACAACAAATCTTAGATCCCCAAAGGTAGAGAATTGCAAAAACATGTAACATGGAAAAAGATAATTCAAGGACTACAAACCGTTTAAACGAGCCTCAGTTTCAGGCGACATACATATGTACATGAGAAGCAGGCCGATCGCAAAGTGAGGCCAATTGTAGAATCTGAATTGTACACCTACCTGATTGTGACAAACTTGTTGGTACCGTGTTTAGCCCAATGAGTCCTCAAATCAATAGAGTTAGAAAAGTTATAACCTTCGGCCGCTAACTTTTCCAACACCTTCTTAAATGCCCCCAAACTCATCTTTCTCCCAGCTATCCTCGCACCACGTCGTTTAGCACTCATTGGCAAGGGGTACATTGACATACTAGTTGTGCAACATGCCGACTGCCACCCACCAGAACCCCATCGATAACATTGTTGAGGTGTCCCAGTGCAAGAACAAACCGGTATAGGAATAGTAGAAATATCCATATCGATCCCATTTATAACAACTTCAGTGGTTTTCTTTGCAGACTTAGCTCGTTGAGCCGAACCACTGCCCCCATCCTTTGGGCCGCTGGGGGTTTTCTTTGGTTTCTTCGTTTTAGGAGCTTTTTCAGATTTTCCAGCTGATCTCTTTTTCAAAGGGCCATTATTGATCTCAACCGGCTCTGTTCGAATCATCCTCTCCTCATTTGAGGATTCGGGTTGTCGAAGCATTTGCATAGGGGGGTGATGGGTAGGGGCAGTCTCAGTAGGAACACCATAACTATGGCCACTGGGTAACATATTAAAAAATTTATTCTCTCTATTGATCCAAGTATCCCTCATGTAATCAACGTGATAGTGGGAGCTTGGAACCCCATAATCCCTCTGGTGAAACCCAGCATTGGTGTTCGCAATTAAAGCTGACTCCCGACCTCCGAGAAGCGGTTTCCGGTCCGCTATGCTAGACATGAGCTGCAAGTTCAGATGCTTCATTGGGGGATCATAATAACCCCAATTACGCATATTGAGACCGCCATCACCGTCCATCGGAGAACTAAATTAACAACAAAAAAGAGAAACGAAAAAGGAAGCCAAAAACTTGTTAATCAGAGATGAATTCACAAACTTCAACCCGTTCTCGGTCCGACATTACGTTCCTCATTACACACCCTAAAACAACAAAACATACAAAACCCATAACTCAATTAAATAAAATTACATAACCAATGTAAATCAAAATTTCAAAAAAACAAAAACATCTCAGAAAAGTCAAAATCAGGCAAAATTAACAAACACCCATCAAATCAAGCAACGACATTGATAAGAAAATACCAATTTAGGCAACCAAATCATTTGAAATCTAATTCTGTTGATCTACATTCCGATTTGATAGCCAAATTTTACAAGTTTCACAGCGAGATCTCAAATGTCAATGAAATTATATAAAAATTAAATGCCTAAAATTTCAGATCTCAAACGGTTAGCAGATCTAAAAGCATTTAAAGAAGTACAAGAGAGACAAGAGAACCAGATAAGGGAGGAAAATAGATGAGAGAAGACAGAAGGGGGCACTTACTGACGAAGAACGGGAATTAGCCGGGTTACTGGGTTAGGGTTCTTTCTTCGGATGGGGAGAGAGGAGAGAGACAAGAGAGAAGGAAGAGGAGAGAGGAGAGAGGAGAGAGGAGAGAGAAAGACTCAAGGGTATAAAAAGGAGCCGAGTATGCACGCCATCTAAAATTAATTACTACGTAAGTAGTAGTACATGTAATTTGGGAGAAAACTTCCCTTTATCATCCCTTTTTTTAAACTAGCGATTTATGCTATTCATTATTTTTTCGTAGTAAACTTTTTAAATTTTTTCTTTCCTCAGATGATTGTCTATAACATTTCAATAATTTTAGTTCTTTTTTATTGTGCTATTTTATAAGTAAATAATTTGAAATCAATAAAGTGCATATAATGCATAAAACAATTGGAAATTATATATCACTAACCTTTTTGTTGCTTTTAACATATAGTTGGAATTACAACTATGTGATGGTTCGAATGTTCCTTTAGATAAAGAGTTTTATTTTATTGATAAAAAATGTGAATTTTTCTTTACATAATGTAAAAGTGGATTTTAATTCCCAAAATATGCCCCAAAAAAAATAATTCGCTGCGTACTGTCCACGTAGGACAACACGCGAGAATTTTTTTTTTTTTCAACTTAAGCAAAACCGCTACTCGAAGTAGCGGTTTACAAAAAAAAAAAAAAAAAAAAAAAAAAAATATTTTGTGTGTGTGTTGTATAAACCGCTACTCAGAGTAGCGGTTCATTACTCAAGTAGCAGAGTTTGATTTGTGCTTGCAATATTTTGCCCAAGTAAACCACTACTCAGAGTAGCGGTTTATATCGGCAAAAAAAAAAAATCAGTTTCTCGCGTGCCGTCCTACGTGGACGGTACGCAAGGAATTTTTTTTTTTTTTTGGCATATTTTGGGAACTAAAACCCACTTTTGCATTATTCAAGGAAAAAAATCTAAAAAATGTATAAGTTTCTAAATACATCATAAATCATCGTCAAGTATTTACATCTGCATTATTGTCGATAATGTATTTCAATGTCACACTTCTGATTTTGTTGTGTGGACTATTCTAATCAACTTATAGTCATATGTATATTTTTCATTGTGTCATTTTAAATTTATGGTAAATTTCCTTATTTAATATTATTTTGTAAATTTTATGTTAATTGCATGTGATGACTTTAAATTGTTTGAAATTTTCCTTTTTTGAAATAATTTTGTCAATATTTTTTGTTAATTTTCATTTATTGTGTTGACTTTAAGTTATTTTGGAGTATTGTTTGAAGTTTTTTTCTTAAAATATAATTTATTAAATAAGGGTAAAAATAATTTCAAATGAGGACAGCATTGCTCCCCTCTTCTCTTATAGTATAGACATTGTCTACCTGCAAATTCAATATGGATTAATTTGTGAGAGATTTCGATTTAGAAGGACTATCCATTTTACCATGGGGTTTCTAGTAAGGTCCCAAAAAATAATAGTATGTTTTTTTTTTTTTGCCTCGAACTCGGACGCTCGAGACTCCAAATAAGAAATACTTCGATTATATTTTAGATAATTATATAGTTGTTATCTAATTGTATTAGCTGATAGTTTATTGTATTAGCTGATTTGACTAATTGATTATGTTAGTTGTTTGTTTAAAAGGTGTTTGATGAGTAGCTAATAGCATATTGATATTTGATTGTGTAAAATGACGAAGAAGTACATGGAAATAAATTTCACTCTTTTACTTTTTGTTATTTATAAATCAGATCAAATTTTGTTGCAAATTCCATCAAAGTTTCGATGACCATATACTTCTAATACTTCCTATAGTGAGAGTAAACATCACTAAAAACCCTTTAGGAAGCGTGTCCCCAATTCAAAAAGACTTAGTCTTCTATTTTCAATTTTCTAGAAGTTAGAGAGTCCTTACACTAAGTCATTTATGTCCTTTCTATTTATCTAAGAGATAGCACCAGCGTTGACTCTTCTCTTTAAAATTTGGCTATGAAAAGAAATCCGCCCAACGCTCCACAAGACAACAAAGCCATCATTATGATAGGGTACAAAGCATCCAACGCAAAGTGGCCTTGGAACTAGAAGATCATTTTGAGATCTTCGAACATATTGAGGGTTCAATTTTACTATAGACTAACGCACAAGATGAGACTTTACTACCTTAGAGCAACTACCGTCATTCATGCTCCGAATTCGATGATGAAAATCAAATCAAACTATCTCTAAATAATCTTTTGATTAATAAAAATAGAAATAAAAAAAATTGAAAAAATGATTATTTTGGATTAACGAATTCCTTCCTTTTTCCTTCCATCATTTCAAAAAGTCATCATGCAAAATCCTTCTAATAACCATCTTCATGCAACCAAAAAATCTCTCAAACCATCATCTCCATGCTCCAAATAGGAAAAACAAAATCCTTTCAAATCGAAACTTGCTTCATAAAAGCCCTCAAAAACCTTCCAATATCCAAAATCACAAAAAACTTGTGTACAAGCATCAATACATATAAAAAAATGTGAGGCAAAATAAAAAGTGAAAAAAAATTCAAAGTAAAACAAAACATGAAAAACGAAAGAATGAGAATAAGGCACAAAGCAATGCAAATAAAAGTGAAGCTAATGGACTTGCACACAAGTTATGTCCCTCATTTTAAAATCTTTCAATCTATCAAGATAACCTTAACCCATATAATCCAAAATCATAATTCTTACCTTGCCCATCCAATTAAATCTTCATCCAAACCTTGAACCCTTTAAAGCTTTCATATCAATCCTAACTCCTCCAATGCATGTCCAAGCCCACTAGGTTGGAAACCCAAAAGGGCAACCGAACCAAAAGTAAGGGAAAAAAAAAAATCGAGACCTACGAATGGTCTGCTTCTGCAAGGACACGTAAGAATCCTCATCTCGAGCCCCAATAGCTTAAATAAAATAAAATTAATCAAGGTGTAATGAGTGACTTTTTAAGAATTCAAAAGCATACTCTTTTGAGACCCCGACATAAACTCGAGTCTAAACCTAACCACATCAAAGCCTTTTCCCACCATTATCTATATGTGTCATAAATTTAACCTTTTATTTTTTTTTCAATCCAAACTCTCCTTGACCCTAAAGAAATCTCTAATACTTCCATGGTCTCTAGCGATATACGACTTTCCATGCATTAAATTGATCCCCAGCGAAGAAACTTTAATTTGAATGCTCCTATGTGTCATAGAAATCAATAGTTGCAAACGCACAAATGTCATATGATCTAGGATTAGAGTGCCTAATCAAAACCCTGAAGAGTTGTAATCTGCTGATCTCACTTGCAGACCTCGATTTCACTAAAGTAGTTTTCGAAAATTTATCTATTTCTATGAATCCAGTTTTCCTATCTTTGAAAGACCTTGAACTTGCATAGCATTTCACATCTCTCTCTTTTAGCTTTGCAAAAACCCTAATCTTGCATACGTATTCCATCTCTTTCAACTTTGCAAAATCCTGACCTTGCATAGTGTCTTATGCTTCCTTAGATAGTCTAAGTTTGGATCATTATTGCATCATTATGTGCATCATTACCTCAACTATTTGCATCTATTTGCTAACATCTTCTCCGGCATGCTAAACAATTTGCTTGTAGTCATCGTCTTGTAGACTAAGTTTTTTGTGGAAACTAACAATATATAGATCGGTTCTAGATTGTATAGCATCTAAAATTTTTTGCGTTCCAACACATACTACTTTGACTTTCGGTTTCACAAACCTCAAGCAAAGGGGGGCATCTGTAGACACATAATCATGTCTCCCCATTTCAGTACCCTATGACGAATACTACCTCCGCCTGATTGGTCTACATTTTAAAAAAGGAATAAAAAAGAGCCTAAATTAAATATTTCAATCCCAAACCATATTTCCAACCCATTTTTGGAGCGCACGTTTGAAAACCTTTTCAAAAATTGATATTATAAAAGTCAATCTTTGAAAACCTTTATAAAATAATTTTATGAAAGCTTATTTTCTGAAATAGTTTTTCTAACCTAGTATATTAATTAAGTTAATTAATTATATTTATTAGTTTTATTTAATTATAAAAAATATAATTAAAATATCTTTTATAAAAATATATTGTATAAAAAGTCATCTTTATCTAAACTATATTCAAATATTTCTATAATATTTTGAACTAAAAGCTTTTAGCTACCTAACATGTAGCAATATAAAATTCGGAAAATATTTCATTTTTACCAACTTGGTACAAAATTCTATTGGAATCTTGAAAAGGAACGAAATGAATTAAAGGCTGGATCGAATATAAAAATATATAGAAATTAAATTGCAAAAAGAAGATCTTTTATATTAATAGAAATGAGATTTCTGTCATGGCATAATTTATGAATAAATGTTAAATTCTTTTTCGGAATAAAAACTAATAAGGTGATGTTTTTATTGATATTGGTAAAAGCATATTTTATTCAAGAATTAAGTTATTATTCAATATAAAAAATGAAAATTCTTCAAACCTAGAGTAAAAGATGAGATCAATTCCAAAGTACTTTAATATAATATATCACACAAATCCTAATTCTAAATACCAATTCTCCTCGCCTAACCTCTTAAACATTCATAATCATTCTGTTACTTGTCTTATTCATGCCAACTTCATACTTTCATAATCACCAACCATTATTATTGGCCTTTCCCTCCTTATACTTAGATGAGAAATTAAAAGATTGTAAAAATTCAACGCATTTAGCATGTCTCAGATTTAGCTTTTGACGTCCACGTATGTACTTCAATGCTTCATGATTAGAATGAAGAACAAAATGACCTAGAAGGTAATGACTCCAATGATCAAGCCCACGAACTATTGCATAAAACTCTTTATCATATGTAGAATAATTGAGCTTAGCATCACTCAATTTCTCACTAAAAAAACAACCCCAATACCGATCCCACTAACATCACATTCTACTTCAAAAGGTTGACAAAAAATCAAGAAGTATTAGAATAGGTGTATTACAAAGTAATTATTTTATGCCATCAAATTCCCCTTGAGCTACGTTACTCCATGTAAACTTGCCTTGTTTAATACATTCAGTCATAGGTGCTACCACACTACTAAAATTGCACACAAATCTCCTATAAAAGGAAGCTAAACCATGAAAGTGTTAGAATAGGTGTATTACAAAGTTATTCTTTTATGCCATCAAATTCCCCTTGAGCTACGTTACTCCATGTAAACTTGCCTTGTTTAATACATTCAGTCATAGGTGCTACCACACTACTAAAATTGCACACAAATCTCCTATAAAAGGAAGCTAAACCATGAAAGTAATGTACCTCAAAATACGCCAACTCTTTATTGTTTCCACTAAAATAGGTATTACTTTTGTCTTTAGTTAACTTTATTAGAATTCAAATAATTTTTTAATCAGAAAATAATACAAACAGACCCAAAGTATCATGCGACAGGCATGACTTTCTTTATCCTCCCAATTCTCAGTCCTCACTCCTAAGAAAAGATCTGCCAGACTGCCGCGACTGCCGCCGCCCACCGGAATTTTGCCGTAAAAGAGAGGTCTACCAAGGTGCACCTAGTGAACCACTCGGACACTCGCCTGCTCGCCGAAGCCGAGTTACCCCTACTGCTGCATTGCTGCTTGGAAACGCCGGAACTCAGGAGCCTGGAACTGTCATTTGCCGTCGTCGGAATGCAATCAGCTAACTTTTTTTTAGGGTAAACATGTAATTGGATTATTTTTGTTGTGATTGAGTGATTTTACTCATGATTTTTGAACAATTTAACTTTCAACTTTGCGTGATATTGTGATGTGATATTATTGTTGAATCATGAATGTATGAATTGTCAAATCGGGTCAGTTTGTGTGCCTAATTCTTGTGATGAAGCTGATTAGTTGCCTAATTGTTTAACAAGAGCAACTTTAGTGCAATTATATGGAAGTCTACATTTTTTCTATGTTGTTGAATATGTTGATTTGCTTCTAAATTATGAATTAGATTTGGTTTGCTTGTTTTCAATTGTAATACCATAGTAACTAAAGCTAGTATATAGGATTTGGCCAATTGAATCAACTTCAATGTGTGTATGAATTAGTCTGAATTAATTGATTTATAAGATGGATAAATTGTTGGTTATTAATTTGATTTATATGGTCTATCTAGTAGATAGTGATTAGTTTATTTGTGTATTTGATATAGGAAATGATACCTAGATAAAAAAGATCAAATGGGAAACAACAACTCGATCTTCGACAATTTATGTTCAAGAAAATGAAATCTCAATAAACTTCATCTACTTCTCCGGTAGATAGTGAAACTCCTTCTCTTAATGCTAGTGCGCCTAGTGTGTCTCCTACTCATGAAACTCCTCAAACTCAAGAAAATGATATGCATTTGGGTGGTTCAAGTACTAGTAGTAAACCATTAGAGGAGGAAGAATTGGTTTATGATGTTGAGCTACTTCCTCATGATCCCGGGAAAAGAATAAACATACTGGATTATCCGACAAATCAAAGAAATTCGGTTAGGAGAGGGTACATTCTTAAAAGACCTTGTCAATCAAAGACTCATAACTTTCCTGTAAGAGACATTGGAGGTCCACGTCGATTTAGTATTTCTTGGTTTGAAAAGTGGGATTGACTTGAATATAGTATTAAGAAAGATGCGGCATTTTGTTTTGTTTGTTACTTGTTCAAGAATGATGTTGAAGTTAATAAGGGGGCAGATGCCTTTGTTAATGGAGGTTTTAGGTCATGGAATAAACCGGATAGGTTTAAGAAGCATGTCGGTGGAATTAAAAGTGCACACAATATTGCTTATGAGAAGTATGTTAATTTAAAACAAGGGGAAAAAATCAATTCTTGTTACTCTTAATAATGTGAATGATGTGATTCAAAGTCGGTATGAACTACGCTTGAAAGCATCAATTTCTTGTTTGTGTTATCTATTACGATAAGGGTTGGCATTTCAGGGGCATAGAGAAAATGAAAAATCTCTTAATAGGGGAAATTTCATTGAACTTTTAAAATGGCTAAAGTCACATAATGAAGATGTTTCAAAGGTCACTTTTGAAAATGCTCCCTACAATTGTCAATTAATGGCTCCCACGATTCAAAAAGAGATCATCAATTGTTGTGCTAAAGAAACAACTAAGCGCATCATTGAGGAGCTTGGTGATGATAACTTTGCTATATTAGCCGATGAGTCAAGTGATGTATCTCAAAAGGAACAATTAGCTCTATGTTTGCGTTATATTGAAGGGAAAATGAGGAAAGTTCTGGACCGATTTCTTGGACTTGTTCAAGTTGGTGATACAATCGCTTTGTCTCTTAAAAGTGCGATTGTGACTTTACTTGTTGAACATTCATTGAGTCCATCCAAGATTTGAGGGCAAGGGTATGATGGAGCTAGTAACATGAAGGGTGAGATAAATGGTTTTAAAACTTTGATAAAAGGTGATACTCCAAGTGCATATTATGTTCATTGTTTTGCTCATCAACTCCAACTAACTCTTGTCGCCGTTGCTAAAAAAAATAATGAGTGTGCTTTGCTTATTGATACACTTGCAACCTTGTTGAATGTGGTTGGAGTTTCTTGTAAAAGAAGAGAAAAAAAATCGAGAAATTCAAGTTCAAAAACTTGATGAAGCCTTGGAGATGGGTGAACGTGTAACAGGGTCGGGTCTAAATCAAGAATTTGGTTTGAAAAGACCCGGTGAAACTCGTTGGGGTTCACATTACAAAACACTTCTTAATATTATCAACTTGTTTCCTACAATTGTTAAGTTACTTGTGATAATTGGTAAGAATGCCTCCAATGTGGATGGTAAGGCGAAAGCCGAAGGTATTGTGTAATCACTAGAATCATTTGATTTTGTTTTTATGGCACTATTGATGAAGATAATATTTGGGTACACTAATGACTTATGTCTTGCTTTGCAAAGAAAAGATCAAGATATTGTTAATGCCATGAGACTAGTTGTTTTAACTAAACGAGCATTGCAAAGAATGAGAGATTGTGGATAGGATACTCACTTGGATAAGGTCACATCATTTTGCAATGAAAATGACATTGTTGTTCCGGATATGGACGCTCATTATATCCCTCAAGTAAGATCTAAGCATTTTGTTCAAGAAGCCACATACCTTCATCATTTTCGAGTTGAAGTTTTTATTGGAATAATTGATTTTCTATTCCAAGAACTTAACAGTCGATTTGATGAAGGGAATACAGAGTTGCTTACATGTATGTCTTGCTTAAGTCCTAAGGATGGCTTCTCTTCCTTCAACAAAGAAAAGGTACTCAAACTTGCTACTTTTTATCCTTGTGAATTCAAGTAATGACTTGGATATTCTTGATTGTCAACTTGATATATTCATGGATGATATGCAAAATGATGATGAGTTCCAAAATTTGCATGATATTAGTTCCCTCTCTATGAAGCTTGTTGAAACAAATCGGCATGGAACTTATTCATTAGTTTTTTTGCTAATCAAGCTAATGTTAATTATTCTTGTTGCTATGACAAGTGTAGAAAGGGTGTTTTCCGAAATGACTTATGTGAAAAATTAGTTGCGGAATCGCATGGGTGATCAATTTTTAAATGATTGTTTGGTAACGTTCATTGAGAAGGATGTGTTTATACAAGTTCCCAATGATGCTATCACTTATTGTTTCCAACAAATGAAGACTCGCCAGATGAATTTGTAATTTTTACTTATGTATATTTTGTATTTTGGGACTTATGACATTGAGTGATGAGCAATGTTTTGAATTGTAATATTTTTAATGTTGAATATTTTTTAAATGTTGAGACCAAGTTTATTTAATTAGTCACAGTACCGCCGATTTGAAAATTCTGGATACGCCACTTTCTATTTCCATTTTCTTTCCACCATAAGTCAAAATCAAATTTTAGGTACAAAACAGCTTGGCCTACTCTCATACCTTCAGGACAGTTCACAGCCCCAAAGATCTTTTTGAAGTCTCTAATCCAATTCCCTAAGAAGGTAGGATCAGCTTGCCCCTTAAAGAATGGTGGTTTAAAATTTAACCTTGGCTAGCCTCTCAAACATGTCCCTAGCAGAATCGGGACGCTTAGCTCTTTTTTAAATCAATTCTCTGACAATAGGCGAATAGCAGAAGCTAAGGCATCATTGTTGTTTGACACTCTACTTCGCCACTGAAATTTAACGTAACTCTACTTTAGTTTTGATTCACAACTTACTTGTCATTCTCTATGAAGGCGACATTTGATTTGACCATAAAGATCGCATCAACAAACGATTTGTCATGAAGTTACTTGATAAGTCATATTTATGTATAGTTTTTAGGAGCATTCAGGTTGCATTTTAGAACATTTAGTTTCAAATTCAGGTTCATTATTGCATCATATTCTTAAGTTATGTTATTCTACTCCTATTCAGTATTCTACTCCTTATTTGTTACCTCATACTTTGCTCTTGAGCATGCGTTAATGATAATACAAAATACATGGCCTTTTTTCTGGTACATCATTGATTTGAACTAAGATAAAATACTAACCAATAGTTCAGAGACCGAAGATGCCAATTCTGAAGCCGAAAAAACTTTGACAAAGAAGAACTGCGACGAAGCAAAGCAGCAATAATGGCGATTCACATATTGCAGTAGATCAGTAGAGTCTCAACCACAAGAGAGAGACTGAGAGGCAAAGATGACGTTCGACTATTCTAGAACTAGGGATTGAGGTTTCTTTTTCCTTGAGTGGAAACATAAATGGGAGAATAGAGATGAATGGCTAGATTTGCTTTTGGTAGTACTAGTATGTATTTTATGTTTTTGACGGGGGTAGTACTAGTACTTATGACATATAATGATGCATTAAAACTTATTTTGAAATTTTTTTATTGATTTGAGATTTACTTTTCACACTTTTTTTTTATAATTTAATTATATATTTTTGGATTATTTTTCTAAAATACTTTAATAACAATATTTTTTAAAATAAAATATTTACATAATTTTTTTTCAAGTATCTCCCGAGCTTTTTAAGTCGCGTATCGAGGTGCTCAAACTTGGCTCGTTAGCTATCGAGTCGAGCTCGAGCTCGAGTTTTGACTGAATTTTGAACGAGTCAATTTCGAGTAGCTCGCGAGCTCTCTTATCTCATTTACACCCCTAGCCACGCGTATGCACGGATCACTAATCCGCCCATTAATGATATATTCAAGACTTTTCTTATCTTGTAAATTACTTTCCTAGTCATATTAGGTTATTGAATATTATTTAGATTAGGTTTTCACACTCTCTCCTCTTCCCATTTACATGTTATTTTTATATTTTCTAGGTTTTAGTTTAGTTTTTTTAGTTTATGTATAGTTTTTAGGAGCATTCAGGTTGTATTTTAGAACATATAGTTTCATATTCAGGTTCATTATTGCATCATATTCTTAAGTTATGTTATTCTACTCCTATTAAGTATTCTACTCCTTATTTGTTACCTCATACTTTGCTCTTGAGCATGCGTTAATGATAATACAAAATACATGGCATTTTTTCTGGTACATCATTGATTTGAACTAAGATAAAATACTAACCAACAGTTTAGAGAACGGAGATGCCAATTCTGAAGCCGGAAAAACTACAAAGAAGAACTCCGACCAAGCAAAGCAGCAACAATGGCGATTCACATATTGCAATAGATCAGTAGAGTCTCAACCACGAGAGAGAGACTGAGAGGCAAAGATGACGTTCGACTACTCTAGAACTAGGGATTGAGGTTTTTTTTCCTTGAGTGGAAACATAAATGGAAGAATAGAGATGAATGGCTAGATTTGCCTTTGGTCGTACTAGTATGTATTTTATTTTTTTGTCGGGGGTAGTACTAGTACTTATGACATATTATGATGCATTAAAACTTATTTTGAAATTTTTTATTGATTTGAGATTTACTTTTCACACTTTTTTTTTGTATAATTTAATTATATATTTTTGGATTATTTTTCTAAAATACTTTGTTAACAATATTTTTTTAAATAAAATATTACATAATTTTTTTCAAGTATCTCCCGAGCTTTTCGAGTCGCGTATCGAGGTGCTCAAACTCGGCACGTTAGTTATCGAGTCGAGCTCGAGATCGAGATCGAGTTTTTCCTGAATTTTGACCGAGTCGATTTCGAGTAGCTCGCGAGCTGTCTCGTCTCATTTACACCCCTAGCCATGCGTACGCGCGGATCACTAATCCGCCCATTAATGATATATTCAAGGCTTTTCTTATCTTGTAAATTACTTTCCTAGTCATATTAGGTTATTGAATATTATTTAGATTAGGTTTTCACACTCTCTCCTCTTCCCATTCACACGTTATTTTTATATTTTCTAGGTTTTAGTTTAGTTTTCTCTCTAGTTTTTTTTAGTTTCAAACCCTAGTTTTTCACGTTCTTCATTAATTTATGATTTCTATTTATTTCTTTTATTGATTTCTTTAATTATGTTTTCCTTGGTAGATGTAGTTTGTTGAGTGATGTAGTATTTTGATGATTGTAAACAAATGATGATTGTCTAACTAACATGTGTGTTTGAGATGTGCATATTACATTAACATGAAATAAGTCATCAAAGGTTGAATATATCACATCATGAAGGTCTTCCCACAAGTGAAGTTCCTAAAAGAGTTCCTATAAGGAACACAAATAGAGCGGTTCCTAGGTACATCCTATGAGGAACATTGAATATGAAGTTTGGAGCAGTTCCTGAGTGGGAGCAGATATAACGTTTCAGAGTTGAAACAAGAAGTTCCTGAGCAGGAACTATGAGTGCGAAGTTTCTTAAAGGAACTAGCACACTGAAGTTCCAAAGGTGGAGCTATCAACATGCGGTTCTTGAGTTGGAGCAGCATGGAGCATGAAGGCAGAAAATATGAGTTTATTTTCTAGGATTCATGTAAGTATATGGAAAATGAAAGGTAATGGAACAAGGTCTAAAGGAACTCGTAAGGTCAAAGGAACTCGTGGAACTTAGAGTCAAAAGTATTTAAGAGTCAATAAATCTGATGCATATTATTATCTTAATCTATAAGAATTTATTTAGAGTTTATTTCTTAATAAATCTCTACGTGGTTAAATATTTATAAAAAAATAGTTAGTTGTTTTAGGATAAGTTTTAGTTTTAAAATAAAAGATAAGTTTTAGTTTTAAAATAAAAGATAAGTTTAAATAAAAAGTTTAATAAAATCGTTTCTTTAGGAATCTGATTTTAATTAATTTAATTTTATTTTTTAGTTTTTGGAAAATAAAAAGCCTAGATTTTTAATACGTATAATGAGTATTGTTAAAGAAATTGTCTGTTTGTTCCTCTCTAAAGGAACAGACGTGGTAGTCGGAACTGACTATTAAAAGGAACTAGACTTAGGATGGAGCATTACAACGGTTCATTTATGTCAGTTGAGTAAATTATGCCTAGATATAGGTAGCCGTTTTATTTAAGGAAAAATCTGATTTTATGGAAAATCTTTTTTAGGAAAAGATTTTATTTTTCAAAAGATAATAAAATATTATTCGGTTTTTACGGAAGAAATTTAAAGATAATATTTTTATTAAAATGATTTAATTTCAGATTTAATAATTAATATGTTTTTAATAAATCAGATTTTCAATAATGCTTAAAGTGGTTGCTAAAATTAAGGAGCAGTAACTTAACCTCCCACGTTTAACAGTGATCATGGAGATCATGGGATGTTAAGGAACGTGTTCCTTCGAGTAAGGAACATCATGGGATAATGGTTTAACCACTAACACATGATTAATCCCACGTTCATTCTAAAAGACTGCTATAAATATCAAGTTCAATTGAGTTTCAAATTGTCTGACTAGTGTCTTTCCATAGTGTTAGACTTATGTCATTCCATAAGTTTGGCTTAAGGAATAGCGTTACAAAAGAAATATATTTTTTATTCCTTGTTTGAGTCAGTTCCTTTGAGTTTCAAGTTCCTACGAGTGCCATGTTCCTTTACAGTTATTCAGTTTCTATATACTAGAGTTAAACCAAATTATCAAGCGTCTGTATTTGAGTTTGGGGTTAAAGGGTTTGAGTGAACTCTTGTAATGGGAACTTGGTAAAGGGTTTGAGTGAATTCTTGTATCAAGTTCGAGTTAGGAACTTGAGTAAGTTCGAGTTAGGAACTTGAGTAAGTTCTTATTGTGTATGCGTAGACTTAGGGTGAAGTCTATCTAGGGGTGAAGGGTTTGAGTAAACCTTTTGTAAAGAGTTGTGGGAACTCTTGAAAGACTTAGAGTTAAGTCTAGAGTATAGAGTGGAGATTGTGAGAGAGTTGGAGTTCCAGTGGAACTTGAGTATGTAATAGGTTGAATCATAGGAGATTTCCTATTATAGTGAAGAGTTTAAATCCTGAGTAGGTCGTGGTTTTTCTTCTTGTATTGAGACAAGAAGTTTCCACGTAAAAATCTCTCTTGCACTTTCAGTTCCTTATTGCTTATGTTTTAAATTCCGCATTATTTGGGCAATAAGTTCCACACTACAATTCACCCCCTCTTGTAGTGTTCCTAGTGAAATAACATAGTTTTTATTCTTTGTTTCATGATTGAGTTGTCCTGTTTTTTAGGGTATGGGAATCCATATTTATATGATATGAATATTGATTGATATTTATTGATGGTTTGATTAGTTATTGATTTCTCTAATTGATTAGTGTTTTTATTGTTAATCTTGCAATTTGATCAATTGCCTGATTAAATATTGCTAATATCGAGTCATAGATGGAGACATAGTACTCTTAGAGGCTTACCTACAATCAGCAAATCTGATTATGTTGAGCGACCGTACTAGCATATGTTGATTTGAGAGCGTTAAGACCCGACTGTAGGGTTAACCTGTGCTCTAGATATCTGATTAATTGAACTATTGAGATATTTTGATTGATTATAGTTATAAACATGGTGAACCATTACCCTAGATCATTTTTAGTTTGATTTTCATAGTTTGATTAGTTTAGAACTTTAAAACATATATTTGTGATCTTGTTTAGTTTCTCTATATCTTATAAACTAGATTAAAACGACAATCTCTTCATGGATTCGATCCTACTTACCCTACTACATTATGATTAGAAGGTTTTGCAGGAATTATTTTTGACAGGTGTACGACAATCTATCAAATTTTGGCGTCGTTGTCAGGGTGACGGTATAGTTTCATTTAGTTTTTATTGTTGGTGAGACTAATTTGTATATATTTTTTCCCCTTTTATGAATATATATATATATATATATATATATATATATATATATATATATATATATATATATATATATATATATATATATTACTTTTTTTTTTGTATCATGGAGGCATGCTATTTTGGTGATGGGGATAATTCTTTTGCTAGGCAACATAGTAATAATTCTTGGGATTCTCATGTTTATAGTTTTGATGCATCTATCAAAATCCTCCCAATTTTTGCACTAGTTCTCCTGAATTACCTCATATGTTATGTGAACCCCATGTACATGTTAGTAATTCTAGAGCAATTTTTTCTTTTCCTCAGTATGAGAATGAAGCGTTTTGGAAGTACTATCATAGGCTTGGTGATTTTATTGGTCTTAATCATGGAATTGAATTGTAGGATATGTGCCTAGTGGTTTATGAAGGGTTAAATGAAGAGAATAGGATGATAGTAGAATCAATGTCTAATGGGGGATTTCTTTACCAATCACCTGATTATTGTTGGGATTTAATTGTGTGGTTGGATATGGACACTTATGAGGGGAGATGTCTTCATCTACTCTTTCACCCCAAACTTACATGACACCACCCCATTATTGTTCTAATTGTTAGTGTACTTCTCATGATTTTTCTTCCTGTGATGTGACATTAGTAAATGGTTTGGACCCCTCTTCCCAATTTGAATGTCAATCTGCTTAGAATTCTAGCCCCAACCTGTTTATTTATGATGATAATGAGGGGTGGATAATAAATGAGAGCTATTGGGATGATGAAAATATTGAAAGAACGAGTAATGTGATGGATGTTTTGTAGGAGGAAGAAGCCATAGTTGGAATTTCCTCTTTGGAGGAAAGTCAAGTTGAGCGTGAAGTGATTTATGAGTCTTTATCGGCACCACCTACTGTTTTTGAGTCTCATGTTCCATTCTCTCAAAAACATGATCTTATTCCTTCTTCCCCTATATTATATCCTTCATTGTTCCTTCTTCCTCCCCTTTTTAATGACTCTCATGATAATATAACTAATGTAAACTTAGTTTCTTCTGATCCTTTTGAGTCATGTAAAATTACTAATGATTTTTCTTCTTCTTGTAACTATATTTTTCCTTTGATTTTTCTTTATGTAGTATTAGTAATTTTTTAGTACTAACTTTTTTAAATTTTTCTTTCCATTTTTATATAATATGCTCTTAGATGTTTTCAGGAGCATATGATAAGCTTCTTAGATCATTGAACTAATATGAGTGGTCTACTAGTCTTAAATGGTCATGCAAGACCTTCAATTTGCGCTTTTCGGGAGGCAAATCGAGTTTAGACTTATTTTCTCTTTCATTTCAGTAATTTTTATTTTGATTCTTATCTATGTTTCATCATTTTTGAGTGATTTACTCACTTTTTGTGTGTTTGTTGTAGGTGGAACGAAATTAAAGAAAGAAATAAGAAAAAGGTTATTAAATTGTTGGTCGCCCGGTAGACTGGGCAGAATTTCCCTATCGGGCGCGCAATTGAATTTGGGAAATTTTTGGAGAAAATAAATAAATTGTCAAGTGTGAGTTGCCCGGTTGACCTGGCTAGTTTACCCGACCAGGCGTGAGAGAAGTTTCAAAAACTTGCTGCCTTCTTCTTCCTTCTTTCTTATTCACACCTCCTTGAGACCTGATCTACGACGCAACCCCGGCACTAGCGGATCACTATTGAGTTCCCCTCTTTTTCTCTCGTTCCCCATCTCCTTCCGTCGGTCCTGCCCTATGTCGGCGCCATAACCGCCGACCATTATCTCGCCTCGCAATTCTGATCCCCGCGCAACACCAGCGTTTCAGTACCCACTCACTCACCACATCGTCGAACCCCCGCACCAAATTTCGTTCGTCCCACACAAACCACCGACGCACCACCACCTACGTCAGAATTCTTAGTTGGCGCCCATACACTCACCATTTTTCCATTCTCCTTTCCTCGTTAGGTCCCCTGCCTGTACCACAGCATGCCTATGTCCCCCCTTTCTCGCTCGACACCTCCTTCAACCACCTACTCCGACCACCTTCCATCCTCCTGCCTTCGCAACAACCTAACCAGCCTTCCTTTGTTTTCTTCTAGCTCTCTCTTCGTTTTTTAGCTGTTTCTTTTGATTTTTCTTATCTTTTTTCTGTTTTTTTTCTTCAATTCTTAGTATCCTTAGCTTAATGAACACCTTTTTCTCTTTTTTAATTATCTTTAAATTTAATTTTTAACTTCTAATTTTTTTTATCAATGGTTATCATAGGATTCTCTCAAATAGGCATCAGATTGGTTCAAGTTCGCCTTCGTGAAGCATGACAATATGATTTTTGCGCATATTTCACTCTTCTCCCCAATTAATTGGGCGGTAAGCATTTATTCACACTTGTACCCGTTGTTTATGTTCATTTCGAATTTTTGCTTGGATTTTTGTTTGGATATCATCTTATTGAGAATTATTTTTGAACAAATTGATTGAATTATTAGATTGTCGGGATTTGTGTGTGGTTTTTGTGGTGTTGTGGCTTTTGGTGGGTGACTTTGGTGTTGGATGATTGTTGGGGTTCGACTTTGTTCCTTCTCCATTTTGGTTTCTTGTAGCAAGGGCACTGCATATTCAAGCTTGGGGGAGGGATATTCTATCCTTTATTTGCTTTCTAGTATAGATTTTTTTTCCTTTCATAGGATGTTGCATGGTTTGTACCACTCACTAGGAGTCGGAGTTTACGTGTAACCAAAAAAATTCTACTGCTTTCTTAGTTGCATTATCATATTTCATCTCATATTAGATTTCATCTCATTTTAGTTGCATCTATGGGATTACTGTTAAGACTTTTTGAGAACCTTTTTAATATTTTACTACATTTGTTAAGTGTCACTCATCTTGTTCATGATACTTCAGAGCACGGTTATTTCGCAACTGATTGTTTGTGGTGAGATCGATTGATCTCTCTCTATCTCGATTTAACGTTACTGTGCAGACACCTAATCCAAGTGAGCTTTTGCGCCTAATAAAACTGATGTATCTGTGTCATTTCTATATTTTTTTTCATGTGTGACTGGTTCCTCAGTTTCATATGATATTGACTTTGACTTGGTATTCCTTGATATTTGATAGTGCATACATATTGATATGATTGAGGCATTCTATTTCATGATCTTAGCTCCAGAGTTATTTTTGTTTTCATATTATCCTTTCTCTAGCCTCACTGGGCCTTTTCTGACTTTGTTTGATTGATGCCTACATTATAAGCCACTGGCCTCATTTGATTCTTGTCCCAAGCCTAGCTTGGGGAAGCGAGTATTATTTTTATTTTGGTTTATATTGAATTGAAGTACTTTATTTGTGGTTTAGAAGGATGTAAAAGTATGTTTAGTGAGCTTTGAAATTGAATTGAAAGTGTGAAAAAGACAAAGCAAAAAAAAAAAAGACAAATGAAATGAAAAAGAAGTGAAAAAGAGTTCTGAATAAAGTGAAATAAAAAGGGTTATGATTGAATTTCTTGAGTGAGAAGTGTTGTTGATTATATTTGGAATGTGTTGGTTGTTGCATGGAGTTGTTATGACCTTTGATGGTCATGTTTTCAATTATATGATGCTCGGTGCTCCCCCTTATTGTTTTTTCCACCATAATTCCTAAATTATTTTCATACCTTTATCCTCAGCCCCATTACAACCTCTAAAAGTCCTCTTGATCATTGTATTCACTACTACATTAAAAGACAAAGGCAACACACCAAAATCGTTGCAATAGGGCTAAAAGTCGTTGCAATAGACCTACTGCAACGGTTTTGTACCGTCGCATTTGTTGGCGTTGCAATAGGCCTACTGCAACGACTTTTAGCCCTATTGTAACAGATAAATGAGTTGTTGCCTTAGATCATATATCTTTTGCAACGGCTTTGTTAGTGGCAGGTTATGCAACATTCTTGGCTACTGCAACGCCTACTATTTAAGCTAGTGCGACGACTTGAAGCTACTGCAACATAATTTTTTTTTCCATTTTTTGGTGATATTGCAACGATTATTGATGTAACCTGTTGAAAACCTATAATATTACAGCTCTTGATATATATTAGTAACGATGTAACAGATGCAAAAATACTCTTGAAATGCCAAAAATAATTGTCATATATATCTGTATCATAATATCCAAAAGTAATTGTCATATATATATCTGTATCATAATATCCAAAACTAATTAAACTAAGAGTATACATGACAAATCCTAATTAACGAAAATTAACGTACTTAATCAAACCCAACTAATGAATATTTGTTTTAGTACCACAAATTCCTTTTACGTACACATATAGATCATTTAGCTTCTAAATATCGCTCCACTTGATCTGTTTTGCTGCTCTCCTGAGTTTCACTAATTAACCAAAGGTTGTCCGGCTCGGTTAGATCCCAAATCTTCAGGAATTTCACCAAGTCTCTCCTGAAAAGCAAATATAAAGCAATGAGTAATAATTAGCCCATTGATTTCGTTTGGTAAAGATTCTATATTGCTTTGCACCAAGAAAAATATTGGAAAAAAAAAAACATAAATGCTTATTATGCTGCAGACAACAGTAAATCACTTGAACATGATAAGTGGAAGCTGAATGACAGAATGAAAAAGATAGTACCCAACAAAAGCAGTGGTCAGAAAACCAATTCCCTTCCACGACGTTTAATATATGTACACTTGTCATATTTTGTGGCAATTAATTTCATTTCCAAGTACCCCAACCGCATAGAAAATCAATAGACTTACGGTTAATCTAGCTAAACATTTCTGTTGTTCATGTCTTTGTTTTCATGTTCGAGCCATAAGCTTTTTTTTTCTTTGGAACAAAGCGCATAAAAGGACTAATGTATTGAATCAGCGAGAACTCGAGAAGTGTACAATCATAGAAGGAAAACCACTATCCCACAACTCTTGACCACCTTCCATAGGTTGGAAGTGAGCCAAAGCATGGGGGGCCTTATTACCATCACCCTTAGCAAAAGACCACTTCACTACTAAAACCATTAGACAAAATTAGGATATCTTCAATAATCAAATGAAAGTTGCTCGCTTCAGCAGACTCTCACTTCAATGCTTGGATAATCGTTAAGCACTTTATGATAAGTGGAAGCTGAATCACACAAGCTTTCGTCATTACCATTTAGCAATAGACTGCATTGGTCTGATGCTCTGCATTAGGGTACAACATACTGTACGTTAAGTATCAAAAGAACAAAACACCAGGATCTTTGGTCCTTGCTTAATTGCTGCAATTCAAGCCAAGGTCGAGATTGACCTTGGCTTGGTTTCGGTGGAGGTTGTCTGCAGCTCGTTGATAATTGCTGCAATTCTAGTAAGCTTTTCCTGGTATGTAAATCAATATAAACCAGAAATCCCCAAAATAGTACCTCTTCCTTTATTAGTATGAAGAAGCATCTAGTTCATTAACCTGGCCTTTAATGATAATAATCATAGAGAAATATATGTAGCATATTCCACAGGTTTAGTTCATAAATATATTCATAGAGAAATAAGACATAGGAACGGTACCTCACAATCTAACAATGAAGGGCCATTAGAAGCTTGCTCATTGGTGCAAAAAAATATATTCCTTTTATTAATACTTTCTTATGCAACAATGTACTTTCCTACTTACTCCCTTTCTTTTAAAACCAGCAGGGGAGATAGTGGCTGAAAGAGCAAGAGATTGAAAACCAGCAAAACAGGATATTTTTGCAACACAGAGAGTACTAATACATTGTAGTCAGTTTCAATATGCATCTAGATTTAAGAATGCAACATTATGGCAAGAGCTTGGTTGACTTCAAAGATATCCTTTTGTCCTTCTTGATTATGGCAGTAAGACCCTACTCCAAACAAAAATTGGAACACTAGATAGTAGGTTAAGTTCAGTTTCCAGAATAGATTTTGGTACCTATTTCGCTGCTAATTTTTTGTTTTCCTTATCATAATTATAAATTGTTGTGCCTCTAGTTCTCCTCACCTATGACTTGAGACTGTACCTAATATCTCTTCCCATCAAGTGCTAAGGCCTGATTTACCACTAATTAGTTGAGAGTTTGAGACTAGTAGGCAGCATCATTGTATATTGAGACTAGTAGGCAGCATAGTATTTAATGTACCAGACAAAATATACTTCCATTTTCTCTATTACATGGAGATAGTGCATCTTAACTGTAGCCCTTTGGATTAGGTGACATGAAACTCATGTCAACTTTAAATTTCTAGATATATCTGGCACTTAACACCTTATGTGCTTCCTTCCATGCATCATGATGCACCATGGAGAAGCCTAGAGGTGTAGGATAAAAAAATGCTGGATGGATAGTAGTATTTACAATACAATTACACTTGGCAATTGGCTTAATGGTACTATTTGAGAACTGTCTTGCTGGCTACTAAGTAGTAAGTACAATTTTTGTGCTTGCGATTGGGTCAAATCTTTTAGTTATATAATTTCTTAGTCGTATATCTTTTGTGGAATTGTAATGATGAACCCAGCAAATCCATGAATTAAAATTTAAAACTATATAATATGCAATTATTATAGCAAACTTTAACACATTTTGAGCCTTATATAATCTGTCAAACTTCACAAGACAAATTTAATCGAAAATCTCACTAAAAGCATTCAAAGCAAATGGAAACATCAGATCAAGCTCATTCATAACAACACTTGAAAAACAACAAAAATTGGTTATATACCTGATAAACTTGCTCATCATATACACCAGGTGAAATCTGAAGAGCATGATAAATACCATCATTAAGAGCCCAAGTTCTACACACAGTAAGACCCATTTTAGATCCAGCTTGAAGCATCTCTTTCATTCTTGGTCTACTAAACCCATCCACACTATGGTCCATCAACCAATAAGAATTCCATCCATTTATATAAAATGGTTTTCCATCCAACATAAATTGATTTCGAACCCTTTCCACAAAACTGTAATTTGGCTCTTTTGTGACTTTGATTCTATTGTCACCACCAAATGACATGTAAATGAATGCAACTAATGTTGCCATACCAACACACTCACTGCCCCCCTCCGTAATTCACAAAACATAAAATTAGATAAAATTCCTTAATTCACAAAACATATTAGGTCTTGGGTAATTGGTAATTTGGTATGATCCATTTCAACCTTAATTTCTTGAGCTTATTAATCTCATCGTTTTCTCTCTCCTCCCACAATCTCGAAGCTCTGACAATGGCGAACGAAGAAGAAGAGAGAGTTCTAGAATCTCAATTGGAGCTCCAATTACACGAACAAAAGGATTCTTTTTCTGCCATTCAAGATGCTTTATCCTATGATCCCCTCAATTCTGAGCTTCTCACTGTAATTCCTTCTCGTTCAGCTTCTCTTTTATTTCAATTTCTATTATCATTATCATTATTACCTATTCTGAGGGTTTGTTTCAGTTTATATTAATTAATTTTCATGTTCTTTCCTTAGTTGCTGCATTACATCAATTTTTGTCTTTTTATTATACACACTAATTTCTGTGATTTAGTTGCTCCACGAATTTCAATAATCTCAAGAATTCCTGAAACATAAAATTCCAATAAAAATTGATTGAAGAACATACCTTAATTTTGGAGCTCGACTGGATTATGTGAATTTAGAAGGATTTCCAGAATTCCCAAAATACAAGAACGCACCTTTGAAGTTCGAAATTTCGCCCTCTGTGTGAAGTAGTGTTCGTGAAAATTTTGCCTGTTCCCTCTTCCCTCTTCCCTATTCCTCTTAGTATATAATTGGGTGAATTCGGTTCGTGCCTTCAATTCATAAGAGAGATTTGGGATTGGAGATTGAAATTTGTTGGCAAACCTGCAATTGATAGTAATACTTATCCAATAACGGTACAGATTTAAGCACGAATTGCAGAAAATAAGTTCAAAAAGTGAAGAACTTGTGAGTTCTTATGTAATTTTCTCTAATTCATTTAAGTTTTAGCACAATTGTATGAAGAATTCAAAAACAGGTGCAAATTTGTCAATTTCATTCGCAATTCTCAATATTTAATTGAAAATTTTAGCCGTAATTGCAATAATTAATCAAAAGCTCCAGAATTTAACTAATTCATAAACATAAAATTCCAATAACAATTGATTGAAGAACATACCTTAATTTTGGAGCTCGATTGGATTTTGTGACTTTAGAAGGATTTCCAGAATTACCAAAATATAAGAACGCACCTTTGAAGTTCAAAATTGCGCCCTCTGTGAAGTAGTGTTCGTGAAAATTTCGCCTCTTCCCTCTTCCCTCTTTCCTATTCCTCTTAGTATATAATTGGGTGAATTCGGTTCGTGCCTGCAATTGATAGGATTTTTTTGATCTCGATGTCAGTTACCTGATGATCATGGTTTCCTTGTTTTAGGGAGATAAGGTGTTGCATGTACTGCTGTTCAAACTTTGTGAAGTATTTGAAATTTCGTGAAAAAAAATTGAGGGAATATTCTGAGCGTAATTTTTTGTGAGTGGAGTACGTGGCTATAGGTAACGCAACAAATCAGATGATCAATCAAGTGAATAATTTATAACATCATCAAATGCAACGACCATCCCAAGTCGTTGCAATAGAGATATCTAATGCAACGACCATGACTAAGTCGTTGCAATAGATATATATAATGCAACGGTTACTATAAAGTCGTTGCAATAGCTTAAACTATGAACCTAAGTTGAAATGGGCCATTGTAATAGATGATCCTACTGCAACGGTATAAAAAATAACTCTTGCATTAGCTTATTTTAACCATTGCGTTTGATTAAAAATGTAGTAGTGATTGTTGAGTATTAAGTGAGTCAAAAAGTCAAAGTTAAAGAGTATTTGCTTCATCTGAGTTGACTTATTTAGGTTGAGAGTCATTATTTAACCCTTAAACACATGAGAGATTTGAGTGCACAAAACTATGGTGAGGTCGTCATGTTTGGTTAAATCCAGTTTGGGAGAGATGATATGTGGTATGATTGGAGAGTCGATTGACATACATGACATGCTATGTGGCTTTGTTCGAGCTTGTTTTGATACTTGGTTTATGTAGTGATTATATCTCTTGTGTTTTCAATTAAGTGTTTAGCCCTGTTATAGTCCTATATTGTAGGTTGTCTAACTTTTCCAATGTCGGTGTCTTATTGCTTGAGGACAAGCAATGGTTTAGCTTGAAGGAGTTTGATAAGTCATATTTATATATAGTTTTTAGGTGTATTTAGGTTGCATTTTAGAACATTTAGTTTCATATTTAAGTTCATTATTGCATCATATTCTTAAGTTATGTTATTCTACTCCTATTCGGTATGTTTTTTTATTTTTGATGAATTTCATGTAATGAGAACGTATTTGGAGTATGATTAGCTAAGCTTGTGTATTAGGAGCACTTGGAAAGAAGCTACAATGCATAAGGATCGTTTGCATATTTCATCGCACGAGTTTGAGCTAAAACAAAGTGGAAAAATCATTAGAAGGATTGTGGAAAAAGAGTCACGTCTAATCTTCTGATCATAACTTTTGATGTGCTTATTGAAATCGAGTAATTCCAGCATATTTGAAAACTGGACTTGAATATTTTTCCAACGATAGGTGGCACACCACGGGGAGACTTCTAGTCAAGGAGTTAAGCATTCCGGAATATTGCACTATTTCTGCTGGAATCTACCAAACGTACGAGCGGATCACTAATCCACCCATTAATGATATATTCAAGACTTTCCTTATCTTGTAAATTACTTTCCTAGTTATATTAGGTTATTGAATATTATTTAGATTAGATTTTCACTCTATCTCTCTCTCCTCTTCCCTTTCACACGTTATTTTTATATTTTCTAGGTTCTAGTTTCGATTTCTCTCTAATTTTTTTTAGTTGCAAACCCTAGTTTTTCATGTTCTTCATTAATTCATGATTTCTATTTATTTCTTTCATTGAATTCTTTAATTATATTTTCCTTGGTAGATGTAGTTTTTATTCTTTGTTTCATGATTGAGTAGTCCTATTTTTTAGGGTTTGGGAATCCATGTTTATATGATAGGATTATTGATTGATATTTATTGATGGTTTGATAAATTATTGTTTTCTCTAATTGATTAGTGTTTTTATTATTAATCTTGCAATCTGATCAATTGTCTGATTAAATATTGCTAATATCGAGTTATAGATGGAGACATAGCACTCTTTAGAAACTTACCTACAATTAGCAAATGTGATTATGTTGAGCGACCGTAGTAGCATATTAAGACCTGAACATAGGATTAACATGTACTCTAGATATCTAATTAATTAAACTATTGATGATATTTTGATAGATTGTAGTTATAAACATGGTGAACCATTACCCTAGATCCTTTAGAGTTTGATTTTTGTAGTTTGATTAGTTTAGAACTTTAATTCAAATATTTGTGATCTTGTTTAGTTTTTCTATACCTTAGAAACTAGATTAAAACGGCCATCTCTTTGTGGATTTGACCTTACTTACTCTACTACATTGTTAGAAGGTTTCGCAAGAATTATTTATGATAGGAATTACTATAACACTAAGTTCACACATTATGAACCATAACAATCATATATTCATGCATGAATAATATTCACATTAATAATCACATAAGGATCAAATGAAACCAATCACAATAAATGAAATATTCCCCTATTCGCGTAATAAAATATAGGAAAATTTATTTTAAATAAGTCAACCTTTACGCGGTCTTCTCGTTTTAAGTCTACCTTTTGATTTTCGTTGATTGAGTCAGGCTTGTATGTCTGTTTTCTTCTATTGAGTTTTAAGCTGTTTGTGACTTGTTTAGTAGGTTACTTATGATACGTGTTACAATATCCCACCCCACCCTCGCCTGTTTTAGAAGAAGGGAGATTGTAACACGTATTTTAAGTAACGTACTAAATAAGTCACAAACATGTTAAAACTCAATAGAAGAAAACATACATACAAGCCTAACTCAATCAGGGATAATCAAAAGGTAGACTTAAAATGGGAAGACCGTGCAAAGGTTGACTTAGTTAAAATAATTTTTCCTAAAATATATTATCACTCAACTCAAATAATTGAATAATAACTTTTATTTCTCGAATGATAATAAAAATATTTTTCCAATTCAGAATAACCAACTTATTCCTCAACAATATAAAGCTAAATAAGGAAATTTAAACCATTGTAACTTAGCTACTTATTCAACTACAAACCTTAGAACACAAATAAATACTCTATGGAGTTACATTATTACTCATATCCGTATTTTCTTTGTACTTTTATGGAGTAAACATTTTAATTTTCAAGTCTCTAGAGTCTTCACTAGAATAATAATATTATGAATTCCTAGGTCTAGTAGATCTTCGAATCCTTTTGGGTTGATGTTCATTTTTATCCAACTCTGAATCACGTACATTGCTCAGATAAGTCTCCAAGTAACACTGTAGATGTCCTTTCAGGTATGCGCTCTAGTACAATCAAATATAAACTATTGAATAACTTCATATATCGCTAACAGGGATGCATACTTTTAACACATAACACATAATGATCTCTAGGCTAGTATAGCTATCACTGACAGACTCATAATGCCCATCAGTCTCGTCACCACTCAGGACAATAAGGTTATAATGACTCCCTACTTCAGTATCTTTTCAGTCAGACATGGCTAGGGGTCTATAACAAATAAACATACTTCCATAAATATTTGGTACTCTCACTTAACGTAATTCCCAACAATAAACAATAAGTAAGCACAACCAACAATATAAGCATAAGAATATAAACAATTAGCAGGGAAGAAAAAATATGCTCATGCTGAACTAACTATTTAATGATGCAAACATATAATATTTCTATCATATATGCGCTTCCTATATTACCCATCTCTCACAAAATAATAAAGAAAACTAGAAGTATCAAAATAATGAATAATTAAATAATATTATATAATTTTCGAATTATATAAAGAAGAGTCAAAAATTTAAAAAAATTCGGAACCAACTTTTCGAGTAAAATAATAATTTTGGGAACTGAATTTCGAATCAAAAAAATAATAATTCGGAACTAATAAAATAATAATAATAAAGTATATCTTAATTCGAACCTATATACTTGACACCTCGAAACATGTTTCAAAAAACTAATTTAAACACAACGAAAGTATGAGCTCAATTCTAAGAAATTCATTTCAAATAACTACTCCCTCCGTTTCCTAATTAAAGATCTTCCCTCTTTAGTGTGTTTCCAAAATATCTTCCATCTTTTACTCTATTCTTTATTTGGTATTTTTTCCCCTTTTTACCCTCTCATGTCCCTATTATATGGTCCACCATTATTAATTCAATTTTACTCCCTTTCTCTCTCCTATTTTAACCCCTTTTTATTTGTTTATTTATCTTAACCCCTTTCTCTGTCCTACTTTACCCACCACACACCCCACACAAATGGATCCTCCTTGGTATATGTAGAAACAGTAACAAGGAAGGTCTTTAGGAAACGGAGGGAGTAGCTAGTTAGGTGCCTATTTTTTTTAAAATAAACCTAAAGCTCTAATACCACTTTGTAACTCCCCGATAATTCTTTCTTTTCCAAAATACCTTTTCAATATAAAACTTAGAGAATCATCAAAACATTATCGTTCGTATGATAACTAGCTTTAGAATTGAAATTTAAATAACAACAACGTCAACTTCAAAAGTCAACCAATAACATCAACATTAACTTAAAAACCACGCCAACTATAAGTTATATAAGTAAAGTACAATAAATAAATAATAAGCTACATAAGCTCTCCATTCCCGAATGCAACAATACATCATTTTCACCTATAGATGACAATGAATTATTGATCTAGAAAGTCTGCTCACCAAAATGGATCATCACATGATCAATAAGGCATATCCATGATCAACACACACAAACAAAAGCACGTAATCAACAAAGCTGAGTACTACATAATAAATAATTATATAATCATAACATGATACTAATAAATAGTAAACAGGGATAACTATTAACATAGTAACTTGCAGATAACTTTTACTGAACTAAACTTTAACAACATTCTTATTACTTTAAATAGAATAGTCACTGGATTGAGTTGTCTAACTAAATCAGCCTTCCCTTTGGAAGACTAAATACGGGTGCGACTCTGTATTCCAATGACCTAGATATCGAGGAACCTTTTTAATAAAAATAGGAACGGTGATCAATCCGATCCTAGAAAAAGCCATGGGACTCCTGTTTGTCCAATACTTCACACGTGCACCATTCTAAAGCTTGTTACTATCCAAGTTTCACTTTACGTGATTTACCTTTTATTACTTGTTATGACACACAAGCACACAAATAATACATGATCAAACAATCACAACCTTTGTTTTTTTATATCTTAGGATTAGATAAGTGATCACACAACTTACAAGCCAAGATTAATTTTTTCTTTAATCCAATCTTCCTTATTTGCTGAACCTAGCCAACAACACCAACTTACCTTTCAAAGGTATAAAAATATCACCTTACCAGATAAGGTCCTCGGTTCTCATAGAGCATTGAAATAATAATAAAAGGGAACAACATGATTCAATCATGATCCATACTTATATATATATATATATATATATATAATATATATATATATATATATATATATATATATTATATTAATAATATATATATATATATAGAAATAAGATCTTGTGAAAACACTCATTAATGTGAAAACTGAAAGCAGAAGATCTAGGCCATCAAATAATATTACTAAGATGATCTAAGGGCTGGAATTCTTTGTCCCTCCCCTCATAAAATCTAAAATAAACCCCCCTTCTCTCGATCCTCTTCCCCCCTGGAAAAAAAAACCCCAAATTCTCTCTCCTCTCACCATTTGATTTCTAGGAACTTAAGCAAATTCATGGTAGGTATGCATAATTCAAAGGCAAAATCTGCCATTTCGGATGAATTAATGTATTCTAATGCTTGAATCCTTCACAGAATTAAATTTTTTCTTCAGTGCAAATTAAATTCGTCTGATTTTTCTCCGCAGAATTATGGCTGATGTTTGATAATGTAATGTGAAATGGCGAATTTCTTTCTCTTTAATTCTGTCGTCTGACTTCACTTCTTGTTGAAGATATTGAAGCAAACATGGAGTCTTTCACTTTTTTTTTCTTTGACCTTGCTTTTCTTCTTTTTTCCACTCAAATTTATTTTTACCTACATTAAAATCTTTGACGAATTTATTTAAGTTCCTTCTATTTCAGGTAATTATTTTGCAGCTGAAGTGAGGGCAAGCCGCAAGTGACGAGTGGGAATTTGAAGCTAAAGATCTATTCTGTTTGTAAAATGCATGTTCAATCTTAGCATTAATTTGAAAAACTCCATTTGTGTTTTTCCCTCAATCTGAAGCCATAATTTAGTTAGTTTGTTTTTGTGTTTGTGCGTGTGAAGATTTGAGAATGTTCCAGAAATGGGATTGTTTTGGAATTGTCCAGATTTTTTATTATGAGAGTTGAGAAAGAAAGAGAAGGTTGAAGAAGATGAAAGTTGAAGTAGAAGGTTGGGGAAAATATCAAGACTTAGAAGTTAATGTAATACTATTAGTTAAAAGTTACCCTTAGTTAAAATTACCCTTATAATACTCAAAGGTATCCTTATAATACTCAAAGTTATCCTAGAAAGATGAAAATTAATTATGACATAATAAAGTTATCCTAAACGTACTAAAAGTTACCCTTGAAATATATAAAGTTTTCCTTAATATAATGAAGTTACCCTAAAACAGGCAAAAGTTACCCCTAAAGTATATAAATTTATCCTAAAAGTGGTAAAAGTTACCCTTGTTTTCAGACTAAAAGCTGTTTTTAGCGTATCCTACCCCTATATATATATATATATATATATATATAATAAATATATATTATATTATATATATATATATATATATATATATATATATATATATATATATCCCCCATGTAAATTAATTAAATAAAGTTCCTAACCATCATACTTGCATCAATCTTCCATACAAACATGATATAGATCTCATAATTAACATGTTCGCACAGCGACATAAAACATGCAAAATCCAACATAATAACAATCATATATGAAATCAACATAGTTCCTATACATGATACTACATAACTTTCCTTCTTAAAATCATGATACTATATCAATCAGCATATAGGTATGTACGTACCTTGCATAAACAAACCGATAGGCCACTTTAACAGTCTTAAAAGTCGCTAGAGAGAATTCTCCGCCTAATATAAATAAACATAACCAAAAATCAATACTCAAATAATTTCCAGCAACTTTAAAATATTTTACACCTCCTTTAAAAATATTTAAAAGTCGTTTCCATCATTAAAACTTCAATTACTAACACTTCCCAGCATAGTACTATTATACTAGTTATTAAAATCTGTAAACCTCCATGAATAATATCCTTTTTAAAATTCCAGCAACATATAGGGCATGTTTGGCAAAACTAGCGGTTCTAGTAGCTAGCTATTGGGGTAGCTGCTAGCTGTCTACTAGTAGCTGTCAGCGATGAGGGATTAAATTAGTTGTTTAGTTAGAAGTTTTTGGGAAAAGTAGCTGTTGGAATTGTAAAAGACAATAAATGACATTTATTCTAATATGAAATGAACTAAAACAATTTCATATGTTCGTTCAATAGTTAAATTCAATATTTATTTTTTCAAAGAAGTTACACAAAAAGGAGTATACGACTTTTTAGCTGTTCAAAGAAATGTATAAATCTAAGAAAATATGCAACCCTCAAAAAATCTATATTACCAGTTTTAACTAAAAGACTTGTAAAATATATTATCTTTAAAATATATTTAAATTAGATCTCTGCTATTGTAAAAAAACATTGAATTGCCATAAAATAAAACAATTAATAAATAGTAAAAGGAAAAAGAAAACATTGGTTAATAATTCTACATTATGCTATTATATAGTATTTATTTGCTAGACCATTACCTCTAAATCTCAAACGTTACTTGTAGTAACGTTCCAAAACCGCTAATCATAATCTACTCCAACTGCTACCCGCTACTACAACCACTACCTTACCAAACACTCATAATTTTCTTAAGTAGCATTTCAATCTTGTCCAACCGCTAATCTCTACCTTAAATGCTAGTGCCAAACAAGACCATAATCTATTAAAACTCCCTTTAAACATGCTTAAACTCATAAGAATAACCGATTCCATAGTTTATAACATACTAGTATGATTTTCCAATCTTAAACACCCTAAAAATCCATGCTTTGATAATTGAAAATTCCATCTAAACATAATAAATAAATCTGAATTTTTATTTCTTCAATACATAAATTATATAATCTTAGATTCATAATCAAATCATCAAACTAAATCTTTTAAACATAATTAAACTAAAAAAAATAATCTTAATAACACAATCCTTACATAAAACTCGAGGAGGAAGAAAGGTAATCAAACCAAAACAAAAGAAGAGAACAAATGTGCGTCGGTTAAGGGTCGCGTAGAGCAGAGTTGGCGGCTGCATGGTGGTTGGCGCGGTGGTTTGATGAGGAGGGGAGGTTACTTATTGAAGAAGAAGGCGTTGTTTGGGAAGGAAGAAAGAAGAAATCCGAGAGAGACAAAGGAAAGAAGAAGGACCGCCGATCATGGAGAGTGAGAAGAGAGAAAATTATGTGTGGGAAAAAATTATGGGTTTAATGAATTTATATATATGTTTCCTTGTGGGATTAGGAAAAGGCAATTGGGCTTAAATAAAGTTTAATAATGAGTAAAGTTGATGTTTGGATCTCCTAACACAACTAGAAGTCCCTCTCTAAATAGTGTTAGACGACAAATCAATTATTTCAAAGCATGCCTAAACCAAATATTTTAAATTCTTTAAATCCTTAAAATAATTCATTTAACTTTCAAATAGTCAACCTTTTAAAGAAATAAATTATTTTAATACTAAATTATATTAAATATATATATACTAAAATATATATATATAATTCATAAATTTACGGGGGATTACATGCACGTCTGAAGCGTTGAACTAGTATGAGTTGGAGTACATGGTGGTAGCCATGACTTTTCTTGGGACCAGATTGATCACCGTGTTATGTTTTATTTAATTAGTACTTCGATATCGTTGGTCACGGGAGTACGTAGTCGCGCCCGTACTTCGTCTTCAAAATTGAAGGCTGGTTTAGTTTTGACAACTCTATCCATTGCTTATTTCAATCTAATTAGAATTAACCTATTGGTTGTGGAGTCAAGTTTAGTATAATCAATTTGTTATTTTGTTACATTATTATCTATATATGATTTAGAGTTTATTAGTATCATATTAGGTTTCATATTTTATTTATCATGTAGTACTCGACTTTGCTGATTACGTGCTTTTCTGTATGTCGATCCTGTGATGTCCCATTTGATGAGCAATCTCTCAAGATCAATAAAGCATAGACCATTCCAGGTCTGAAGATGATGCATCATGATTCGAGTTTCGTTGGAGAGCTTTTGTGCTGTCTTAGTATTTAATACTTTTATAATTTTTTGTTTAGTTATGGTTTGGATATTTGACTTTTTAGTTGGTTGCATTTTGGTTTGGTTTTGGAGTTGAATTAGCTTTATGGTTAACTAAGTTAATTGTGTTTTCAAAGTTATTTATTTATTTCCGCTGCAGAATTTTGAATAAGCCGATACATTATTACATGGGCGATAATACTTTGGTAATTCTCTAAGTTTTATATGAAACAGGTATTTTGGGAAATAGAGAATTGTCGGGGTCTTACAAAGTGGTATATTGGAGCTTAAGTTTTTATTGGCCTTTCATACCGATCTTTTTTATAGGCGCCTAGTTACTCAAAACAAATTTCATAGAAAACGAGCTTCTACTTATTCCTTGTGCTTAAATAATTTTATAAATTAGAAACATGTTTAAAAAAGCGTTCCATTTTTTTTTAATTCGAAATATTTTTTAGTTCGAGTTTTTTATAAGTCTCGACTTTTTTTTTTCATCTTGATCGACTTGCTGTATTTTTAAAAAATTATTTATTTAATTACTAGTTGTTTATTGAAGTAATTTTAGTAATTTTAGTTACTTTATTAATTTTGTGACAGATGGGTAGAATAGGAAGGACATATAGGATAAAAATATTATACGTCTGCATTTAAATGTTTGTTCAGCTTGTTCATATTTTCCTTTCCTGCTTAACTAGTTTAATGTTACTCCCTCTATTTTTTTATCTTTCTCACTTAAAATCTTGACACTATTCATATTTAGAGAGAATCTTCTCAATTTTTTTCAATTTATAAGAAAGAAATATAGTCATTTGGGGTCTTGTTTGATTCGTCTCAATTAGTACATTATTAATATTTAATCGTTGTAATATTTACTAATATATAATGAAAGATATTTAAGTTCAAAGAGGTGCATTGGGAGACGCACACAGAAAAGTGGGAATGTTAAAAAAAAAACAGAGGGAGTATTTCTGATTTTAAATTATCTGTTTATTCTTGCTTATTATTTATTGTTGGGAATATACGCTAAGTGAGGGTATTATGTATCATAGATGTCATGTTCATCTGTTAACGGACCTCTAGGCATGACTGATGGTGAAGCTACCTGATTAAGAGGCTACTTCAACCCCATTATGCTTAGTGATAATGAGTATGATGTGGAGTCTGACAGTGATAGCTACACCGGCCTAGATGTCGTTATGCGTCATGTTATGAAAATAGGGATCCCTGATAGCGACGATGAGGTCATTTAGGAGTTTGATCGTGCTGGAGGGGTAGACCCGAAAGGAATACTACAATGCTATTATGAGAACTGATCTGGTCAGTGATTGTGATTCAGAGTTAGAAGAGGATGAACCTCAATCCAAAAAGATTCGAAGAACTACTAGAGCTAGAAAACTAGGTTGCTACTAATATGATAGTGAGGACATTGAAGACTTTAAAGATGAGATGTTCACTCAGAAAAGTACAAAGAAAATAAGGATAGGAATGATAATGTAAGTCTATAGATTATTTATTCATATTCTAAAATTATTGTTGTATAAGTAGCTAAGCTACAATGGTTGAAATTTCTTTTCTCTTAGTATCTTTGTTTTGTTAAGGAATAAGTTTGGTTATTATGGATTGGGAAAAAAATATTATTATCATTGTTTTGAGGAATAAAAGTAATTATTTAGTTATTCAAGTTAAGTAAGAATTTATTTTGATACGCGAATGGGGAATATTATTTATTATTGTGATCGATTCCATTTGATTCGTATACGAATGAGTATATGGTTGTATTGGTTTATTGTATTTAAAATTAGCACTATTATAATTCCATAGAATTTTATTTTGATGCGATCTTGTATGATCAAATCGAGTTGATGCCTTCACAGTAAAGGGCAAGTAGTTTTGAATCGAAACCTAAAGTAAATCTACGTTAAATTTCAGGCCACGAAGTAGAATGGTAAACAACAATACCGCGTGGGGGTTGAATACGGAAATCGCAAATCTCTTCTTGCAAGCATGTGGAGTTTCTCTCTCTAGAAATCCTCTCTATGTAAAACTTACGCAGACTGCCATGGCAAGGAAATCGAAAGGAAAGAAAGCTCAGTAGGCAAGCTCGCAACAAGAGATGTCAGCTCAGGGCATGAATAAGAAAGGTCCATCGGAATCCGAAGGGAAACAAATGAAGTTTATGGATGAGGTGTTGGGAATAACAGCGCTTGATGTCGATGGTATTCCAACAATCCAGGAGGAAGTTCTGTCTCCCAGAGCTTCACTTAAGAGTTACAGCAACAGAGAGAAGTTAGAGTGAACTTCTCAGAATGGCTGGAGTTGATTCAGAGAACCGATGCTAGGAAGAATTCACAAGGAATGGAGATACCTCGACAAGAAGGTATTGATCCAGTTCCTATATTATTTTCACCTGCTAGTAATGTTAAGCAAGATGCAAATGGAAGCAAATCGCCATTTGAAATTGATTTGAGTGATATTCAAACTGAAATAGATTTCTGGAACTCTGCTATATATTGCTATGTGGTTGGGGCGAATCCTCCTCCTTATGTCATGGAAGGGTTTATTAGGAGGATATTGAGGAATCAGGGGGTGGATAAGGTAGCTATGGTGAAGAAAGAAATTTTTGTGGTTAGGTTTACGTCAATGGAGAAGCGAGACCAGGTTCTAGAGAGGAGTCCACCATTTTTTGATAATAAACCTGTAATACTGAAGAAATGGGATGCAAACCTAGATGTTACAAGGGAGGACATCAGGACTATACCTACCTGGATTCAGCTGAAATTGGATTTTAAATATTGGGGGGAAAGCAATATATTTAAAATTGCTAGACAAGTGGGGAAACCGATTAAACTGGACCAAGCTACTGTCAAGCGTGAGAGACTTCAGTATGCAAGGATGATGATTGAAGTGAAAGTAGATTAAAGCTTCCCAGATAGTATAGAATTTCTCAATGAACATGATGTGTTGATGAAAGTGCCAGTGGAGTATGAATGGAAACTAGCTAGTGTATTGTGAACACTGTAAAGGAATGGGGCACAAGGAAGTGGATTGTAAACACAAAACAGTGCAGTAGGTATGGAAAGCCAAGCCTATGGTCTCTGACCAGGGACAACAGAAGGCGGATGGGGAAATATTTCAGAATGTTATAGCACCAGCTAGGAGAAGGCTTGTTAGTCCTGAACCTCCAGTAGTCCAGAATGATTTTGAGCTATTAGGGGAGGAGATACCAGAAGTTATTGTGGGCATGGTCCAGTGTACAAGTGGTGGAATTAGAAATGGTGGTGGTAGCCAGGCCCCACATGGAGATGGATAAGATCATAATATGGAATGTCATGGGGGTTAATAATCCTAACAAGCAGCTGGAGGTTAAGAAATTTTTGAATAAGAATGTTGTGGGGATTGTTGGGCTCCTTGAAACGAAGGTAAATGCTTCAAATATGGGAAGTCTTTATCAAAGGTTGTTTAGTGGCTGGTGTGTTACTACAAACCTAGCTGAGCATAGGAGTGGTAGAATTGCTTTGGCTTGGAATCCTAGCAGTTTTCTAGTCAATATCATGTTCATGAGTAGTCAACTAATTCACTGTTGTGTAAGCCCATCTGGAGGGGTTGGTTCTTTCTATTTGAGCCTGATATATGCATTTAATGATGCAGCAAGTAGGAAGATAGTGTGAAAGGATCTTAAAGTGATCTCACAGAATTCTAAGGGGCCTTGGCTGATAGGACGGGATTTTAATTGTGTCCTTAACCCAGAAGAGAGAATTAGAGCTGTTGTTAGACAACATAAGATAGCTGATCTTCAGAGATGCATGAATGTTTGTGGTATGAGAGATCTAATGAGCACTGGATGTATGTATACATGGAACAATAAGCAAAAAGATGATTGTAGGGTGTTTTGCAAGCTAGACAGAGTCATGGTGAATGATCCCTGGTTGGATGCTTATCCTAGTGCTATGGCACATTTTATGCCTGAGGGGATATTTGATCACACTCCAGTTGTGATAATGTGTACCCTAGTATTGAACCAGGCAAACAACCATTTAGATACTTCACTATGTGGAGTGGGGATGAGAAGTTTGCAAGCATAGTAGCTGACTGCTGGGCAACACAGGTGAGTGGAAGCAAAATGTACCAGGTGACATTTAGATTGAAAAGAATTAAACAAGCTCTGAAAGCTTTGAATGCAGAAGGCTTCTCTGACCTACAAGCTTCAGACATTAGGGCACTGAAATCTTTGATTCAGTGTCAGGAGAGGCTTCAAGCCCAACCTATGAACATGGAGTACAGGAGAGCTGAAATTGAGGCAGGGATCCAGTATAGATTAGTTCACAAGCAATATTTGTCTTTCTTGGCTCAAAAGTCTAAGATGAGATGGTGCAAGGAAGGTGATGGGAATACAAAGCTATTTCATCAATCTATCAGAGCAAGGAGGTTGCAGAACACTGTTTATGCAATACATGATGATCAAGGCAACTGGAAGGAGAACCTGGAGGAGGTTAACACTGCATTTTTGAACTACTATAAAAAGCTCCTTAGGTCAGAATTGCCTAATAGAGTACCTGTGAAGGAGATTGTCATTAGCAAGGGTCCAGTGCTAAGAGAAGATCAAGTGGATTTTTTGAATAGACCCTACACAGCTGAGGAGGTCAAGAGAGCACTATTCTCAATACCAGGGGAGAAGGCTCCTGGACCAGATGGTTTTGGGGGCTACTTCTTCAGGGATGCCTGAAGCATTATAGGGGAGAAAGCTGTTCTGGCATTCTTTACTTCAGGTCAGTTGTTAAAAGAGGTAAATGCTACAACCTTAACTCTTATACCTAAGATAACTTGTCCAAGTTCTGTAAAAGAGTTTAGGCCCATTGCATGTTGTAATGTGATTTATAAGTGCATTACTAAAATGTTATGTAATAGGCTTAAAGTGGTGTTGCCTGATATAATCTCTGAAAATCAAGGGGCCTTTGTCCATGAGAGATACATTGTATATAATATAATGGTGTGCCAAGATCTTGTGAGACAATATGGAAGGAAGAATGTGAGGCCTAGATGTATCATGAAATTGGATATGCAGAAGGCCTATGATACAATTGATTGGCAGTTCTGAAATAAGATGATGGTGGCTCTCAACTTCCCAGCTCATTTTATTCACTTAGTGATGACATGTGTTAAAACCCCCAGATTTTCTTTAATGATTAATGGATCTCTCCATGGTTTTTTTGAATCAAAGAGGGGTTTAAGACAAGGGGATCCCATCTCCCCTCTGTTGTTTGTGATATGTATGGAGTATATGTCTAGGATTATGAAGACCTTGGATAATATGCCTGCATTTAGATATAATCCAAGGTGTAGAGGGATAAAACTATCACATCTAGTATTTGCTGATGATGTAAATCTCTGTGTGGGGGTGAATTCCCTTTAGTATATGTCACGCTACAAGCTTTTAAGCTTTTCTCTGACTCTTCTAGACTCCAGATCAATAGCTAGAAGTCTGAGCTCTATACAGCAGGAATGGAAGAAAGCCTAGTCCTTAGAATAAAGAATGCATCTGGCTTTAGACATAGTGAGCTCCCTTTTAAGTATTTGGGGGTTCCCATATGTGCAAAGAGAATCTCTACTGCTGAATGTGGAGTTTTAGTGGAGAAGATGAGTGCAAGAATTAAGGTTTGGAGCAGTAGGCACCTATCTTACACTGGAAGGCTTCAATTAATCAACACTGTGTTGCTGAGTATTCATGTGTATTGGGCTCAGGTGTTCATAATTCCAAGAAGTGTGCTGCAGGATATTGAAAGAGAGTGTAGAGCATACCTGTGGACAGGTAATTTTTACATAGCTAGAGGAGGGAATGTTGCATGGGAAAAGGTGTGCCAGCCCAAACAAGCAGGAGGGATGGGTATTAGACAGATTGTGCAATGGAACAAAGCAGTTATGACAAAATATGTGTGGGCAATAGCTAGTAAACAGGACTCACTGTGGATCAAATGGGTTTACAATGTTTACATCAAAGGGGCTGATTGGTGGACATACCAAGCTGCACAAAATAGTAGCTGGTATCGGAAACAGATATGCAAGGCCAAGGAGGAAATTAGGAGGGTGTATATGCAAGTGGAGATTACAAATATGCCCATCTACTCAATAAAGAAAGTCTATGAGAAGATAATAGGCACAATGGAACCTGTGAACTGGGACAGATACATATGGAATAGACTTACCATTCCAAAGCATAGAATGATAGCTTGGATGGCTATGCAGGAGAGACTCTGGACTAAAAGTAGACTGAAGCAGGCAGGCATAGTTCAAGAAGATGAATGTCAGTTCTGTGTTGCAGGGGTGGAGACACATGATCACCTTTTCATTATGTGTAACCACTCACTGGCATGTCTGCAAGATATATTGAGCTGGATTGGATACAAGACTACTCGGAAGCTTTTTCAGAGACAGATGATTTTCATAAGAAGAAGCAGGAGGAACAAGTTCTAAAGATCTGTAATAGCTGCAGTGCTAATTGGGCTGATGTACCAGGTATGGTGGGCAAGAAATGAGGTCGGAATGGGGTAGTTTGGAGACCTGTGAAAAGAGTTAAGAAAATGGTTGTTGATAAAATATCTTGTATATTGCCTAACAAGATCACAGATATAGATAGAGAATGGTATAATGAACTAAGAGTAAATGTTGTATAGAAAGTGGATAGCTAAAATGGTGTTTGTATAGCAGTTTGCTTATCTTGCTAGAGGGAGGAGTCCAACCTAGTTGGTTTTCTCTTCTCTAGTTAAGATGGAGTAGGATGTAATATTTTTTTGAGCGTAATATATATCCTTACTTAGCAAAAAAAAAAAAAAGGTACCGCGTTAGCCTCTACTATTCAATTTGTGTGTTGGCGGAGAAACTTATTCAAGAAAGGGCTGAGCACCCCGATACTGCAGAGGATATGTTTGAGAGCTAAAATTAAGCTGTCGTACATTTAAGGGGCAAGCTAACCTTACATTCCTAGAGACATGGATTAGGGAGTTCGATAAAAATTTTGGGACAGTGAATTGTCCTGGGGCTATAAAAGTAGGTCAAGTTGTGTTGTATATGAAGGAAAATTGAAATAGACTTAGTGCTATGGAAGGGATAAATTGGGATTCCTTTATTGCTACTTTAAGAGGAAAATTTTACCATGCATTTATGGGAAAAGCAAAAGGCTCAGTAGTTCATAAACCTTAGGATGGGGGTTATGACCATTTTCTGAGTATTATGGCAAGTTCATAGCACTGTCTAGATTTGCACATGAGGAGGTAGCAACTAAAGAGCTTAAAGCATAGAGGTTTGAGTAAGGCTTGACTTGAGGAAATTCAATTGGGGTTCGGTGGTGAGACCATTGCGTCCTTAGACGTTTGTTCATGGGAGAGTTGCCCATATTTATGATCTTCAGTGGAGGTGTGATAAGAAGAATGATGTAGTGGGCGAGAAAAGAAAAGATTTCAATGCTGGAGGAAATCAGGGGAACTTTAAGAAGAATGGGAATGAGAATTTCCAAGGAAGGAATGGCCAAAGCTTTAATGGCAAGGGTCAGTATGAGAGGAGTTACATGATGTATTTAATCTTCTAAGATCAAATAACAATGCGGAAGCTAAGTAAAACAATCAAAGATTCGAACCAAAGTAACCAAGATAGAACTTAGATTATTCAATGATAAAGGCTAAGCCACCACAAGGAATAATACTAAGGGTTTTGAATGCATAAAGGCAAAGCCACCAACACTCAAGAGAAGTTTGTAAACAATCAATGTTTAACTCAAAACTCACGAAAATTCTTATTAAAAATCTGTAAATATTTGAACTACATAGACTCCATATTTATACTAGTTTAATTACCCTAATCCTAGTAGGAAACAAACATCCTACTCCTACTAGTAGACATAAACCAACTCCTAATAGGCTTAGGACAAGTCCCTAAGTCCTAGACTCCTTGAATCATGTAAAATCTATCGTTTTAAGAACGTAGGCAAAACCATGATTCCTAATACAACTATAAACTAGGAAAGCAATTAAAGATATGAATCCTAATAGAATTAGGATCCTCATAGACATGTTCATTTCACACGCCTATTCCATACTACCTTGGTTGTTAGCAAACATGCTACACCTTAGTAGTCATTCCCATGAAGAGTCCTCCATGTACATCAATTGAGCCAAGGTTTAAGAGAATCTTTGTATGCAAGGCTAGAAACTTCATCCATACTCTGTATCATCCTCCCTTCTTTAGAAACAATTGCCTCAATTGAGCCATATCATCATCATGGACATAGGTGCCAAATCTCCCACATTCACAGTGGCACTTACATTGTAGTCTCCAGGAACTCCAACTTGAATGCATTTCATTCACCTTCTATGATCTTGAAAGGACCATCTGAGCGTGGCATAAGCTTTTTCTTTCTAAGCCCTGGAAACCTTTCCTTTCTTAAGTGTAACCAAACCAAATCACCAACCTTAAAGAATGTTGCACTCGATTTTATTAGCTAGTTGTTGATATTTGGTGTTCACCTTTCAATCCTTGCTTTAACTTGTGCATGAAGTTTAAGCATAGCTTGCGCCTTCTCCTTTGCATCTACATGATAAATCTCATCACTTAGGAAAGGAATTAGATCAATAGGTACCTTAGGGTTAGCTCCATAAACAATCTCAAATGGAGAACAATTTGTAGCATAAGTAGGTGACCTATTGTAAGCAAATTCAGCATGTGCAAGCTTATATCCCAATCCTTGGTACTCTTACTTACCAACCTCTAAGTAAAGCGCCCAAAGTCCTATTAGTACTTCAGTTTGTCCATCAGTTTGAGGATGATGGGAAGTACTAAAGCATAACTTGTACCAAGGAGCTTCCATAAGGTCTTCCAAAAGTAACTCATAACTTAGTATCCCTATCACTTACAATAGTAGAGGAACACCATGAAGTCTAATAATTCCTTGCAATAAAATCAGCTACCTTGGAAGCATCATCAGTTTTGGTCAAGGAATGAAGTGTGCCATCTTAGAGAACCTATCAATAACCACCATGATAGAATCCTTGCCTCTTTGTGTCCTAGGCAAACCTACAATAAAATCCATAGTCACATCTTCCCAAGGACCATTAGGAATAGGTAAAGGAGTATACAAACCTTGGTGAAAATGCTTTTGGCCTTTTGACATGTAGCACACCTGAAATTACTCCTTGCACATCCCCTTGCATCTTTGGCCAATAAAATGTTCTTGTAGAATAGCCAAAGTCTTGTTCATTCCAAAATGACCTGCTAGACCTCCTCCATGAGCCTCCCTTACTAAAGCTCTCGAATTGAACAAGATGGAATGCATAACTTCTCCCTTGAAAATTAACCATCATGAAGCACATATGAACCATAGACCCTTTGAGCATGCTCCATATCTCCTTAAATGGCGCATCTTCCTTGTAGTATTCCTTCACTAATACAAAACCAAGAAGTCTTGAACTTAACTCCAAGCAAAGAATCCTCTAGAAAAGCATCTGCCACCACATTAGCCTTGCCTTCTTATACTTGAAGAGAATTGAAAGATTGAAAAACTCCACCCATTTAGCATGCCTAGGGTTTAGCTTTTGTTGCCATGTATATACTTCAAAGCTTCATGATCTGAGTGAAGACAAAATGACTTGGCCAAGGTAGTGACTCCAATGTCAAGTGCTCTCACTATTGCATAGAACTCCTTATCATATGTAGAATAATTGAGTTAGCACCACTCAACTTCTCACTAAAGTATGCAATAGGCCTTCTTTTGAATCATCACAGCTCCAATTCCCACCCACTAGCATCACATTCAACCTCAAATGGTTGTGAAAATCCGGAAGGCAAGAATAGGAGTTTACAAACAGTCTTTAATAGTATCAAAGGCTTGTTGAGCTGCCTTTGTCCACATGAACTTCCTTGCTTGATCATTCGGTCATAGGGCCACAATACTACTAAATTCGCACAAACCTTCTATAAAAAGAGCTAAACCATGAAAGGAACGTACCTCAGTTATAGTGGTAGGAATAGGCCAACTCTTTATAGCTTCAACCTTGGATGGATCCACGAAACCCATCCTTGAGACAATGTACCCCAAGAAGTAACACTAGGAACTAGAAAGTAGCACTTCTCTAGCTTCCCATAGAGCTTTTGTTGCCAACACTTCAAAAACTCCTTTAAATGAGTTAAGTGTTCCACCACATTCTTCTATAAACAAGATATCATCAAGTAAACCACAACACACTTACCTAAGAATGGTTTTAACACTCATTCATCAATCTCATAAAGGTGCTAGGTGCATTTGTTAAACCAAATGGCATCACAAGCCATTCATATACCCCATCTTAGTCTTGAATGCTGTTTTCCATTCATCTCCTTCTCTCATTCTGATTTGATGATACCACTCCTTAAATCAATCTTAGAAAATATAGTAGACCATGCAATTCATCAAGTAATCATCCAACCTAGGAATAGGAAAAGATACTTAATGGTTATGTATTAGCACCCTACTATCAATGCACATGCGCCAAGTACCATCTTTCTTAGGCACCAACAAGGCTGGTACTGCACATGGCTCATACTTTCACGCACATATCCCCTAGACATCAACTCTTCAATTTGCCTTTGCAACTCTTGTGTCTCTTGAGGATTGCACCTATAAGCAGCTTTGTTTGGCAAAGAAGCACCTGGAACTAGGTCAATTTGATGCTCAATGCCACGATGGGGGAAACCTGGAGGTAAGTCTTGAGGGAAGACATCACATACTCATCAAGTACATGTTCAAGTGTTTAGGAACCTTGTATGTTGTGTTTCTACTTCCTTTGCCATTAAGAGATACCCTTCATGTTCTTCCTCCAATTCCTTCTCAATCTCCTTAGCACTACTAGCAATGTACCTTTCTTTGGAAGAGGGGAAGTAAAGGTTTTAAAGCAGTTCTCTTACCTCCAACTGTAGCAATGCATACATTGTGCGCCATCATACTTACATGCTATCATATCTGCCATGGTCGTCCCAAAAGGATGTGACAAGCATCCATGTTGCATACATCACATAGAACTCATCTTTAACTTGCCAATTTCGAACAAATCAAGGCTGCTTTGTCACCTTGATGCCATATCATCACTAAGCCAATTAAGCTTATAAGGGTGTGGATGTTTGAATAGGCCATTGCAGCTTATCTATAAGAGTAGTAGACACAATTAGCACAACTACCATTATCAATATTAAATCACATACCCTTTGTTTCACCAAGCAACGAGTGAAGAAGATCTTGTCCCTTTGAGTGTGCTCCAAAGGGGCTGGTTGAGTGTGGAGCATGCACCTCACTATAAGCTGTTGGCCCTCATACACTGGCTCCTTCCTCGAATCAGCTTCATAGGTTCTTCTCATCATGCTCCTTTTCTCCTTATGCTCCTCTTCTTCAATGTTGCCCTTAGCATATTCATCTTCAATCTTTGGATGTCCCTTAAAGTCATCACCTATTTGTTAGGACAATCTTTAAGATGTGTCCATAGCCTTTACACTTGAAGCATATGCGCCTCTCATCTGTGGCTAGGGTGTAGAAGCCTTTCCCTTATCCCTCTTAAACTTATCAAACTTAGAAGTAGATGCACTACCTTCTTCTTTCTTGGCGCCACTATAGGGTTTCTCTCCTTGCTTCACAAAAGGCTTAAAGGTGGAGGCTTTCTTAGCCTTAACATACTTTTCAGCCCTCATAGCTACTTGTACCACCTCTTCAAAACTCCAATAAGGTTGTAGATCCACCTTCTTGGCTAGTTTATTATCCAATCCAGCAATGAAACGAGCAATCTTATGTTCAGCTTTCTCATCTACATCACATAACATGTTTATTTTCTCAAACTCCACCACATATTCCTCCACACTTAGAGAGTTTTGTTGTAAAACTTGGAGCTTTCGAAACATATCTTGTGTAAAATCAGAAGGAAGAAATCTTTTCTTCATCTTATTCTTTAGCTTCTCCCATGAATGTAGGCTAGGTTTGCCATCTTTGCGCCTCTTGTTCTTTAAGTTCTCATACCATAGGCTAGCATACCCTGTAAGCTTTAAAGATAGCCACCTTAAATCTCTTATTATCATCATAGTCCTTATAATCAAAGACTCTCTCCATTCTTTGTAGCCATTCAAGAAACTTTTCCGGCTTCATAGCACCATCGAAATCTGGAAGATCAAGCCTTAGCCCTCTATCATCATCCCTTAGTGGTTGCCTATGCCTTGGATGGTGAACCTCTCATCAGAACTAGCTTCATGGTGGCTAGTATTTACACTCCTAACAGGACTAGGAGAGTTGTTGCGCCTATTCCCATGCATCCCTTGTTGCATCATGCGCATAAGTTCATCCATGCGTGTGATTTGGTCTTCAAGTTGCCTATCCCTACGCAAGTTTTGGGCTTGCTCAAGACTGAGCCCTCTAGGGACTCTCCCTTGTACACCCTCTCTTCCTCCTTGGTCATTTTCCATGGTGAAGCCAAACAGAACTTGGCTTGGACGACCCTTACTTCGGCTCCAAGAAACCGCACCAAAAGTGAGTGTAGATGTGTGTTCTTGGATGTTTTTATGGATCTTGGATGTTTTTCTTTCACCAATTAATAATAATAATGTAGTACTTTGATGAAACTTTATGAAAAATCAAGAATCTTGAAAAAAAGATTGGATCTTTAAGACTTTCTTGAAGATCTACTACTCCCCCTTAAAGGAAAAAAAGTCGGACCCCTTCAATAGAATTAGGATCCTCATAGACATGTTCATTTCACACGTCTGTTCCATACTACCTTGGTTGGTTAGCAAGCATGCTACCACCTTAGTAGTCATTCCCATGAAGAGGATGATACAGGAGTAGTGGATGAAAGTTTACTAGCTCTTGCATACAAAAGCATCTCATTAAACCTTGGCTCAATTGATGTACATGGAGGACTCTTCATGGGAATGACTACTAAGGTGGTAGCATGCTTGCTAACCAACCAAGGTAGTATGGAACAGACGTGTGAAATGAACATGTCTATGAGGATCCTAATTCTATTAGGATTCATATCTTTAATGCTTTCCTAGTTATAGTTGTATTAGGAATCATGGTTTTGCCTACGTTCTTAAAACGATGGATTTTACATGATTCAAGGAGTCTAAGGAGTCTAGGACTTAGGGACTTGTCCTAAGCCTATTAGGAGTTGGTTTATGTCTACTACTAGGAGTAGGATGTTTGTTTCCTATTAGGATTAGGGTAATTAAACTAGTATAAATATGGAGTCTATGTAGTTCGAATATTTACAGATTTTTAATAAGAATTTTCGTGAGTTTTGAGTTAAACATCGATTGTTTACAAACTTCTCTTGAGTGTTGGTGGCTTTGCCTTTATGCATTCAAAACCCTTAGTATTATTCCTTGTGGTGGCTTAGCCTTTATCATTGAATAATCTAAGTTCTATCTTGGTTACTTTGGTTCGAATCTTTGATTGTTTTACTTAGCTTCCGCATTTTTATTTGAGCTTAGAAGATTAAATACATCATTACAACTGTAAGAGGTGTAACAAGAACCATCCTGGTAGAGACTGTAAAGGGGACCTAGTAACCTGTCAATAACTGTAACACCCCAGAATTTCAAAGCGGAAACTAAAGAAATAATAATAGTATTAATAGGACGATGGCGGAAACATCGTCTTCTGAGAATGTCACTACTACAAGAAATGTGATTACATAACTAATGATAAACCAACATAAGTAAATAGTATAAATATATTAAATTAATCAGAGTAATATCTAAAAGAGAAAAGCTGACTATCAAACTAATAAAAAGTTTAGGCCTAAAACACCTAGCTTTTTGATGCTCACAACTCAACCCGAGCCCAAAACCAAAGAAGATTCCCATCAACATAACCTGCAAAATATACAACAACTTCCACAATCAGTCGGGAGTAACTAGCAGTTCTCCCAGCTCAAATAGAAACAGATAATGAACTTAAAAGAAATTAGAAGCAACATCAAAGAACACATTATCAAGATACCGTACTCACTACGAGGTACAAATAATCATAAGCAACCAATAAGGAAAAATCCACTAACATACCATATCTCTGTCAACCATGCAACAAATGCGGTCAACAAGCTCAAACACAATAGACCATGCCATCTGTGAGTGGACTCATTGGACCATGCCGCCCAAGGCCTGCGTTGCATATTCGAGGAACCATACCGCCCGTTTCGAATAGCCATCATATTCGAGGAACCATACCGCCTTTTTCGAATAGCTAAATTCTACGGATCATACCACCCGTAGTGAACCAATGGACCATACCGCCCAAGGTTAAGTAACCAAATCCTAGGACCATACTGCCCTTAGGATAATCAAACACAAATTCCTAGGACCATGCCGCCCTTAGGATCATCACACAAATTCCTAGAACCATACCGTTCTTAGGATCACATATCTCTAGAACTATACCGTTCTTAGAATCAGCTAACACAAATTCCTAGAACCATACCGTTCATAGGGTCAATCAAACACAAATTCCTAAGACCATACCGTCCATAGGATCAATCCAACTCTACAAGCACAAGGTATACACGACAAGGTATACACAAAATCCATCTAATCCGACTTTCATAGGTATACACAACAAGGTATACAAGCAAATCAAATTCACTAACGAACAAGGTTCGAATGTGTGAATGCACAACAAAGCATAAGCCCTTAACATACTCCAAACCAAACAACCATAGGCTTCCTAACAAAATAGGGCACATACCCTTAATGTAATAACTTAAACCAACCAAAACTTACTTTAACACACTTAGCATACATGCCTAAGACCAACCAAGCAAAGATATCCATGATGTAAGCCAAAAAGGGAAATTAAATCAAAACCACACCACACAGGGACAGACCCTCGTCGCGGGTCGCGACACCCTGCAGTCGCGAGTCGCGAGCAGCATTTGCTCGTGGCTTGCGAGCTTCGCTCGTTCGCCAACCAAAAATCCAACGACTCTTACACCTAACCTCCAGCGTCCAAACCAACTCAAATTCATGCCAAACACAACACCAATCATCCTCACATGAGGCTAAATCTCATCAACAATGACAACTTCTCAAAATCCAAAGATAACCCAAGTGAACTAATGAATCAATTCAACCACAACAACAACAAGGATATAACTAATCAACAAAACTTAACAAGATGATCATAATAGCAATCCAAGGTATGAAAACAACACCAACAACCATGAAACTACATGTAACTTCAATCATAAAATCCTCTAAGTTCCACCTAGCATGGAACTACGTTCTCTAAAGCGATTATAACAACCTAAGTTCACAATCTATTCTCTATCGAACTAGAATGACGCTAGTTACCTGGATCGTCGGGAGGAGAGCTGAGTATAACGAGATTCGAGAAATATGCAAGCAATCCAATTCCTCCATGAACGACAATTGTAGAAACAAGTCACTAGGCATTTTCTTCTCAAATGTTGAAAAATCTTTTTTCACACTGCTCTGTTCCGACCATGATTTTCGATGATCAAAAGCTCGGATTCCAAATCGATCCAGTCAAAGTAAAGAACAAGATGTTATAAACGTTCTGTCCAAATTGGAAGATGATCTAACGGTTAGATCTTTGGATATGGTTATTTTCGTGAAGGTGTGACAGGAAAAATCGGGTTGAACCTTTCTCTTATTTTTCACTTCTCTTCCTCTTCTCTCTTTTCTTTGAAAATGACGAGGCTTAATGAAGAACGATGCTGAACTTCTCTTAAATAAAATCAGAATTTTATGTCAAGGAAATATGAAGGATTTAGGACAAAGTTAATGAGGGATTAAATAAGCGGTTACAAGATATTCAAAGGTTAGCTTCATAAGCACCAAAACTCTTCATCCTCCACTCTATAATTGCTGATTTTTGGCCAGCACGACATGCCACACGCGATGCAACATTTCATCACCCAAGTCGGTCCAACAACGTTACAAAAATGCTACGCGACAAAACCGGATCCTAAACGCGCTAATAAATAACGAAACTAATGTAACAACTTAAAATAAATATATATAAATATATCACAACATATAAATATACATACACATTTTCATAACATGTTCCAAAATAATTCAAATGATAAATTATTCATTTTTATGAAAAAGAAAATACCATTTTTAAATAAACAAACACAAAAAAAAATAAAGGGTTAAAATTACAGGGTGTTACGATAACTGCCAAAAGAAGGGGCATAAGGAGTTTGAGTGCTTCACCAAGCAGATTAAAGAGCAGAATGGTAATGGGAGTGGTAGTTAGGGAAGCTCTAGGTTCAACCAATCAAACAACCAAGGGTCGAAGCCTATAAGGCCGCAGAATAATCAAGGAAGCTACAGTAAGCCTGCTAGTGAGAGCAACATTAACAACTAGAGTAAAGATCCGGGTAAGCTGTTCGTGATGAGCCGCAATGATGTTGAAAAATTCGCCAACATAGTTTATGTTACTTTTTCTATTAACTCCGTTCTCGTTAAAGTGTTATTTGATTCTGTAGCGACCTATTCATTTATTTCCTCGTTCACATTAAAGAGTTTGGGGTTAGTAGACATTGAAGTAATTGACCTGTCCATAAGTATACCTACTAGAGAAGTCATAAGGTGTATTAAGTTGTATAGAGACTTACCTTTGAAGGTAGGAGTCTATGTTTTTCCTTCTAATCTGATAGAGTTTAATCTGGGAGACCTAGACGTTATTCTGGGGATGAATTATTTAGGTTTCTATAAGGCCAAGATAGATTGTGAAGCTCATAAGGTAGTGCTGAGAAGCCCTTTAGGGAAGTTAACTTCCTACCTACGATTTGGGAAGCCTAAGAATCTTGGGGTCATTTCCGTAATGCAAGTGAAGAAGTTGGTAAAGAAGGGGCGTGAATTATTCTTCTGTAGTGTGCGATATGTGATCAGCAAAGAGGTTGAATTCAAGATTGAGGGCGTACCGATTGCGAATGAGTTTATGGATGTGTTTCCAAGTCAAATTTCTGGTATGCCACCTAAAAGAGCCGTTGAGTTCACCATAGACCTAGTTCCCGGTATTGCACCTAGTTCTAAGGCACCATATAAAATGACACCTCCCGAGATGAGCGAGTTGAAGACGCAATTGCAAGAACTATTGAAGAAAGGTTATATTAGACCTAGTGTGTCACCTTGGGGAGCTCCTCTATTATTTGTGAAGAAGAAAATGGGAGTATGAGATTGTGCATCGACTATAGAGAGTTGAACAAAGTGACCATTAAGAACAAGTATCCTTTGCCAGGATAAAGAACTTGTTCGATCAGTTGAATGGAGCAAGTGTGTTTTCGAAGATTGATTTGCATTCGAGGTATCTCCAATTAATGGTAGCTGATAAGGATATACCTAAGACTGCGTTTAGGATGCGTTATGGTCATTATGAATTTACAGTGATGCCGTTTGGACTGACCAATGCTCTGGCTATAATTATGGACTTGAGTTCTTGAATATGTTTGTTGTGTTATTCATTGATGATATTTTGATCTATTTAAAGAGTGAAGAAGAGCATGATGAGCATTTGAGGATAGTTTTGGAGGCGTTTACTGTATGCAAAGTTCTCCAAGTGTGAATTTCGATTGGAGAAAGTAGACTTTTTTTGGTCATTATGCGTCAAAAGAAAGAGTTTATGTGGATCCTGCGATGATTCAAGTTGTTAGTGAGTTGGCTACATCAAATAATGTGTCAGAAATTAGTAGTATTCTGGGATTAGCTGGCTATATAGGAGATTCGTGAGAGATTTCTCGAAGATAGCAAGGCCAATGACTAATTTGATGAAGAAAGAGTCAAAATTTGAGTGGAGTAAGAGGTGCGAGGAAGCTTCTTAGACTTTGAAGGAGCATATGAACTCTGCACTTGTTTCAACCCTGGCTGACGGAAATGAAGGATTCGAGGTGTATAATTATGCCCTGAAGAATGGATTGGGGTGTGTTCTGCAGCAAAATGGGAAAGTGATCGGGTATGCTTCGCGTCAATTGAAACCGTATGAGTCTAACTATCCTACCCATGACCTAGAGTTAGCTGTTATTGTGTTTGCCTTGAAAATTTGGGGACATTATCTATATGAAGCGACTTACAAGATCTTTACTGATCATAAGAGTTTGAAAAACATTTTCACCCATAAAGATCTCAATATGAGGCAAAGAAGACGGTTGGAATTGATTAAAGACTATGACATAGATATCCCATACCATGACGATAAGGTGAACGTGGTTGCCGTGCTTTGAGTAGGAAGTCAAGTGATAATGCGAATGCGTTGTAGGTCATGAGGCATTGTATCGAGATATGCAAAGGCTTAGCCTAGAAATTTTAAATTCTAGGGAGATCGAAGCAAGATTGAGTGCCTTGTCATTGGGAGTGTCAGTTTCAATGAGATCAAAGAGGGTCAAGTTGGAGACGAGCACCTAGATAAGATTAAAGAAAATATGAAGCAAGGCAAAGAACTCAACTTTAAGATGCATGATGATGGAAGCTTGAGGTTCAAGGGAAGGTGGTGCATACCACATAAGTGTGAAGAGCTTAAGAGAAAGCCTATAGAAGATGGGCATAATACCCCATATTTCGTGCACCGTGGGGGTGATAAGTTGTACAAGGATCTTAATGAGATTTATTAGTGGTCGTATGAAGTGTGAAGTCGCTGAGTTTGTGTCAAAGTGTCTGACCTGTCAGAAAGTAATGATCGACGATAAGAGACCAATGAGGAAGGTTCAATCCTTAGAGGTTGCTGGATGGAAGTGGGATTCTATAGCAATAGACTTTGTGACTGCTTTGCCAAAATCAAGAAATGGCAATGGTACTATTTGGGTTATCATGGATATGGATAGTCTGACGAAGTCTGCCGTATTCGTTCCGATCAAAGAAACATGGAAGAAGAACTTACTTGCCAAGACGTGTATCAAGCATGTGGTGAGACTGCATGGAGTCCCGAAGGACATTATTTTAGATCGTGAATCGAGATTCCTCTCGAGATTTTGGCAAAAGGTTTAATTGAATCTTGGAACAACGTTGAAGATGAGTAATGTGTTTCATACTATGATATATGGTCAGGCTGAAAGGACCAACCAGACTATGGAAGATATGTTAAGAGCGTGTGCACAATTGATTTCGAAGGTAGTTGAGAAGATTACTTGGATTTGGTTGAATTCTCATATAACAATAGTTACCATGCAAGTATCAAGATGGATCCTTTTGAGGCGTTGTATGGAAGGAAGTGTAGAAATCTCATTTGCTGGAATGATTTTAGTGAGAATGTAGTGTTGGGGATGGAATTTATTGAGGAGACTGCTAAGAATGTAAAGTTGGTTCAAGCTAGAATTCAAGCTGCTCAAGATAGGCAGAAAAGTTATGCTGATTTGAAGCACTATGAAGATGAATTCGCAGTTGGTGATAAGGTATTTTTGAAAGTGTCACCGACCAAAGGAGTGATGAGATTTGTTAAGAAGGGCAAATTAAGTGCGGAGTATGTTGACCAATATGAGATCTTGCAAAGAATTGGGAAGGTAGCCTATAAGTTGGCTTTACCAATGGAATTGCATGACGTGTTTCACATTTCTCAACTTAAGAGATATATCCCTGAGGCGAATCATGTTCTGGAGCTCGAAAGAATCCAAATCGATAGTAGCCTCACATATGTCAAAAGACCTATGAAAATCTTGGATAGAAACTAGAAAGGTGCGTATACGTGCAATAAGGAAGTGAATATAGTGAAAGTATTTTGGTCTAAACATGACACTAGTAGAATAAATGCTTATTGCTGCGGTCATTAAGTGCGGCGGTTTTGGCCGCACATCAATTAAGGGGGGTAACAATATGTAATTGATATATTGCTGCGATTTTGAACCGCAACAATATTTGAACATATTGCTATGATTTCTAGGTAAAATCGCAACAACAGGTACTATTTTAATATTAAAAAACAGGTTTATTGTTGCGGTTTCTTTCTAAAACCGCAACAATAGACGCTGGGTAAGTAATTTTTTTTTTAATTTCTCGAGGCGTAAAATTTTTGTAGTTATAGTACCATTAAAATATGTTACATAGCTACAACAATTCATGTTTCAAACACCCAATACAAAAGAGAAACTAAAAGATTCAAAAACTGAAATGAAAAGACTAAGAAACAAATCAAAACTAAAAACGGACGAAACTAAAATATATTATGAAACTGAAATGAAAAAACTAAGAACAGCATGATTTAATTATTTTAACCAAGACATCAATGAGAAAATTAAAATGTAAATAAAGATCAAGTGGCACTAATAAATCAAAATAAATATAAGCAAAACAAAAAAAATAGTAGAGAAATATATTACAAATAAAAAATCTGAAAATCGAAGAAAAAGGGAAAACCAAATCAATCCAACTAAACCGTCGCTCTCTTATTCCAGTCGGTGAACAATTGTTATATGAGGAGCTTCGAACAATCGCAGCCGACAAACGAGGAGTTATGTGACGATTTGTCATAAAAAGGAGATTATATGTTATGAATGACTTAATCTTGCATATAGTCCTGGCACCAGACATCGTCCGCAATCTGGAAAGTTAACATAACATGAATAAAAGCTACAATTATCTCTTAGGTACCACTGAAGGCAAGGTCTCAACATCATAAGATGTGTAGTCAAGATATGAAGGTAGAAACAGTAATATACATATAGAAAATAAGCATAATTGGGAGAAGTGGACTTCACAAATTAAGATCTTTCTATTATCATTTTCCACATTTTGTTGTAGGATTTCTCGAACCGAGAAAACACTCTAATGAAGCAGGATCTCTAAATTTTATTTAATATTTTTTTATTCAGATAAAGCCAACCAGAAATAACCAAAAAGCTGAAGATAAACATTAACCAAAATCTGCATCAAAACCCAAATGAAGATGCATGAAAGATTCACATTGTGGAGTTGATCTAATTCTCTCCTAATATGTCTTAGGTAAGTTTTTTATTTAGCGGATCCATCAACTACTTTTTTCTTCATCCACTTGACCACTTCTGAGTCTAATGCCAACTGCTCGTCCATTTTCAATAAGAGCGGAGCTTCGAACGGTCGATGAAGGAGAAGCACGATCGACGAAGAAATACGAGAGAATCACAACCGACGAAGGAGTCGAGCGACGATCAAAGGAGTTTTCGTGTTTGGATAAGGATAGCAGTTCCATGACCAAATTGGCGACAATAAGCGCAAAGTTTGCTCATGTCTGTTCCAGGAAGGGGTAAACAATGCACATATGTTGAGGCTTGGACTATACCTTTGTTCCGAAGACGATCATACACCATAATCAATGGTTCATCTATCTCAACATATACTCTTGGATTTGTGTTGAGGATGTCAAGATTATCCCGAGGTCGTTTTTCTTGCAACTTCAGAGCATCATTGTCGAAGCCATGTTGTTCCATGTGACTGAGGGAGGTGCACTTAATGGAAACCTTGTGACGATAATAGAAATTGTTTAGGTTTCGCAGCAATACGAGCATGAATTCTGATCAGTAATGGGGAAAGGAAGCTGTGTGCGGATATGAGTGCATCTTGATAAGTGCCAATTTTATATACACGTTATTGCTGATTATCATTTGTTTGGGTCAAATTATACTAATTTACATGGGTTTTCATTGTTTTATAGTCAAAAGTATAATTTGTGAAGGAATTAATATTTTGCTATTAAATTAAAACTTTGCTTATTATTTCGTATGTTTAGGCAACTCAATAGAGTGCAACTTGTTTATGCACCACTGGTATGTGGCCCAACCCTCTCTAACTAGTGGAGGAGATCTAGGTATGCATAATCCATGAGGGTAGGTCCTATGGCCGGCTGGTAGGGGGTGTCATCAAAACCAGGGATGTTCCTAGCAAAAAGAGTCACCAACCCCCTATTCAATATGGCACGAGAGGTCAAAGTACCATTGGCTTGCCGCTTAGGAAATGTGGTAGCAATACACTCCATTTGGAGCGCAACATGGTGAGGGATGTTGTATTTAAATCGGCGAGGTGTCCCTCTAAGCATATGTGTCCCGATCAAGTACAGTTCGTCCCCCCTAATCAATTGCCATTCCACCCGCCCAAATAGTGTCTGAGACATAAACCGAACCCAAAGTTTGAAGATGGGTTGGTGGATAAATTTGGCGTTACAATGTTGTAGGGTGAAGTCATTTTCATCACCCGTGATGGCATAGTAAGTATCACAATTGTGGTAGTTAGGGGGATGCCCAATCTCCCCCTCAGCAAATGACTCGAAGAATTCTAGCAAATTCTGAGAGGGATAGATGGAAATCCTGATTAAGTAGTTTATAGGGCACATAGGAGACCGGTCCAGTTCAGGTTTCGGTAACCGCTAGACTACTATAAAATTCATAAATAAGCACAAGGTAGGTATTAACATGCACGGGAAAAAACGATTCCATCCCTATGATTTTCATGAAGTCATTAATTCAGATGAGATACCCAATTTACTCAAAAATTCAATGTCAAGAAAATAGGTAGGACTTACCTCACTCCCTTTTAGGCGTTGAAACCTGTCGCACTGATCTTCCAATGTGAAGATGACATCCGGAAAAGTATCGTCATGCGAGATAGCAGGCGGTGGTGGTGGAGGACCCGGTGCTAGATTTGTGCCGCCTCAAATTCATGTTGCTTGGAAAACAAACGTCAGAAATTTCTCACTCACTTTAATGGTGGTTTATGGAAGAAAGTTTTTCACTCACTTCAATGGTGGAAGGAAGAAGGAAGAAGATGGATGTGAGGAATGGAGTGAAATAAAGTGAAGAGGATGGAGTAAGAAATTCGTAGGAGATGATGAGAAGAGTGATTTTGTGAAGATTGAAGTAGCTTGATTGGAGGTCTTTAATGATGGAGGGTGAATTTGGGGAAGAAGATGAGAATTGGGGGATTATGGCTTGAAGGAGAGAGAGGGAGATTGTGAGAAAGATGAGTGAAAGAGGGTGAAAATCGGGACTTAAAGCTTCCCGCTAGCAACGGCCCGATAAGGAGAAGGTGGCCCGATTCAGTTAGGGCAGATTTTTTTTTCATTGTTTTTGTCACCCAGTTTTTTGGTCGCGGGCTAAATCGGGTGGTATGCTTTGTGGTTCCAGAATCTGACGAAGTGCCCTTCCGATGGGGCGATATGGCCCGATGAAATCGGGCAATCTTCTTTTCGTTGACGGAATAAGTGCCCGATCGGGCAAGGCAGCCCGATAGAATCAGGCGTGTTCCTTTTTATTGTTTCCAACGTTTTCTTTACGGGCCCGATCGAGAGGGGTTGCCCGACAGGATTGGGCGACTGCTCAAACAGGTTATTTCCTTGGATTGTGCGATCTTTTCAACTGGACAACAACACAATATGCTATGGTGAAATTTTTTTCACAAATGATGATTAGTACCCTCTCACTCTCTAACCAAAACTACAAAAATTAGGAAATCTAAAAATAAAAAGAAGAAAAGAAAGGGAAAGGGGAAATCGGGTTGTCTCCCGATTAGCGCTGGTTTATGAAGGTCCTGCACGACCATAATGCCTCATCCCTCAAGAAGAAGGGGATGGAGGTCGGAGGTATCATTCCTCCACAGATCCAACAGGAGCTCCTGTATAACTTTAAGAGTTGGCCATTAGTTTTGAACTTTTCATCTGTTGCATTTATCACCTCAATTGAACCAAACTTGTTAGCATTAGTGACAGAAAATGGACCAGACCACCTAGACTTCAACTTACCGGGCAAAAGTTTTAGTCTAAAGTTATACAATAAAATTGTCACCAATAGAGAACTCTCTACTTAAAATTTTCTTATCATGCCATCTCTTAGTGCGTTTTTTGTAGAGACGCGATCTATCATAAGCATTCAATCGAAGTTCATCAAGTTCATTAATCTGCAATAGGTGTTTTTCTCCTACTAATTTAGCATCAAGGTTTAGCTCTTTAACTGCCCAAAAAGCCTTATACTCTAGCTCAACAAGTCAGTGACATGCTTTTTCGGAGGCTAACCTGTAAGGAGTGGTGCCAATAGGGGTCTTAAAAGCAGTTATATAAGCCCATAAGGTGTCATCTAATTTATCACTCCAGTCCTTCCTAGATTTGGGTACCACCTTCTCTATGATAGTCTTTATCTCATGATTTGACATTTCTATCTGCCCACTTGAGGGTGGTATGCTAGGCCAGTCCTATGGTAAACACCATATTCCTTAAGTAGGGCCTCAAACTTTCCTTTGTGAAAATGAGATCGACCATCATTAATGACAACCCTTAGTACTTCAAACCTTGGAAAGATAATTTTTTTGAAAATTTCATAACGACTTTAGAGTCGTTAGTTGGCGATGCAATGGCTTCTACCCACTCAGACACATAGTCAACAACAACAAGTATGGAATTATTGCTGGAGGAAGAGGGAAAAGGGCCCATAAAATCAATACCCCATACTTCAAATAATTCAACTTCCAAAATGGGGGTTTGGGGCATCTCATGTCTACGGGAAATATTTTCCGTTCTTGGCATGCATCACACGACTTATAAAGGTACTAGCATTATGAAATAAACTTGGTCAATAAAAACCAGATTAAAGTACTTTAGCAACTGTTTTAGAGGGCCCAACATGGCCTCCACATGGAACGGAGTGGAAGTGCTTCAGAATGTCATGCACCTCCCATTCTGGGATACATCACCTATTAATCGAGTCGGCACAAAGCTTGTAAAGTAGAGGGTCGTCACAAAAGTACTTTTTAGACTCGTGGAGGAATTTCTTCTTCTGTTGGTAACTCAGCTCTGGAGGAGTCTGTCCACTCACATAAAAGTTGGAAAAGTATGCATATCATGGGGTGACTGAAGTGACTGCCAGGAGCTTATCATCAGGAAAGGAGTCACCAATGGGTACACCCTCTTCCATATTCTCATACTGCAATCTGGACAAGTGATCAGCTACTAAATTTTCTGCTCCCTTTTTATCTCTGATCTCTAAGTCAAATTCTTGGAGCAGCAAAATCCACCGAATGAGTCTAGGCTTTGCCTCCTTTTTGGCTAGGAGGTACTTCAATGCAGCATGGTCGGTATAAACAATTACCTTAGATCCCAGCAAATATGTCCTAAACTTTTCTTGTGCATAACTAGAAGCTCTTTCTCAGCGGTGGCATAGTTAACTTGAGCTTCATCTAGTGTCTTGCTAGCATAGTATATCGCATGGAGGACGTTCTCCTTCCTCTGACCAAGCACAACTCCCACATCATAGTCGCTAGCATGATACATAATCTCGAATGGAAGGGTCAATTTGAGATCGAATGATAGGAGCAATAATCAAGACACTAAACACGAACGGGGCATCCTTGAGGAGCAACTGAGTAAGTGGATTAGCGATTTCAGAGAAATCCTTGATGAAGAGGCGACAAACCCCCGCATGACCAAGAAAGCTTCGCACTCCTTTGACATTCACATGAGGGGGTAATTTCTCAATCACTTGAATTTTTTATTTAACCATCCTGGATGCCACGTTGAGAAATAATATGACGAAGTACCACTTCTTTAGTAACCATGAAGTGGCACTTCTCCCAGTTCAGTACAAGGTTGACATCTTCACATCTTTTCAAAACTTTAGCTAGATTTATCAAACATGCATCAAAATCAATTTCATACACGCTAAAGTCATCCATAAACACTTCCATAATGGACTCAATGAACTCAGAAAATATGGCCATCATACAACGTTGGAAGGTGGCGAGGGCATTGCATAGTCGAAATGGCATCCTTTGATAGGCAAAGGTACCATAAGGGCATATAAAGGTGGTCTTCTCCTGGTTGCCTGGATGGATAGGTATTTGGAAGAAACTTGAATAGCCCTATAGATAACAAAAATAAGAGTGACAAGCTAGCCTTTCCAACATCTGATCAATGAAGGGGAGGGGAAAGTGATCTTCCTTAGTGGCAACATTTAATTTCCTATAGTCCATACACATACGCTAACCAATTACTACTCTTGTAGCAATTAATTTATTTTTTTCAATTTTGACCATAATAGTACCTCCCTTTTTAGGAACCACTTGAATTGGACTCACCCACTAAGAGTCGGCAACGGGGTAGATGATCCCAGCATCAAGCAACTTAATAACCTCTTTCTTGACCACTTCCGGCATATTGGTGTTCAAACGACGTTGGCCTTGTATACTAGAACGGTGATCATCCTCTAGGTGAATTTTATGGATGCAAAAGTCATGGCTTATACCTTTCAAATATCAATACTATATCCAATGGCTTTTTTATGTTTACTCAAAACAGACAAACGTTGAGATATTTGACCATCATTCAGTGAAGCACTAACAATCACGGGATAATTTTCAGATTCATCCAGAAAAGCATATCTCAGAGAAGGGGGAAGGGGTTTTAGTTCAGGTTTCTTTACCTCTACCAGTTGAGTAGCATATACTAACCGTTCCTTCTCGTGAGTGGTAATATTGCCAAGCTCTTCACATGTAAGAGATGCTTCCCAGTCATCCACTTCAGCACTCAAGGGACTATTATCACCTGTAGAAGATGCAAAACAATGTAAAGCCTCCAAAGGATCCCGTAGAAGGGATTGAGGCATGACATCATTAACCAACACATCGATGACATCAATTCTATAACAGGTTTCCTCTAGCATGGGACTTTTCAAAGTATTGGTTAAACTAAAAGTCAACTTATCATCTCCCACAGTCAAAGTTAATTTTCCATTCTTAGCATATATGACAACTCTAGCACTATGAAGGAATGGTCTCCCTAGAATAATTGGGATGCGAGTATCCTCTTCCATGTCAAGCACAACGAAATCCACATGAATAAAAAGTTTACCTACCCTTATAGGGACGTCCTCTAAGATACCTATGGGATATTTAACAAAACGGTCGACCATTTGAAGAGTAATATTGGTACATTTTAAATCTCCCATGTCAAGATTTTTGTAAATAATAAGGGGAATGACACTAACACTAGCACTAGCACCTAAATCACATAAAGCTTTATTAATAAAAATGGTGCCAATGTTACAAGGGATAAAGAAACTCCCCCGGTCTTTCAATTTAGGTGGGGACTGATTTTGCAAAAGAGAACTACATTCTTCAGTGAAGGCAACAACTTCAACTTCATTAAAGGCTCTCTTCCTAGTTAGAATTTCCTTCAAAAATTTAGTATATGTAGGAACTTGAGTAATAAGTTCAGTAAAAGGGACAGTTACATGAAGATTCTTTACTACCTCCATAAAGTTACCGAGCTGGTGATCAACCTTATTCTTCAATAGGTGATTGGAGAACATTACCTTGATCTAGGAGTGGTAGATGGAACTTTTTCAGCTATTGTTTGCTTCTCTACATTGGTGGCCTCCTTCGGAGCTATGGAATCTTTAGTGACATCTTCATTCTTTTCTGGCTCAACCGGATTATCCTAAGGCATCGCTAGACCATCATACCGCGTTCCACTCCTAAGAGTGATGGCATTGGCAGTATCTCTTGGTTGCATTGGTTGTGAGGGTAATGACCTAGGTGGCTTACTAGCAGAAGAACTAGCCAAATGAGCTAGTTGAGTCTCCAACATCTTGTTATGTGTATCCAAATTTTCCAGCTGAGCTTTTGTGTCGGCTTGAAAAGCAGTCTGAAACATCATGTTTTTCAACTCTGTCATGGTTGAGTCAGAAGTAGGAGCAGGTTATTGTGGAGCTTGATTTCTCTAGAAGCTAGGAGGAGCTTGTTGTTGAGGTTGATATTATTGAACCTGATTTTGAGGCACGTATGGTTTTTGAGGTTGAGGATTCAACACACACATTATTGCTCCTATATGAGAGGTCTGAATAAGGGTAAAACTGACCCCCGGGTTGTGACTAAAAAGCATTAACTGCCTCACAATTTCCCCCTACATTAGAAGATAGGAGCGTAGGGCACTCTTGAGAGTTGTGTCGGGTATCCCAGAAGCACCAGAAATTAGAGCAATGTAATTAGAAACACTAGCCATCGCGTTAACACTCATGTGGGAGGAGTCATTACCTAGCTTCAAAGAATCAAACTTATGGGTTAGAGCAGCTACTTACCCGGACAGTAAAGAAATGGCCGCAACATTTACCTCCCTTTTCATAAAGCAACGAATAGTAGACGCTTGATTAGAAGCTAGTTTCTCCACAAGTTCATACCCTTTATCAATGGCCTTATCCATGAAGAGCCCACCGGAGGCTCCATCAATTACCCGCCTTGTATCTACATCAACTCTAGTGTAGATAAATACCACTGGTCCAAACCATGATGAGGACAACGACGCTGCAAATCCTTGAACCTTTCCTAAGCTTCATACAATGACTCGCCAGGATCTTGGGTGAAGTTACTATGGTGTGATGCATATCTACAGTCTTTTGGTAAGGGTACCACTTGATGAGAAAGATCTTTGATAGTTCTGCCCATGCGGTGATGGTGGAAGGCAGCTTATTATCCCTATCACACCCCGATATTTCTCCCTTTTCAAAAATACCTTTTTCAATATAAAACATAGAGAATTACCAAAGCATTATCACCCGTGTTATAATGTGTCGGCTTATTCATAATTTTGCAGGGGAAATCATGTAACTAAACTTCATACTTTAAATAAATAAACAAATAAATAAGTACTTAAAATCAACACACTATAAATGTTAACTTCAAACCAAGTTAATATAATATGTTCCAACTAAAACCATTGATAAAACAATTTGTTACACAAGCTCTGCAATCCCAGATCCCCATGATGCAACATCTGCAAACCTGCAGATGTCAATGCTCTAAAGAATATGCTCACCAAAATGGGTCATCACAGGATCAATAAGGCAAAGCCATGATCACATACACAAACAAAGCACGTAATCAACAAAGTTGAGTACTACATAGTAATACATAAATATTCCTAACATGATACTAATGAATAATAAGCAGGGATAAATAATAATATAACAATCTAACATTCTGTAGATAACTTTTACTGAACTAATCTTTAACCATCTTTTTATTACTTTAATAGAATAATTATTGGACCGAGTTGTCTAACTATAACTTGCCTTCACCTAGGAAGACGAAATACAGGCGCGACTCCGTATTCCAAAATGACGTGCGATATCGAGGAACCTTTGAAAATTAGGAACGGTGATCAATCCGTCTCCTAGAAAAAGTCATGGGCTACCACCACGTACTCCAACTCCTGATTGTCTAACTTCAGATGTGCACTAGTCTAAAGTTTATTACTATCCAAGTTACACTTTACGAGATTTACAATTTATTACTTGTTATGACACACAAGTAACACAGACATATATAATCAAACATTCACAACTGAACTTCTTTTTATCTTAGGATTTAATAAGTGGTAACACAACATACAATCCAAGATTAATTCATTTTTATTCCAATCTTTCTTATTTAATTTGTTGAACCTAGCCTACAACCAACTTACCTTTCAAAGGCATAATTATCAACTTACCAAATAAGGCCCACATTCCTCATAAAGTAGTGAAAAATTAATACAAAGGAACACATGGTTTAACTCAATAAATATATTAATTCCTTCATGTGAATTAATAAATAAAGTTCACAACCAACATGTTTGCATTGATATTCCATACAAACATGATATTCAACTCATAGTCAAATCTCATAATCAACATGTTTGCACACAGGCATAAAATATGTAAAATTCAACCATAACAGAAATCACATATTAACTTGCAAAGTTCCTATACATGATACTACAATTTTTCCTTAAAAATCATGATACTACATCACATAACACGTAGGTATGTACGTACCTTCTGTAAATAAATTTATAGGCCACCTTTAATCACTTTAAAAGTCGCCTACTGAAAAATTTCCGCCTAAAACAACCAATATAATTCAAAGTCAATACTCTAATTAAAATCCGGCAACTTTAAAATACTTTACATCCTCTTTAAAAATATTTAAAACTTTTTTTACCATTAAAAATTCAATTACTTATTTTATCTAGCATAGTACTGCTATACTAGTAATTAAAACTCCATTATTAATGCCCTTTCTAAAATTCCAGCAACTTATAAAATTTTAAAACTCTCTTTAAACATACTTAAACATGCTTAAATTCATAATTTAAATCAAACTCATAGTTTATAACATGCTACTATGATTTTCCAATATTTAACACCCTAAAAATTCGCGCTTTGATAATTAAAAGCTCAATCTAAAAATAACAATCAAATCTCAAATTTTATTCTTTTAATACATAATTTATATAATTAAAGATTCACCATTAAAATAGCAATTCAAAGTTATTAATCATGATTAGTACTAAAATAAAACATAAAAACACAATCTTTAATCAAAACTTGAGGCAGTGGACAACAACAGTGGCGCGGCAAGGAGGGCGACGGTTGCAGAGGTGTGGTGACGTTTCTTGGCGAAGAAGAAAGCGTTACTTGAAGAAGAAGAAATAGAATTGGAAGAAAATAGGAAAAACGTGAAAGAGGAGAGATAGAAGGAGGGGGCCGGCTTTGGGAGTTGTGAGGAGGAGAGAGAAAATGTGTGGTAAAAATAATTTGGTTTAAGTATTTATAAGTAGGCTTTTCCTTTTGGGCTGAAGAAATGGAGATTGGGTTTTAATAGAGTTTTATGATGAATAGGATTGATAATTTAGAACTCCTAACATTAATAGAAATAATCCTTTTCCTAATCACCTTAGAATTTGGGTTCGTCAAGCTCATTTAAACTTCTTTTCCAAATCCAACTAGTACTTCAAATATTTTTCAAAGCATGCCTAAATAAAAATATTTTAACTTTCTTAAATCCTTAAAATAATTTCTTTGACTTTTAAAATGGCTAACCTTCTTTAAATAATAAATCATTTCAAACTAGATTATGTTTAAATATAAATATATAAATACTAAAATATATTTATAAAATCCATAAAATTACGGGGGATTACAATCCCAAAATAGAGCTTTGTCGCGCGGAGAGAAGCCAAATAAGATGAGTTTCATCTCATCAGCAGTAACACCATCTTAATTCTGAGTAGCACAACATTGTACAAAACGCTACAAGTGCTGATTTTGGTCTTCATATGGTAACCCAGCAAAATCATTATTCAGAACATGAGACTTGATTTCAAAAATTGTAGCAGCGATAGTGAGCATCCGTACTCTAGTGGGCACATCATCAGGATATAGTTGTGCATAGTCCCTCAAGATTGGTTTAAACTTCGTCACCCATTTTAAGAGTACGTAATAGTCGGGACGGGGAATTCTTGTTGTGGTGAAGATGGTGGAGAAGGTGTATTTTGGGAGGGGTCCCTACAGACAACTTTGCTTACTTAGTTTTCTTTCGGAGTCAATGAGCGGTCTTTTCAATCTCTAGATCAAATGGAATGAGATTTGGGGATTTTTAATTTCCTACTCATACACCAAAAACACTAAAACAAACATGACAAGCTCCAAAGAGCAGGTGTTCTTTAGAGTAGAGGTTAGTGTAATACTATAATTCAAAAAAATAAAAATAAAAGCCTCCTCGGCAACGACGCCAAAATTTAACAGGCGAAAGTCGTATCACCTAATCAAAAATAACCTAAGGTCTACTAACTAGTAGTCAGGGAAGTCAAGATCGAATCTACAGGGAGATAGCTATATTATTGTATCCGAACTCTAATATTATACTAACTAAATAAGATGAAAATGGTTGTGTTACTAAACTAAGCAAATAACAGAATTACATACAAGGGAATGAATCAATTATTAAAGAACCAGGATTATGGATCACTATGCGAATAATTTGAGAAATCATGGACGAATAACAACTACCTAATAAGTCAATTTATCTAGGGCACGTGTAATTTCTCTTGAACATTACCTCCCTCAAAGATCACCTAGCCGCTCTTGCATGGTCAAGGATCACTCTGCCTAATAATTGAAAGCATATACGGTATCTCTCCTCTCGAAGCAGATTCAGTATTGCGATAATAGAAATACAAATCAGGCCTAATTTATAAATCTAGCATGAACGATTCAACCACATGAAACAATTAAGATAGAAGGTAATTATACTAATCTATCAATCCCTCATTGCATACATAGGTCCTCACAATCCTAGAAATAAGACTACTCACTTATGTTTATGAAAACAATAGCAAAATCAATAAAAAAAATTATACTTTGAAACATTGTAAATAACTAAGAAATTAATCTAATCAATAATATAGAAAGCAATAGAGAAGATTACCAAAATGAAGAACTATATTGAACTTGCGAATAATCCAATGGTTTGATCTTGAACCAAAGCGAAAAATAATAAACTAGAGTTCTTGAATTACTCTCTAGAGAAAACTACGAAAAACAAGGGGTAAAACAAAGATGAATAAAAGATATTTTGATTTGGCTATTTATATTTAAACTAAAACAATTAGGAAAATTCTTATAAAAATAGCCCGAAAATCGTTAAATGCCCCTGTCGGGTTAATCGCCCGATCATGCCAAGCATGCCCGACGAAATCGGGCTTAATAAATGCATCACCGCCCAAAATGACCAGCGTCCATTGCAATCGGGCCAGATCTGCTATCCCCCGTAAATTTATGTATTTTATAAATATATTTTAGTGTATATATATATAGATATATATAATATAATTTAGTTTAAAAATAATTTGTTTCTTTGAAGGTTGACTATTTGAAAGTCAAAGGAATTATTTTAAGGATTAAAGGAAGTTAAAATATTTTGTTAAGGCATTCTTTGAAAAACATTTAAAATACTTTTTGGATTTGAAAAAGGAGTTTAAATGGGCTTGAGGAACCCAAAATACTAATTAGACAAGGAAAAGGCTATTCTAGTGATGCTAGGAGTTTTAATCATCAATCCTATTCATCATTAAAAGCCCAATCGCGGATTTTTCTTCATTGTTCTTGTCAACTAGTTTTTTGGTCGCAGGCTCAATCGGACGTTCTCGCCAGATGGGATCGGGCGGTATGCTTTGTAGTTCATAATCTAACGAAGTGCCCTCGCGGTCAGATGATATTGTAACAGCCCGATTCCCGAGCTGCTAGCTAAACACACTTAAGATTCAATAATCAAAATCAAGGCTTAATAAACCTCGAAGTAAATATTTACTCGCAGCAGAAAAAGAATCCTTAATTACACCAATATCTCGACTAATATTCCCAAATATTATATACAATGAAATGTAAATGACTATTCTCAAATCAACTATTTAGATACAAACTAAATCCTCAATCTAGGACGACACCATAATCTTGCTTCACTTCCGTTCTCGAGCTCTTGATACCAAATCTGCAAATTCAGAGAAGAAATACAAAACAAACAAAATTCCTAAATGAGTGGAAAACTCGTAACCTTTACTTCAGTCCGTTATAAACATTTTATTTTTGAAATCATTTTCATCTCGTTACAACGCTGACATAGCTCACTCTCTTAAACAAATCAGTGGCAAGTACAGGCTTTGGACAAAGGACAAAAGCTGCCTCCGAGCTTCTCTATGGAGCCCAGCAATACTACCCCCCAAGGTTCGTTATGGAGCATAGCCGATCGTATCAGGTCAAAAGAGTAACCATCCTCCACCTATACCTTGCCCACTTTCTATTTTTAGTTCATAAACTAAGCCAGCAAAACAGTTGCGTATTCATATTCATCGAATAACATTTCCAGAATCAACTCACAACATCACACTCATAACTATGGCCATAGTACGAAGTTACTCATCAAAAACAAAACTAAGAGATTCATACACAAGTAATACATTTTACTGAACATAAAAGTTACCTGAACCGCAATTGAATTCCTTAATCTTCGAATAGTACTCCACTCCATTATCATCCTCCAATAATCACCTCACAACGACAACAGTAATCAATAACTAAACTTAGGCTAATGTAAACTAGAAAAAATAATCATAAATAATTCCCAATTTAGAAATTATCAACCTTTAACATCCCGATTACATAATCCTTAATTCATAATCAACTATAAATTCAATAACAACACTAGCTACATCACACGACTAACAACCTCAATTCATAATCATAATTCTAGATTGCAGAACTGAACTAACTAAACTTAACTCACATACTATATGCATATCAAAAGATATTTCATTTCACAATCATACTTCAAAGTAGAAAGACACAATCATTTGACCACAGGTAGGAAAATCTTTAGGTTACAATGCAAACTAAGTGTGTACGTTCACTTAGGTTGCTTAGTGCACTTAAAACTTCTTATCTCAAGTGGTTTACTCTTCCTACAGCTTCCCCTGAATCTGTAAAGTGTTAGGGATTAGTTTACACAAGTTTTAGAACATAAATAACTAAGCTAAGTACAAGAAAGATGCAAAGATATACTTACAGCAATCTGTTTTATGTTCCTATGAAGGTTTCTACAATTTCCCAAAAGCTTGAAAACTCTACTAAAAGCTTGAGACATTAAGGAATTATGTCTAGAAGAGTTGTATTTGAAGATAAGTAGGTGTTAAAGAAGAAGATTTAGGAGAAAAGGACGAAAAATCATCTCCCTTTTATAGGGCTTGTTCTGACGGTACCCATGGGGAGGGAAACCTCTTCTGAGTGAGGTCAGTTTCTTGGAATTTTTGGGAGGTTCTTACTTGAGGTGTTAGCCTTAGGTGTTGGCTTTCATGCATACAAAGGGTTTCGAGAGATCGACACTTAAGTATTTGCTAAGCAGCTTTCTTTATGCACAAGTCTAAGCTGTAATTTCAGCTGGCCAGTTTTTACTATGTAGGCAATTTACCCTATTGAGCCACGTAATTCATGGGCATAAATGATTATTTTAACCTTAAGACATCCTAAGCATGTCATATATCAAGTTTGGTTAGGTTCTTATCTAGGATTCAACCCCGAAAGGCTTTTTAACCGGAAGTTCATCGTTACTCGATAAATCAATCCCCAAACGATTTTCACAATTTTAATGTTTAAGGCTCTCAAGAACTTTCTAACCTATCTGTTGGTTCCCAAAGCTTTCTTAACCACTAATAATGATAGTGCTTGTCCTCTTTGACCTTTCTTAACCATTAAGAATGATAGTGCTTATCCAGAAGCTTTCTTAACCACTAAGAATGATGGTTCTGATCCACTTACTTTCTTAACCACAAAGAATGATGATGCTTATCCTCTTTGATCTTTCTTAATCATTAAGAATGATAGTGCTTATCCACAAGCTTTCTTAACCACTAAGAATGATGGTTCTTATCCACTTACTTTCTTAACCACTAAGAATGATGGTTCTTATCCACTTTTTTCCTAGTATGATGTTGGAGAGAATTCTAACTACTTAAAGGATCAAAGCCTAATGAAGAATTAATATAGCTAACAAAATATTTCAGCCTGCTTAAAAATTCAGGCTATTACACTCTTCCACCCTTAAAAAACGTTTCGTCCTCGAAACTTCAAAACATAAACTCCTAGATCAACCTTAAGTATCCATATATCAAGCACTACAGCCTCCGATAGTCCTTACTCAATTTCTAAGAAAAAGTTCTCAATACTCCCAACAAATAGATTTCAAATATCCTCAAATTACAACTTCGAATTTCATACTCTTATTCCCAAAGTTTTACACAAATCTATACTCTTATTCTTATTCTATATCTCAAAACATGAACTCGAATTACCCAAGTAACAGACACACATTCCCAACTATTTTTTACCCCGCTATGTAGCTAACTCAGCGCACGGTCGTAGGGTTGCTCTGATACCATTTGTAACTGCCCGATTCTCGAGGTGCTAGCTAAACACGCTTAAGATTCACTAATTAAAATCAAGGCTTAATAAACCTCGAAGTAAATATTTACTCGCAGCGGAAAAAGAATCCTTAACTACACCAATATCTCGACTAATATTCCCAAATATTATATACAACGAAATATAAATAACTATTCTCAAATCAACTATCTAGATACAAACTCAATCCTTAATCTAGGACGACATCATAATCTTGCTTCACTTCCATTCTTGAGATCCTGATACCAAATCTGTAAATTCAGAGAAGAAATATAAAACAAACAAAATTCCTAAATGAGTGGAAAACTCGTAACCTTTACTTCAGCCCGTTATAAACATTTTATTTCTGAAATCATTTTCATCTCGTTACAACGCTGGTATAGCTCACTCTCTTAAACAAATCAGTGGCAAGTACAAGCTTTGGACAAAGGACAAAAGCTGCCTCCAAGCTTCGCTATGGAGCCCAGCAATACTACCCCCAAGGTTCGTTATGGAGTGTAGCCGACCGTATCAGGTGAAAAGAGTAACCATCCTCCACCCATACCTTGCCCACTTTCTATTTTCAGTTCATAAATCAAGTCAGCAAAACAGTTGCGTATTCATATTCATCGAATAACATTTCCAGAATCAACTCACAACATATTCATAAATATGGCTATAGTACGAAGTTACTCATCAAAAACAAAACTCGGAGATTCACACATATGGGATTAAGTAATACATTTTACTGAACATAAAAGTTACCTGAATCGCAATCAAATTCCTTAATCTCCGAATATCCACTCCATGATCATTCTCCAATAATCACCTCACAACGACAACAGTAATCAATAACCAAACTTAAACTAATCTAAACTAGAAAACATAATCATAATTAATTCCCAATTTAGAAATTATCAACCTTTAACATTCCGATTCCATAATCCTTAATTCATAATCAACTATAAATTCAATGACAACACTAGCTATGTCACACGACTAACATCCTCAATTCATAATCATAATTCTAGATTATAGAACTGAACTAACTAAGCTTACCTCACATACTAATATGCATATCAAAAGATATTTCATTTCGCAATCATACTTCAAAATAGAAGAAACAATCATTTAACCACATGTAGGAAAATCTTTAGGTTGCAATCCAAACTAGGTGTGTACCTTCACTTAGGTTGCTTAGTGCATTTAAAACTTCTTATCCCAAGTGGTTTACTCTTCCTACAGCTTCCCCTGAATATGTAAACTTTTACGGATTAGTTTACACAAGTTTTAGAACATAAATAACTAAGCTAAGTACAAGAGAGATGCAAAGATGTACTTACAGCAATCTGTTTTATGTTCCTATGAAGTTTTCTACAATTTCCCAAAAGCTTGAAACTCTACTAAAAGCTTGAGACACTAAGGAATTATGTCTAGAAGATTGTATTTAAAGAGAATTAGGTGTTAAAGAAGAAGGTTTAGGAGAAAAGGACGAAAAACCATGACACCCTTTTATAGGCCCTATTCAGGCGGTACCCAAGGGGGAGGGAAACCTCTTCTGGGTGAGGTCGATTTGTTGGAGTTTCTGGGAGGTTCTTGCTTGAGGTATTAGCCTTAGGTATTGGCTTTCATGCATACAAAGGTTTACGAGAGATCGACACTTAAGTAGCTGCTAAGCAGCTTTATTTGAGCATAGGTCTAAGCTATACTTTCAGGTGGCCAGTTTTTACTATGTAGGCAATTTACCCTATTGAGCCATGTAATTCATGGGCATAAATGATTATTTTAACCTTAAGACATCCCAAGCATGTCATATATCAAGTTTGGTTAGGGTTTGAGCTCGGATTCAACCCCGAAAGGCTCTTTAACTGGAAGTTCATTGTTGCCCGATAAAACAATCTCCAAATGATTTCACAATATTAATGTTTAAGGCTCTCAAGGAATTTCTAACTTATCTATTAGTTCCCAAAGCATTCTTAACCACTAATAATGATAATGCTTATCCTCTTTGACCTTTCTTAACCATTAAGAATGATAGTGCTTAACCACAAGCTTTCTTAATCACTAAGAATGATGGTTCTTATCCACTTACTTTCTTAACCACTAAGAATGATGGTGCTTATTCTCTTTGACCTTTCTTAATCATTAAGAATGATAGTGCTTATCCACAAGCTTTCTTAACCACTAAGAATGATGGTTCTTATCCACTTACTTTCTTAACCACTAAGAATGATGATTCTTATCCACTTTTGTCCTAGTATGATGTTGGAGGGAATTCTAACTACTGAAAGGACCAAAGCTTGATAAAAACTTAATATAGTTAACAAAATATTTGAGCCTTCTTAAAAATTCAGGCTATTACAGATATGGCCCGATAAAATCGGGCAATCTTCTTTTTGTTGACGAAATAGATGCCCGATCGGGTGAGGCAGCCCCGTAGTCGAGCGTGCTCATTTTTCTCATTTCCAACATTTTCTTTGTGGGCCCGATCGGGAGGGTTTGCCGGACAAGATCGGGCGACTGCCCAAACAGGTAATTTCCTTGATTGTGCGATCTTTTCAACTGGACAACAACACAATTTGCTATGCTAAAAAATTCCTGCATACATGTAGCCTCATAATGATGATTAGTACCCTCTTACTCTCTCACCAAAACTGCAAAAATTAGCAAATCTAAAAATCAAAAGAAGAAAAGAAAGGAAAAGGGGAAATTGCCTCCCGATTAGCGCTGGTTTATAAAGGTCCATGTAGTACTCTGCATTTTTGGAGTTATTCTTTAAAATAAGAAAATATAAAGCATATAATCGAAGAGTATTTTAATATTATTTACAAAAAAAATAATACAGTTTGGGTAAGCTTACAATTATAATTGAATTATGCAACCTATTTAGCATACCTAATTATATAATGGTTTGGTTTATTTTATTTTCGAAATAAATAAAATAGGAAAAAACCTATTAGACTTAAGTTTACCACCCTATAAATAGGAAAGAAGGAAGAAAAAATCAACAAAACCCAAACTCCTAAAGGTCAGCCTTTTTTTTTTCTCCCCGAGATTTTCTCTCTCCTCTACCTATCTTTCTTCTCCTCTGCATTTTAGAACTCGCCGGAGGTCGCCAACGTCGCCGGAGGTCGAGCGCGCCAGGCTGCGATCGCGAGCGTCCGTGTGTTTGAGCGCCCGGTGGTTCAAGCGTACGGTTCGTGGTCCTACTACACAGAGATTAAGCATTGTCAATGTGTGGTTGTGCTGACCAGCGTCAGGCTTGGTGGTGTTTCGCGCTGCTGAAATTCGTGCGAAGCGAGGCGACCGGTTGTGGGTGTGTGGCGTGTGAAGCGTCGCGACCGTGTGTGGGTGTGTGGCGAGCGAGGGCGTCGTGATTCAAGGCTCGAGCGGTTGCATCGCTGTCGGAATTCCGTTGCCGGTATTTGACGCCGGCGAGACTAGGTGGTACAAAAAAATGTATATAATATAATTTCCTTTTTAGTACTTAATATTGTATAATTTGATTTTTATAATATTGAGTTGTAATTAGAGTAAGTTATAAATTGATTTTGTAAGTTGATTTAAGTTGTAAATCTGATTAAGTTTTGTAAGTATAAGTAAGGTATAAAGTTAGTAAAAGAAATCAGATTATTAGTTATAGTTGTAATGTTATAATAACCTTGTTATTCAAATCTGATTTTGGTAGTACTTGGATATAATGATTTAAGTGGATTTTGTAAAGGTAATATGTTATTAAGCTAACTAAAATCAGCTTTGCACATTATTATTGGTTATTAAAAGATGTTAGTTTCAATAGAGTTAAGAAAGAAAATAAAATTAATAAACAACAAGATTAGTTTTTTTTATATTCCTAAATACTAAGTCTTATATAGTTAGCCACGTTTTTCTATGTTAATAATATCAAAGACCTAGCACTGAAATCTTTCCTTATTCAATTAGGTCGCAATTTCATAAGCGGAGCGTTTAAATAGCCAGTGAAGATTCTTCGTTACAAGGTACGTACGCGTACCAATTCAGTTGCAAATACTAGTATCATGTTAGGTTATGAATTCTTTCACTGGAACATAGAATCATGATAGGGAACTATTGTATGATTGTGTTTGTTGAGATTGTTTGGTAGCATGAAATGGATTAAAAATAGATATGTATTTCCTCATTATATGACATGTGAATTGGATTGCGTTGTTATTTAAATGTGTAATTCTATTGTATCATAAGAATGAAAGTATTGGATTTCTATCCTTTGATCTATGGTGTAACAAGGATGTTACAAGAATTAAAGAATTCAGTATTGTATTTAAGAATGAACATTAAATGATTATATGTTTAATGTGGTGTGAATGGACAATACTAAGAAAGGATTTTGGTAATAAACTTATGGTTGGATTCCCTACAAGTGATGAATAGTGGGGGGTGTGGAACTTGTTCTACACTCCTATGCAGGCCTACTGTGATGACAATAGTGTCCTCATGAATTTTGATAACTCAAGTAGGCGGAATGTTCCGTACGATATTAGGGGTATGCATACTAAGGTGATGGATGTGGGACGGAACGAAGCCGTATTTGCATTTCATCTAATAGACCAAGTTGTCTATTAAGGATTAAGTAGCCCATATGATTCTAGTAAGATGACGGTGCCCGTTCGCTGCCAACTAAATTATAAAAGTAATGAATGTAATACTATTGTAGTATCATGTCTATGAACGTTTCTTATTGTTTTGTTTATGCTTAGTATATTATCTCAATGTTTTACTATGTACTCAGCATAGCTAATTGTTTGGCATTGTTTTGTTTGTTGACTTATGATGAACCATTGATGCTATAATGGGGAGCAGACTAGGTGTGCTGGTGTTGCTACATGAGATTGAGCATACGAGGGATATTTTCTAGTCTTCAAACCATAAAGCGTTTTGGTTAAACATTATAGAACTATTATAATTTATTTAGTTGTGGTTTAAATAAAAAGGGGTCGCTGATGATTCCCGAGTTGTAGTTACATCTTTATTTCTGCTGCAGTATAGTTTTCATAATAATGTTTTAAGTTAAATGTTTCTTTGCAATAAGCCTTGCGTTTCACCGCGGCAGTAACACTCCCAAAGTCGATATGACCTAGTTTAGACGTGTATGGATTTTGGGTGTTAAAAAATTAGTATCAGAGCTAGAAGTTCCTATTTTCAAAGATGTTTCAAAAGGATTTTTAAAATGGGTAGTATGGGATAGGAGCATATAGCTTACTTTTACGTGTATTAAATCATATGAATGATTTCATTTGTGATTTCTTTTCGTGCCATGTATTCGTATGTGTTGTTTGAGTGATCGATTGAATTTGTGTAAGATTCGTGAAATCATCAAATATGAATAGATTAGAAGAATGTTCAAGGATAGGTACGTGTATAGTGGTTAGGAGGACTAGGTTAACTTTGAGTTGGTATAAAAGATGTTTCAAAAATGGTATGAACTAAAACCTTATTTTAAGACAAAATTATTCAATTGGTTGAAATTATTTTGAGCGTGCCTAAGGAGTTCCAAAGCTTAAAATGATCGTTTTATCTCTTAATTATGTATATATATGTATGTATGTATGTATATATGTATGTGTATATATATGTGTATATATATATATGTATATATATATATATATATATATACATTATATGTATATATATATATACATATATATACATATATATATATATACATATATATATATATGTATATATATGTATATATATATATATGTATATATATATATATATATAAAATACGTTTTAAAGCCTTTAATACACAAAAAATTAGACTATTTCATTTCTTTAATTTCGCAGATGGTTTACGACATAGGTCGTAAGGAGTATCTGAGGAAACACCAAATAGCGAAACATTGGACGTCTGTGCCTATAAAATGAAAGCTGCTATGGACTATAGGATCATGCAAGGGGAGACGAGGTTAAATTATGAGCTGGAGAGGATACATTTCATGCTTCGCTTTGTCCCTAACATAGAACCCTATCGTTTCATACATCTTAGGTATGGAGATTTGTGGTCCGAAGCGGGAAGTTTTAATAGGGAGAAACATACCTACTAGAATCAGTACTTCTTATCGTAGAGCACTTCATTACTCACCTCAAGTACTGCGAAAATGAGTGAAGAATCCGCGAGAAAAGAGGTTTAGACCCCTCTACCTCATCACCTTCAGTTCGAAGAACCTATCACGAGGGGGAAAGCTCGGGAGCTAGGACTGTAGATGAGAATTCTGAAAACCCAAGAGTTAAACTTGAGCCACAAACGCCACCTAGAGCTATGAAAAGGGCAAGATATCAAGCGTTTGAAGACGAGTTTATACCCGAGGACTACCACGTAGCACTAAACCTTAGAATTGTCAGCTACATTTCTGACGATGAAGGGAATAATAGGACCTTAATCGCAGCAATTGAAGAAAATCAGGCTGCACCTGTATTAGATGTGGGAAATGAGGAAGAGGGGAGCCCTAATGAAAATGATCCTGTTGAAGGGAATCCGATTGAGGAAGAGCCTGAAGAGGAGGAAGAGCCCAAAGAAGAAGAAGAAGAAGAAGAAGAAGAAGAAGAAGAAGAAGAAGAAGAAGAAGAAGAAGAAGAAGAAGAAGAAGAAGAAGAAGAAGAAGAAGAAGAAGAAGAAGAAGAGCCCATAGAAGAAGAAGAGCCTATGGAGGAACGGGAGCATATGGAAGAAGAGGAAGAGGAACCTATAAAGGACGACGAGCCTATTGAGGATGAAGCTGACATGGAAGAAGGAATAGAGAATTCTGAGTCAGATGATGAAGCTCACCATTATAGTCCTAGTTTCCATTTTGAACATATATTTAGGATTAGAATATCCTTTTATTTTTCTTGTATTTATTTATTTTAGTTTTAATAAGTTTTGCATGCCAAATAGTCAATTAGCATTGTTTCTTCATATATATATATATATATATATATATATATATATTACATAATATATATATGTATATATATATATGTAATATATATATGTATATACATATATATATATGTATATATATATTTATATTATATATGTATTATGTATATATGTATATATGATATATGTATATATATATGTATATATATATATATATATATACATATATATGTATATATATACATATATATGTATATATATACATATATATATATTATACATATATATATGTATATATATATATGTATATATATATATATATATGTATATATATATATATATGTATGTATATATATATATATATATGTATATATATATATATATATATGTATATATATATATATATGTATATATATATATATATATATATATACATATATATATGTATATATATATATATATATGTATATATATATATATTATGTATATATATATATATATAAATATATATATTATATATATACATATATATGTATATATATATATATATGTATATATATTATATATATACATATATATATATATATATACATATATATATATATATATACATATATATATATATGTATATATATGTATATGTATATATATGTATATGTATATAGTGTTTCTTTGAAACAATAAATTTCCATTTTCAATAATAATACATTTATTTTATTCATTATAATTGGCAGTAACGTCTTATTTGAGATCTTTGTATTGCAAATCAATAGAGACATAATATTTGTTCGCAATAAAAAAATTGTTATATGTGCAATGTGTAATGGTTGAGTAAAAGATTATGTGTGTCTCATTGAGATAGCTATTATGTTATTTTCAGCGCATAATGGTTCGGTCGGGAGGCACACCAGAGACCACTCTGAATGTCGAGGAATCGATATGTGACCTAGTGCAAATTACAGCTAACCTAGCCCAAGGTCATAACTGTGACGGTGACTTGTCTGAAATGGTTGCCCGTAGGAACCCACCAATACTGAATGGGAAAGGAGGACCCGAGGAACTGGAGAATTGGGTTGGGAAGTTCGATAAGCTTTTCTTCACCCTAACATACCTAAATGACAAGACTGTGCCCTTAGCTAGCTATTACCTACAAGGAGATGCCCATATCTGGTGGACCCAAGCTAAGGACAACCTCCTAAAACAACCTGGCTTTGGGTGGGAAACTTTCAAGAAGGTCTTAAGGGACAAATATTACCCCCCATACCTCAAAAAGCAGAAAGCCCAAGAGTTTATGATGTTGGAACAAGGTAGCATGTTTGTTGAGGAGTACTACCACAAATTCATCGAGCTGATATAAATATATTTGAGTATTTATATATTTATATTTAAACATAATTTAGTTTAGAATGATTTATTTATGTAATGAAGGTTGAATATTTTGAAAGACAAAGGAATTATTTTAAGGCTTTAAGGAAGTTAAAATATTTTGTTTAGGCATGCTTTGAAAAATGTTTGAAATACTAATTGGATTTGGAAAAGAAGTTTAAATGGGCTTGAGGAATCCAAATTCGAAGTGGATAAGGAAAAGTATTTCTATTGATGTTAGGAGTTCTAATTCATTAATCCCATTCATCATTAAACTCTATTTAAATCCAATCTTCTTTTCCTAAGCCCAAAAGGAAAAGCCTACTTATAAATACTTAAACCCAATTATTTTTACCACACAACAAAACTATTCTCTCTCCTCACAATCCCCAAAGCTGCCGGCCAGATTTTTCCTTCTCTCTCTTTCACGATTTTCTTTTTCATTCCAAGTTTTCTTTCTTCTTCTTCAAGTAACGCCTTCTTCTTCAAGTAACGCTTTCTTCTTCGTCAAGAAACGTCACAAACACGAAAAACTCTCCTATTTTCGGCGCCTTGTTCTCCTTGTTCCCTGATTCGTTGGTTTAATTCTTTTCTTCCTCCTCAAGTTTTTATAAAAAGATCATGTTTTTATGTTTTATTTTAATACTAATCATGATTAATAACTTTAGTTTACTATTTTAATGATTAATTTTGTATTATATATATATATATATTATGTATTAAAATGATAAAATTTTTAGATTTGATTACTATTTTTAGATTGAGTTTTTAATTATCAAAGCATGGATTTTTAGGGTGTTAAATATTGGAAAATTATAGTAGCATGTTATAAACTATGAGATTGATTTAAATTATGACTTTAAGCATGTTTAAGTATGTTTAAAAAGAGTTTTAAAATTTTATAAGTTGCTGACATTTTAGAAAAGGCTTTAATAATGGACTTTTATGGATTTTAATTACTAGTATAGTAGTACTATGCTAGAAAAAATAGGTAATTGAAGTTTTAATGGTAAAAACAACTTTTAAATATTTTTAAAGAGGATTGAAAGTACTTTAAAGTTACTGGATTTTATTTAGAGTATTGAATTTGAATTATATTGGTTGTTTTAGGCGTAGGTTATTCAGTAGGTGACTTTTAAAGTGATTAAAGGTGGCCTACCAGTTTGTTTACATAAGGTAAGTAAATATCTATGTGTTATGTGATGTAGTATCATGATTTTAAGAAGGAAAAGTTGTAGTATCATGTATAGTAACTTAATTTGTAAGTTCATATGTGATTCCTATTATGATTGGATTTTACATGTTTTATGCCTGTGTGCAAACATGTTGATTATGAGATTTGATTATGAGTTGATTATCATGTTTGTATGGAATATTGATGCAAGCATGTTGATTGGGAACTTTAGCTATTAATTCACATGGGGAAATTAATATATGGTTGAGATTGAATCATGTTGAATCAGGTGTTCCCTTATAATATTATTTTCACTACTTTATGAGGACAATGGGTCTTTTTGGTAAGTTGATAAATTATGACTTTGAAAGGTAAGATTGATTGTTGGCTAGGTTCAAAAAATAAGAAAGATTGGAGCAAAAGGAAGTAATCTTGGATTGTAAATTGTGTGATCACATATTAAATACTAAGATAAAAACAAGTTTAGTTGTGAATGTTTGATTTGGTATTTCTATGTTACTTATGTGTCAAAACAAGTAATAAATTGTAAATCACTTAAAGTATAACTTAGATAGTAATAAAGTTTAGACTGGTACACGTCTGAAGTAGACAATCAAAAGTTGGAGTACATAGTGGTAGCCCATGACTTTTTCTGGGAAATGGATTGATCACCATTCCTATTTTTCAATGGTTCCTTGATATCGCATGTCATTCTAGAATACGGAGCCGCTCCCATATTTCGTCTTCCTAGGTGAAGGCAAGTTTAGTTAGACAACTCGGTCCAATAACTATTCCATTAAAGTAATAAAAAGATGGTTAAAGTTTAGTTTAGTAAAATTTATCTGCAGAATGTTATATATATTGTTATATTATTATTTATCCCTGCTTATTATTTCTTAGTATCATGTTAGGAATGTTTACGTATTGTTATGTAGTACTCAACTTTGCTGATTACGTGCTTTGTTTGTGTATGTGATCATGGCTTTGCCTTATTGATCCTGTGATGACCCATTTTGGTGAGCAGATTCTTTAAAGCATTGACATATACAGGTTTGCAGTTGTTGCATCATGGGGATCTAGGAAGGGAGAGCTTGTGTAACAAATTGTTATATTAATTACTTTAGTAGGAACATCTTATATTAAGTTTGGTTTAAAAGTAGACATTTTTAGTGTGTTTGGTTTTAAAGTAGACATTTATAGTGAGTTTGATTTTTAAGTACTTATTTATTTATTATACTAAAGTATGAAGTTTAGTTATATGTTTTCCGCTGTAAAATTCTGATTAAGCCGATACGTTGGCACACTGGCAATAATGCTTTGGTAATTTTCTATGTTTTATTTTGAAAAGGTATTTTTGGAAAGAGAGAATTATTGGGGTGTTACAGACTTGCTCCTGAAATTGCCCCTACTGAGGAAGCTAAGGCCTCACGTTTTGAACTAGGACTTACCCTTGACCTGCAAGGAAGACTGGGGGAGATACCTTCACCTCTTTAGATCATGTATTTGGCAAAGCTGCTCATTTATATGTCATAAGAAAACGAGAGGAAGGGGGTAAGCAAGTTGAGAAACGGAAGGAGAATCCAAACCCCAAGGTTCAAGGGTTTGAAAAGAAACATCATGGGAACCAAAATCACCAAAACTCTCAAAGAAACTTCGGTAAGGGACCCAATAAAAATAACACTCATCCCAACAACAATAACCGCAATAATACCAACAATCGCAGACCTGAGCGTGTGTACATGTGTAGGAAGTGCCCAAACAACCATCCTAGGAGAGATTGTGAGGGTAATAAGGTGGAGTGTCGTGAATGCGGGAAATTGGGGCATGGAGCATATGAGTGTTACTCGGAGAATAAAGCTAACCCTAATGGTCAAAAGAAAGGGAACTACGGAGACAAGCCTCATAATGGGAATGGAAATGGTGGAAATACATACAATGGGACCTCCAATTACTCCAAGCCACCAACCAACACCAACAATCAGGCACCCAATGGGAACCATGCGACCAATAACCATGATAATAAGGGCAAGAGAAAATTGTATATGATGACGGCTGGCGAAGAGAAGGCTCGTAGGGATGTTGTCACGTGTACTTTTTCTATCAACTCTGCTCTTGTTAAAGTATTGTTCGATTCTGGAGCATTATTTTCTTTTATTGCCCATACAACTCTTAGAACTCTAGCATTGGTTGATTCCGAGTCAATTTCTATGCTTATATTTATTCCGTCTAGGGAGACTTTAATTGCTCTAAAAGATTCCTAAAAGTGTCGCTGAAAATAGGGGAGAGCTTCTTTCCTTCCGATCTAATAGAGTTTAATTTATCGAACCTATACGTCATTTTGGGAATGGATTGGCTTAGGAAGTACAAGGCTAAGGTAGATTATATTGTGATGCATAGAAGGTGGAACTGAGAGATCCTTCGGGAAAAAGGGTGTCATATAGGAGAATACCTCGAGAACCTGGGATTAAAGTGATCAATGCTTTGCAACTTAAGAGCTATATAGACAAAGGATGGCCTTTATTTATGTGTTATGTAGGATGATCCATTGAGACCTGAGGATGTGCCTATAGTTAGAGAGTTCCAGGATGTTTTTCCTGAAGAAAATCCTGGTATGCCTCCAAGGAGAGATGTAGAGTTCAATGTCGACCTAGTACCTGGGACTGGACCTATCTCGAAAGCCCCATACCAAATGGCTCCAGCAGAAATGAACGAGTTGAAAACCAGTTGGAGGAACTACTTGAGAAGGGTATATTAGACCTAATATGTCACCATGGGGAGCCCCCGTCTTATTTCTGGAGAAGAAGGATTGTAGTTTGAGGTTGTGTATAGACTACCATGAGTTGAACAATGTCATTGTGAAAAACAAATATCCATTACCTAGGGTAGATGACTTGTTTAACCAACTTTAGGGTGCAGGGATGTTCTCCAAAATAGACCTAAGGTCAGGTTACCATCAATTGAGGATTATTGATCAAGATATACCTAAGACTGCCTTCAGGACTAGACATGGACACTATGAGTTTACCGTCATGCCTTTTGGGTTAACTAATGCCCCGGATATTTTCATGGACCTCATGAATAGGATTTTTCGACCCTATCTCGATAAATTTGTCGTTGTGTTCATAGACGATATACTGATCTATTCTAGGAGCAAGGAGGAATATGAGGGTCAACTGAGGCTTATTTTACAGGCACTTAGGGACAACCAATTGTATGCAAAGTTTTCGAATTGTGAATTTTGGTTAGAAAGAGTGTCATTTTTGGGTCATTTCGTCTCCAAGGAGGGTATGTCAGTAGCAACTGCAAAGATAAAAGCTGTGAGTGAATGGCCTACACCAAAGAATGTCACAAATATAAGAATTTTTTTGGGTTTAGCCGGTTATTATAAGAAGTTTGTGAAAGATTTTTCCAAAATAGCAAAGCTCATGACCAACTTAATGAAGGATTGTAGAGTTAGTGTGATAACTGGATTAGACATTAAGCCTTTCAAACGCTCAAAGAGACATTAACTTCAGCACCTGTCCTAACCCTACCTAACGGGAATGAGGGATATGATGTTTATAGTGATGCGTCAAAGAATGGGTTGGGTTGTGTTCTTATGCAAAATGGAAAGGTCATAGCCTATGCGTCCCGGCATTGAACCATATGAAGTTAACTTACCCGAACACGACCTAGAATTGGCCGCAATGTATTTTCCTAAAAATCTGGAGACATACCTTTACGGGGTGACTGTCGAATCTTCACCAATCACAAAAGCCTCAAATACATCTTCGCCCAAAAAGACCTTAATATGAGACAACACAGGTGGTTAGAGCTTATTAAGGACTATGACTTAGACATACAGTTGCACTAGGGTAAAGCAAACGTTATTGCTGATGCGTTAAGTCGCAAATCTAGCCATAGCCTGAATACCTTGGTGGTTGTCGATAAACTTTGTGAGGAATTTTCTAAGCTACAAATAGAGGTGGTTCATGAAGGGGAAGTAGAACAGTTGTTGAGTGCCCTAACCATCCAGCCAAACTTCCTAGATGAAATAAGAGCGAGTCAGCCTGAGGATGTGAAACTTGAGCGAGTCAAAGCAAAGCTTAAAGAGGGCAAAGCAGAAGGGTTTGAAATCATGAAGATGGGAGTATACGCTATAAGGGAAGGTGGTGTGTACCACAAAAGTGTGAGGGGTTAAAACAGAAGATAATGAGTGAGGGTCATAACATGAATTATTCCGTCCACCCAGGGGGGATAAGTTATATAAGGACCTCAAAAAGATGTTTGGTGGCCTGGGATGAAGAGGGCAGTAGCTAAGTTTGTTTCCAAATGTCTAACGTGTCAGAAAGTCAAAAGTGAACATAAGAGACCTCAAGGAAAAATTCAACCTCTAGATATTCCAACATGGAAGTGGATTCAATATCCATGGACTTCGTTGTAGCCTTACCTAGGAGTCGAGGAGGCAATGACACCATATGGGTAATTGTTGTAGCCTAAAAATCAAGGGCTACTAAGATGAGATGTGGCCTTCGCTTAGGCAAAGAAAAGTACAAAGGCCTGCAGGTTCTTTGGGCTAAAGTACACTTTTCTGAGGAAAAGGTGTACTGAAAGCTCTCTTGTGGCCCTAAAATTGTACTTAGGCCCAATACAAGTGAAGCCTGATTCAGCTAAAGGGTAAATTGTATTGACAAATCAGCATTTGCCACGTGTCACCATATTATTGCTTAGCCAATCAGATGCTCCCAAATTAGGGTGACATCAAGGCACAGCAGTCATTTCAAACAGTATAAATAGTCCTTGATTTCAGGGTGAAAGGTACGTTTTTCAGGGCATAGTACTGTTACTCTGTCATAAATTCTTCTCTCTCTCTCTACTTTCTCTCTCTAAAAGTTCCTTTACATCCCTGATATCTGACTTAAGCATCGGAGGGGGAAATACCACCCAAACCTCCAGGGTGGGTCCCTTTTTTGCAGGTTGCTGGTCAGGAGTTTGCTTCGGGATTTGAACCAGTCATTGTTGCACAAGTCTCCAGTTCTTAGAACCCATCTTTGGGAGTTGTGATATAAATTGCTAGTTTTACACTACATAACAGTAATGATGGACAGACTAACCAAGACCGCGAGGTTCATACCTATGAAAGACACATGGAGTATGGAATCCCTAGCCAAAGCATATGTTAAAAATGGCATTCGATTGCATGGAGTACCCACAAGTATAGTGTCAGATAGAGATTCGCGATTTCTTTTGAATTTCTGGAAAAAATGTCCAGGATGCATTTGGTAGTGAGCTATTGATGAGCACAACCTTTCATCAACCTACAGACGGTCAAACAGAAAGAACTATTCAGACCTTGGAAGACATGTTAAGATCTTGTGCCTTAGAATACCAGGGATCATGGTAAGATCATTTGGAGCTCACAGAGGTCTCATACAACAACAACTATCATGCTAGTATTAAAATGGCTCCATTCGAAGCACTGTTTGGGAGAAAGTATCGTAGTCCCTTGTGTTGAAATGAAATTAGTGAGACTATGGTGTTAGGTCCTGAGATGATTTAAGAGACAGTGGATCAAGTGCGAGTCATTCAGGAAAAGATCAAGGCTGCACAGGACAGGTAAAAATCCTATGCGGATCAGAAGCGAAGGGAAGAGAATTATGAAGTTGGGAAAAACGTATTGCTTAAGGTGTCCCCAATGAAAGGAGTGATGCAATTTGGGAAAAAGGGGAAGCTAAGCCCTTAGTTCATAGGACCATATGAGATTTTGGCAAGAGTAGGCAAAGTCGCTTATCGCCTGGAATTGCCCAACGAGTTAGATTGGGTCCATAACGTGTTTCACGTATCCCAACTCCGTAAATACGTACCTGATGAGTCACATGTCCTAGAACCTGAAAACGTCGAGTCAGATGAAACCTTGTCCTATGAGGAGAAACCTATCAAGATCCTAGACCACAAGGTGTTTAGGACAAGAAATAAGGACGTCAGAATTATCAAGGTGTTGTGGAGAAATCAAAATACTGAGGAAGCCACATGGGAAGCCGAAGATGTGATGCGTCTGAAGTACCCTGAGCTTTTTCAAGAGGTAGGTGAGTTACGGGGACGTAACTTTACTTTTAAGGGAGGGAGAATGCGACAGAATTTCACACTTCCACCCTAAAGTTTGTTAAGTATGTTATATATGTGTGTTTGTCACTTATGTGACTTACGAAAATCAGAAAACGCTTGTGAAATATTGGCACTTAGAAGTGGAAAAAGATCATCGTTAAGACTAGCTACCTCAAAGTTTCGGGACGAAACCCCTTTAAGGGGGGAAGCATGTAATACTCCATATTTTTGGAGTTAATCTTTAAAATAAGAAAATATAAATCATATAATCGAAGAGTATTTTAATATCATTTACAAAAAAAATATATAGTTTTGGTAAGCTTACAATTATAATTGAATTATGCAACCTATTTAGCATACCTAATGACATAATTGTTATGTAGTGTAAAACTAGCAATTGATATCACAACTCCCAAAGATGGGTTCTTAGAACTGGAGACTTGTGCAACAATGATTGGTCCAAATCCCGAAGCCAACTCCTGACCAGCAACCTGCACAAAAAGGGACCCACCCTGGAGGCTTGGGTGGTATTTCCCCCTCCGAAGCTTAAGTCAGATGTCAGGGATGTAAAGGAACTTTTAGAGAGAGAAAGTAGAGAGAGAGAGAGAAGAATTTATGACAGAGTAACAGTACTATGCTCTGAAAAACGTACCTTTCACCCTGAAATCAAGGACTATTTATACTGTTTGAAATGACTGCTGTGCCTTGATGTCACCCTAATTTGGGAGCATCTGATTGGCTAAGCAATAATATGGTGACACGTGGCAAATGCTGATTTGTCAATACAATTTACCCTTTAGCTGAATCAGGCTTCACTTGTATTGGGCCTAAGTACAATTTTAGGGCCACAAGAGAGCTTTTCAGTACACCTTTTCCTCAGAAAAGTGTACTTTAGCCCAAAGAACCTGCAGGCCTTTGTACTTTTCTTTGCCTAAGCGAAGGCCACATCTCATCTTAGTAGCCCTTGATTTTTAGGCTACAACATTTGCCCCTTAAAAGAGGAAGTTACCATTTAGGCGCTAAGACGGTTGATTTCCTCTTTTAACCGACCTGGAACTGCCCTACTCTTTTTTTCTTTTTTTTTTTTTTTTTTTTTTTTTTTTTTTGCTGGACGAGTCCCTTCTTTAAAGAGCAAAACGTCCTGAACTGACTCTGGACGAGTTCTCTCTCCATGGGGCAGAACGTCCTGAATGAACTTCTGGACGAGCTCCTTCTTTGAAGAGCAAAACGTCCTGAATTGACTCTGGACGAGCTCCTTCTTTGTGGAGCAGAACGTCCTGATTTAACTTCTGGACGAGCTCCTTCTTCGAAGAGCAAAATGTCCTGAATAAACTTCTGGACGAGCTCCTTCTTTTTTGGAGCAGATGGTACTGAATGAACTTCTGGACGAGCTCCTTCTTTGAAGAGCAAAACGTCCTGAATGAACTTCTGGACGAGCTCCTTCTTTGTGGAGCAGAACGTCCTGAATGAACTTCTGGACGAGCTCCTTCTTTGAAGAGCAAAACGTCCTGAATTGACTCTGGACGAGCTCCTTCTTTTGTGGAGCAGAACGTCCTGAATGAACTTCTAGACGAGCTCCTTCTTTGAAGAGCAAAACGTCTAGAGCTAGTCTTGGACATCTTCCTTTCTCTTTTCCCTTTAATTGCTTTTGACTAACATTTTTACTTACTTTTTTCAGAAAAATGCCCCAACGTCCAAGGTGTTGGCGGAGAAGGCGACCGTCAAGAAAAGACCGGCCACTACCAGCGATGCCCACCCCTAAAAAGGCAAGGGGTATCACATCAAGGGTTTGAGGGGAGCCTCATCAGGGCATGTTGGCTACATGTCTTAACTGGCTGCTGAGGTAACTTTTTCCTTGGACGTTTTGAATTCTATACTTGGATATATTTTTTCAATTTTGCATTCGTCCTAACAATTTTCGTCTTTCCTTTGACAGCTCTTTGCTCGCAACTTTATTGCCGAAGACCGGAGGAAAGAGAACAAAAAACTTGTTACGGACGCTACCAAAGCTGCCGACCATGATCAAATATTTATGCCCAAGTATGAAAGCAATTCGTCCTAACACACTTCATATGATCCAATGGCTCTTTTTGGCCGAATATATCAAGACGTTTACCAGATGCCTAAGTTGAAAATTGTGAGTTTAAGAACTGTTAAGTTAATAATTGCTCGGCCTGAATTTTGGCTATTATTCGTCATTGGACAAAGATTTAGTTATTTGCATAAATTAGGTCCCTATATGCCCCCCTTCTTGGACGAAGAGTCTTAGTGACCTTTCTTTGTTACAAGAAGGAGAAAGACCATAATTTGCTTAATAACTTAGACATTTTATGAAGGTTATTGTAACCCGTCCATCTTTGTTAAATTGTGAAATAACTTGTTCCTTTACTAAGGTTGTTATTTCGAAGTATGGCTTTGGACGGAAAGTAGGATACCTTTACTAAGGCGTCCTAATTCCAGCCGACCTTGTTTAGGAGATGTTTACTCTTTAAGTAAACAAGGTGTAGGCCGATTCCATGTACTTGTCCTTATAAGGATGATAACATGTTAGCCGATCTCCTAATAGAAGGTGTTTTTACTTGCTGCTCTGTTTTATTAGTCAGCTTGAACGATAGTATGCATTTTTAACTAAATCAAGCAAACAAAATCAAACAGAGGGACAGTCATAGGAGAGAAGTAGAGCTGTATTATATGAATTTTGCTTGACGGAGAGCCAAGGTACATGTATACATTTCTACTTTTTTCATTGTGAGGTACTAAGAAAGATTACACTTTCTCAAGGTATCATGTCGAGGCAACTAAGACGTCCTTGGTTTCAGAACATAGGACGGATCCAATCTTCAATGTCCTCTCCGGACGCTCTGGATTTAAAAAGATTTCCACTGGGCTCTCCGATCCACTAGCTCTGGACGTTCTGTCCCAAGCTCATGATAGCCATTACTTCTTCAGATGCTTATTTTTTTCTTTAATAGACAAACATCTCCTTTTCTTGCTAGGTAAGAGCATGGACGGCTTGCCCTCTTGGAGGGGCTTTGCCTGAGCCTTCTTTACCTCATGCTTCAACTCACTTATATGGCCTTTCACCTTTTCGGCCGGCTCATCCTCCATGGCCTTTGGCCGCTCTGATTTCTCTTTCATGATGATGGTCTCAAAGTAGTAAGATAGCATTCTCTAGCCGCCTGCTGGTCTCCATACAAAGACCCAACTTTCCCACCATCACACTCAAATTTCATGCTTGTCTTCTGCTCTTGACGGTTTGCCACAAAATGGCTGGTAAACAAGATAATAAGCTCAGTGAAATTGTTCACTAGTTAGGAGGTAAATTGTTGAACCACTTCTGCGCCACTCCCATCAATGTGGCTGAAAAATTCTTACACCATGTAGCGTCGTCAACTCCTTGGACGTACATCTGGTGCTTGTAGGCTGACAAATGATCATCTGGATTTGTTGTTCCATCGAAAGGCTCGATCGTCGGGAGCTTAACCTTTGGGAAAGGAGGGGACTCCATAATTCTGACCGAGAAAGGAGTTGGCCAATATATCTAGAGTGCCCCAACCTGACCCTCAATGGGTATGTGCTCCCGGCGGTACTCCTTTAGTACCGGATTAGAAGAGGTGTTAGCTAAGGCCTGACGCCTATACACCATTGGCTGCAGAACTGTTTTTTCTTGCCTTGGCTGAAAAGCCGAAGGTCCATGACTTCGTCCTGCTGTTCTGGACAGAAGCCTTAATGACGGGTCCTTCATATAAGGAGTGGAACTAGAGGCTGAACGCTGCTGAGCTGCCGCTCTCTTGGCTTCCAGATACTCCCTAGCATCCGTCTCCATTTTGTGGCCGGTAGGGGGAATATTGTCTCCTGGACGGACTACCAGCTTCCAGTCCATCTTCCTCCTTGAGTCACTAATAGCTGGCTTCTTTCCCTTGGAAGGCGGCCTGGACAACTATGGCCGAGGTGGCCGGCTAGTCCCTGGACGACCCTCTTGAGACCTCCTTATGAGCGGCTGTGCTCCTCTCCTCCTGGACTTATCTGAAAGAACAACATATTGTTCTTAATCTGCTCTTCCATGACAGCGGCCATCCTGCTCTGGAAGTCATTTAAGACATTCTCTAAGTGACCAGCTGTCACTGGACGATCAAGATTTTCCTGGATAACAGGGTCACTGTCCTTCCCTCAATATGAACGGCAGCATGATGCCTGTCCCGTCCTCGGGTGACCTCTCGTCATCTACAGTATCTTCTACTTGAACCCTGAAACTTCTGTTCCTCGCCACGTTTGATGAGTGACAATCCGTCATTGTTGCGTCTCCCCACAGACGGCGCCAAATGTTATGTAGTGTAAAACTAGCAATTTATATCACAACTCCCAAAGATGGGTTCTTAGAACTGGAGACTTGTGCAACAATGATTGGTTCAAATCCGAAGCAAACTCCTGACCAGCAACCTGCACAAAAGGGACCCACCCTGGAGGTTTGGGTGGTATTTCCCCCTCCGAGCTTAAGTCAGATGTCAGGGATGTAAAGGAACTTTTAGAGAGAGAAAGTAGAGAGAGAGAGAGAAATTTATGACAGAGTAACAGTACTATGCTCTGAAAAACGTACCTTTCCCCTGATAATAGACTATTTATACTGTTTGGAATGACTGTTGTGCCTTGATGTCACCCTAATTTGGGAGCATCTGATTGGCTAAGCAATAATATGGTGACACGTGGCAAATGCTGATTTGTCAATACAATTTACCCTTTAGCTGAATCAGGCTTCACTTGTATTGGGCCTAAGTACAATTTTAGGGCCACAAGAGAGCTTTTCAGTACACCTTTTCCTCAGAAAAGTGTACTTTAGCCCAAAGAACCTGCAGGCCTTTGTACTTTTCTTTGCCTAAGCGAAGGCCACATCTCATCTTAGTAGCCCTTGATTTTTAGGCTACAACAATAATGGTTTGGTTTATTTTATTTTTGAAATAAATAAAATATGACAAATCCTATTAGACTTAGGTTTACCACCCTATAAATAGGAAAGAAGGAAGAAAAAAAATCAACAAAACCCTAACTCTTAAAGGTTAGCCGTTTTTTTCTCCCCAAGATTTTCCCTCTCCTCTACCTTTCTTTCTTCTCCTCTGCATCTGAGAACTCGCCGGAGGTCGCGCGTTCGTACCTGCATTCTCTCTCCTCTACTTTCCTCTTCCTTCCTCTCCTTTGCATCGGTGAACTTCTCACCGGTGGTTGCCAACGTCGTTAGAGGTCACGCGCGCAAGGCTGCAGTCATGTGCGTCCCTGTGTTCGAGCGCCTGGTGGTTCAAGCATACAATTCGTGATCCTGCTGCACGGAGATCGAGCATCATCAGTGCGTGGTTGTGCTGACCGGTGTCAGGCTTAGTGGTGTTTCATGAGGGGAAAGCAAATGTGGTTGTTGATGCCTTGAGTAGAAAATCGGTTCATAGCTTGAGTGCCTTGATAGTCCCTGAGGAGTTGTGTCGAGATATGAAAAGGCTGAGCCCAGAAATCTTAAATCCTGGGGAAAATGAGGCAAGATTGGGCGCTCTATCTTTGGGGTTGTCAGTTTTCGACGAGATCAAAGAGGATCAAGTTGGGGATGAGCACCTAGATAAGATCAAGGAGAAAATGAAGCAAGTTAAGGAAGCCGACTTTAAGATTTATGATGATGGGAGTTTAAGGTTTAAAGGGAGGTGGTGTGTACCACAAATTTGTAATGACCTTAAGAGATGCCTAATGTATGAGGGGCATAATACTCCATATTATGTGCACTCTGGGGTGACAAGTTGTATAAAGACCTTAAGGGTATCTACTGGTGGCCAAATATGAAGCGAGAGGTAGCTGAGTATGTGTCTAAGTGCATAACCTATCAGAAGGTAAAGATAGATCATAAGAGACCCATGGGGAAGATTCAATCCTTAGAGGCTCCTGGATGAAAGTGGGATTCTATTTGTACGGACTTTGTGACTGCTCTGCCTAAAACGCGGAGTGGCTATGACAATATTTGGGTTATTGTGGATAGATTGACCAAATTCGTTGTGTTTATACCCATTAAGGAGACATGGAAAAAGAAGCAACTTGCTAAGACATACATTAGGCATGTGGTGATGGCGACACAGCCCCGTTATTGCTCATTAACAAAGCTTATGAACTCATTGCCTTGCTAAGTGATGCTATGTTCGAGTACAAGTCCATGTCCATGAATTATTCGAAGAAGTTAGATACTATTGTTAGTATAGTTTCTAAGTAGTGTCGAATGTATTTCCCTTTGATTCATTTACTTTGATTAAACCTTGTGTTAGTTTGTTTTGAGTTGTATTTTCAATTCTCTAAACTTGTACTACTAAGTATCATTGAGTTGTGATGAACTTAAGTTACGTACAAAGAGTCTTAGTGTCCTTAGGACTGTGCCATTCACTGTACTATTGAAAGTGCCAGCGAACGCATAAGAGTCCTAGTGTTAGTAAGAGTTAGTTGAAGCAAGTCATCACTAGTGGAAAAATGAAGAAGGACTGCGCTGAAAATGGCCTGTAGGGCTGCGCTTTTTGACAGCAGCCCTTTCAATAGCAGCCCTTCACTTTTCAAGTAGGGCTGCGCTTGTAAAGCGCAGCCCTTCAAGCTTAGAAGGGCTGCACCTTTTACTAAAAAGCGCAGCCCTTCCAAGCTTGAAGGGCTGTGCCTTTTTTTACTAGCGCAGCCCTTCTAGCTTAGAAGGGCTGCGCTTTTTCAACAAGCGCAACCCTTCTAAGCTTGAAGGGTTGTTGGCTTCAGGAGCCCTCTAAGCAAGAAGGGTTGCGCTAGTTCAAAAAGCGCAGCCCTTCTCCTAATATTTATTTTTTTGAATTTATTCCTGCTCCTGCACACACTCCTACACCCACCCCCCACCCCCTGCCTCTGTCCACCCCAGCCCACCCCCCTGCCCACCCCCTACCACACCCCTGCACACCCCTCCACAGCCCACCCACCCCCAGCACACCCCTCTGCCCACCCCCAGCCCCCACCCACTGCCTCTGCCCACCCCAGCCCACCCCCTGCCCACCCCCTGCCTCTGCCCACCCCTGCCACACCCCTGCACACCCCTCCACAGCCACCCCACCCCCACTGCCCCCTCCCAGCCCACCCTTGCCCACCCCCTGCCACACCCCTGCACAGCCCCTGCACCCCCATCCACAACCCACCCCACTCCCACCACCCCCCACCCACCCAAAACCTCCCTTGGACAAAAAAAAATGCAAATTGCAAAACGAGAATATATGACAAGTGGAGAAAGGTAATAATTAACTTCAAATATATTTATAATGTAAAAAGTGTACATAGAATATAGAAATACATTCGAGCTAAAATGTCATGTTATGAAATCATCGGTAATGTGGGACGCCAACTTATCCCGAACTTCATCAATTTCTTCTTTGGTGAAGTTCCTCAAACGTGGTGTGGAATTCGCATAAACCTTGCAAAACAACCAAGGAATAAACACATATATAAGAATTTAATCATTAGACCGTAGTTAGTACTTCTAAAAATGGCATATACCTTCCCGAAATTCAATCAAAATCAAATGCAAGCCTAAAAGTCTACACACTAGTTATAATATATCTCATATAATCATGTTCAAAGAAAATTTGGGGTTAAATGACTTGATAAGTACATTTTGGGAGCGAAAAGGCCAAAATAGGCCGGAAATGGCCTTTTCGTTCCCGAAATGCAACCAACAACATATGCAAGCCTAATAATCTACATACTAGTTATATTATGCCTCATATAATCATGTTCAAAGAAAATTTGGGGTTAAATCACTTGATAAGTACATTTTGGGAGCGAAAAGGCCAAAATAGGCCGGAAATGGTCTTTTTGTTCCCGAAATGCAACAAACAACATATGCAAGCCTAAGAATCTACATACTAGTTATATTGTGCCTCATATAATCATGTTCAAAGAGAATTTGGGGTTAAATCACTTCATAACTACATTTTGGGAGCGAAAAGGCCAAAATAGGCCGGAAATGGCCTTTTCGTTCCCGAAATGCACCAAACAACAATTGGAAACCTAAAAGTTACATACATTTCGAAGATCACCAACATCTTTGCAACGGTTGACGATATCGATCATGAACCTCATGACGTAATACCCACACGCACGTCCACCTACTTGTACCGGACACTAAAATTCACCAAAGGATGCAATAAATGACATGTTAGATGTGTATTATGTGTTTCTATAAAAGGATGCAAAAAAATTACTCATGTTACCTCGACTAAATGCCAAACAGGAGGTTTTGCTTGTCGAAGTCCAGATGCAATAACCCCCTTCGTCACACTACATCAATACATTATTATAAGATTAGATGTACATTTAATATTAATAAGTGTGCATATATTGAGTTTCGATTAGGATACCTATTTAACAATGATCTGACTAGTAAGGACCGTATTGTTTCTTTACGCAAAGAATCGAAGTGGTAGACTCCGTTAGTCAGCAAACATATTGCAATCAGTGTCTAATGGTTCCTACAACAATAAAAATGTTATTATTATTATCGTAGAACAACTAATAGGTCAATTTAATTAAAGTAAAAAGTGAGTTTAAAAAGCATAAGATTCAATGTAAGGAAAAAGAATGATCTTATGTCCAAGATGAGAACATGCTTTCAAAGAATCCTTGAGATATGCTTTCACCTCCTTTTGGTTTTGTACGCAACTGTCATCTCGTACTAAGCTTGGACATAACCAACCGAACATTGGCTCACTAGATGCCCTCAAATCATTATATAATAGCCTGAGAAATCATATTGATTAAAATAAAACTTACTTATTATGGAAGTTATTAGTTGGATTGAATACTACTTAATTAAGGCATATATGTATATTTATTAATTTATATACTAATAAAGTATTACTTCATGAATGTTTGTATCATGGAAACATTCAACTCTTCCTCAAGTAAGAATTCTTTAATATCAACCTTAGAAATGAAGGTCGATGAATCCTCAAAGTAGTGGAATTGGTGGTGCGACAACTTAATCTCAATCATTGCTTCATCGTCTACATCGCTAGCGCACTCATGTAGCCAAAAGCACGGTTGAGTAAGGCCTTGCACCACCTCGATCTCCGTAATGAGTGGAGACTTTGTCGTAGAAACATTTACTTTCTCCACTTGGGCACGTCGGCCTTCCTGAGGTGAAGCTACCTTCTTTCCCTTCTTGTCGGCCTTCCCCGAACCCTTGTAATTAGTTAAATTAAAAGATATTACTGACAATCATATATATGAACTATAAAAGAAATCTATGTATATAACTTATGTTAATCATTGTACCTGATCTGATAACCGCACCAATGCACGCAGCCATAAAACATAACTGCCAAGGGCATCAGTCACTGAGTGTACACCAACTTCTGCATTCGGCAGCAGAAGAGGTAAACCTTCGAAATCGGGCACGATGTCTGAAACGTTGACCACATAGTGAATATCAGCGACTGGCTGGTTGTGCAATCGTACCCGGTCCCTAGGGGGCTGTGTAGAGCCATAAGCAACGACAATGAAACTGCCATGACCATCTCCTTGAGCTAATAGCTCACATGGTGTCTCTTCCTTTAAAAAAAACTATATTCATAGTTAGTCTATGAAACAACATATTTAAGAACAATAGTTGTGATATTAAATGATTACCGTGAACTCCGGATCTGGATGAGGCTGCGTAGGAACAGGCTACGTAGGAACACTACCCTGCGAGGAAGCACCAAAAGTCGGTAAGCCCATCTGCGCCAAAATGGCGTTGAAATTCTGAGTCATCTCCGCTCTGAGCTCCTCCAGAATCTGGGCTTTCATAGCCTCCACATCTATGGAAGCTGTTGAATTGACACTAGAGGCACTGGATTTTGACGCAGAGGTGTATTGATCACCATACACCTTTCTCACCCCGAGGCGGACACCTCCTACGCCCCTCACACGTCTATATTGGTCCCGTCCTAGAGTCTCGTGTAAGGCATCAACTTGTCCTCTAGGAGTGAACTCACCAGTTGCCTCCTTTTCCTTCAAGCCAATCTGCATAAGGATAAGAGAGAATACTCGTGAGCGCACAAGTTATATTATTATGTATACCTTATCAAAAACTTATAATATGTACTTACAATGGCATTAGCTATCTGTTTTGTTCCGGGATCAGGTATGACTCTCTGTCCCTTTGCATCAACCCCATGCATGGAACACCACCAATCGAGCACTCTATCTGGTTGCCGAGGCTGTGCAAATGTCGTCGTAGAGCTAGTGCCCGATGTCGTGGTCGACACAATCGTGGGGTAATGGCTATACATCCACGATTCTCTCGCCTGACCATACGACTGAGAACCCAGATGGTGATAGTACTTCCTAGCTTTTGCATTCGCGCTATTTTTCTCACGAGATGCCTGAAACACACAAATATAAACAAAGGTTAGTATGGTGTTATACAATAATATTGGATCTAAAAGTATTAAATCTTAGCTAGTAAAATATTCTTACAACAGCTTCCGGGGTTGTTTTTTGTGCAACAAATGCATGCCACTCCTCAGGTGTGATATGCCTCCATATCTGATATTGAAACTTGGAGGGCGCCTCAAATGATGTGTCCAGTAAAGCCTCAGAAGAAGAATGTGTTGCTCCCCCGTAGATGTTCTTCTTCTTTGTACCCCTGACTTTTCTCCGCTTCATGATCCACCCCGACACTAGCTTGGCCTTGAAGTCTCGGAACCTCTGGGCAACCGCGGATAGAAACACATTCTTCTTGGCTTCATCATTTGCAATATGATATTGATTCTACAAAAAACGCATTTCACAAATTAGTAAATATTACATAGTATATTTAACTAAAGTGTTAAGATTCTAAACGTTATTGTACGCGAAGCTTACCATAGTATCTTCCCAAATCATCTTTTTCAAAGACTCGGGCACCTCTTTCCATGAGTGGAGAATGGAGAGCTTATGCATGCAAATCCCAACTTGCATGGCATACTTGTGACGCCATTTTCCACAAGGTTGCCCCAAATGATCGTACTCCAAAGTCATTAGGGTGGGTTTCCCTAGTGACTTAGTAGGTCCCCTTCCTTTCTTCTTTTTCGTCTCCAAGTTCTTACTTGGCTTTGGGGCACCTTTTTCTTCACGGCGAGCCTTAACCAATTGCCGCCGTTCCTTCTCGTAATCGAAACACTCATCCTCCGTAGTGTGTTCCACACTCGTATCCTTATGCACCTCCGCCATGTCCCTGAAATTATACAAACATATGCATTAATAATTAAAAAAAATCACATTTAGGGCGAGAGGGGGTTGTGCAGTGGGGAGGGGGAAGCAGTGAGGGGGCAGTAGTGGGGAGGGCAGTGGGGAGGGGCGGCAGGGGAGGGGTGGGCAGCAGGGGAAGGGGGTGTGCAGGGGGAGGGGTGGGCAGCAGGGGAGGGGTGTGCAGCAGGGGGAGGGGCAGCAGGGGAGGGTGTGCAGCAGTGGGAGGGGGCAGCAGGGGAGGGGTGTGCAGCAGGGGTAGGGGGTGTGCAGCATGGGGGAGGGGTGTGCAGCAGGGGGAGGTGTGGCCAGCAGGGGGAGGGGTGGGCAGCAGGGGAGGGGGTGTGCAGGGGAGGAGGGTGGGCAGCAGGGGGAGAGGGTGTGCAACAGTGGGGAGGGGCAGCAGGGAGGGGGTTGCAGCAGGGGAGGGGTGTGCAGCAGTGGAGAGGGGGGCAGCAGGGGAGGGGTGGCAGCAGGGGAGGGGGTGTGCAGCAGGGAGGGGGTGTGTAGTAGGGGGAGTACTCAGCAGGGGAGGGGGGCATGGGAGGGGAAGGGGCAGCGGGGAGGGGTGCAGCAGGGGGAGGGGGGCAAGCAGGGGGAGGGGGAAGTGGGAGGGTGGGGGAGGGGTGCAATGGGAGCGAATAGGCCAAAATAGGCCGGAAATGGCCTTTTCGTTTTCGAAATGCAACCAACAACAAATTAAAGCCTAACAATCTACATACTAGTTATATTATACCTCATATAATCATGTTCAAAGAAAATTTGGGGTTAAATCACTCGATAAGTACGATTTGGGAGCGAAAAGGCCAAAATAGGCCAAAATAGGCCGGAAATGGCCTTTTCGTTCCCGAAATGCAACCAACAACAAATTAAAGCCTAACAATCTACATACTAGCTATATTATACCTCATATAATCATGTTCAAAAAAATTTGGGGTTAAATCACTCGATAAGTACGATTTGGGAGCGAAAAGGCCAAAATAGGCCGGAAATGGCCTTTTCGTTCCCAAAATGCAACCAACAACAAATTAAAGCCTAACAAATCTACAACTAGTTATATTATACCTCATATAATCATGTTCAAAGAAAATTTGGGGTTAAATCACTCGATAAGTACGATTTGGGAGCGAAAAGGCCAAAATAGGCCGGAAATGGCCTTTTCGTTCCCGAAATGCAACCAACAACAAATTAAAGCCTAACAATCTACATACTAGTTATATTATACCTCATATAATCATGTTCAAAGAAATTTGGGGTTAAATCACTTGATAAGTACATTTTGGGAGCGAAAAGGCCAAAATTGGCCAAAATAGGCCGGAAATGGCCTTTTCGTTCCCGAAATGCAACCAACAACAAATTAAAGCCTAACAATCTACATACTAGTTATATTATACCTCATATAATCATGTTCAAAGAAAATTTGGGGTTAAATCACTTGATAAGTACATTTGGGAGCGAAAAGCAAAATGGCCAAAATAGGCCGGAAATGGCCTTTTCGTTCCCGAAATGCAACCAACAACAAATTAAAGCCTAAAATCTAATACTAGTTATATATACCTCATATAATCATGTTCAAAGAAAATTTGGGGTTAAATCACTTGATAAGTACATTTTGGGAGCGAAAAGGCCAAAATAGAGGCCGGAAATGGCCTTTTCGTTCCCGAAATGCAACCAACAACAAATTAAAGCCTAAAATCTACACACTAGTTATATTATCTCATATAATCATGTTCAAAGAAATTTGGGGTTAAATGATCGATAAGTACGATTTGGGAGCAAAAAGGCCAAAATAGTTACAAATTGGAGAAATTACACAGACCTGAGTTTATGTCTCATGATTTATTGAGCTTCCGCCGTTTCTTAGGATCCTCAAGTACATGTATCCCTTCCGTGTGATCTACACGCATATAGTTCTCCGACATATTTACATCATCTTCCACACAATTTCAGGATAGGTAAAGGGGGGAGGTCCTCAAATGCATCATATTCTTCCTCATTATCAACATCACCAATACCGAGGATACTCCTTTTACCAGGTACAACAATTGACCACTTATGATCAGCAGGATCAGTTACAAAAAATACTTGCTTGACTTGTGATGCAATTACAAATGGCTCCTCAGTTTCACGTAGACGACTAAGGTCAAAAGAGTGAAACCGCAAGGATCATCGTTTCTTACACAACGTCGATTATGTCAACCCACTTGCAACACAAGAGGCAAATATTAAAAGTACAGTAGTCCAGCTCCCATATTTCTTGTATTCGCCCATAATAGTTGCTTTCAGCATGTACAGGCGACTTATCTTTCGAGCTTGCATATTGTGTAGACGACGCCACAAGTGAAACACCACTATTTTGTTGCGATCTTGACTTTAGATCTTGACGTTCAGTCCAAAACGTATACCCATTAATATCATAACCCTCATAAGAGCGTACAGTTCACGAGGACCAAATGCTAACCACTTGACTGTTTCAGGAACACTTTCATCCAAATCATTGAGTACTCGTTTATGAAACCAATCAATGAAAGTCTTGTTATGCATTTGCGTCAATGCCCTCACTCCTTTTCCAGGATTGCTAACACGTAATTCCTCCATATGTTCACTTAAATAAGGATGGACATCTGGTACGTGATGCAATACAAATAAGTGAGCTTGTTTACGCTTTTCTAAGGTGTGATCAATTTTGAACCAATTGTACCCTTGCCCTCAAGTCTGCCCTCGTGTCGGGATGTCGGAAGTCCAACAGGATCAACACTAGCAAAATACTCAGCCACAAAATTACTGATCTCTTCACCCACAATCCCTTGAATTATACTACCTTCTGGTTGTGCAGGATTCCGAACTTTATCCTTCAAAGTTCCCATATATCTCTCAAAAGGATAGCACCACCTCAAAAACACTGGACCACACAGCTTAATTTCTAACTGATGACAATGAGATGGACCATAATGTCAAAGAATGCGGGGGGGAAATACATCTCAAATTTGCATAGAGTTTCAACTACTCTGGCTGCAAGGAATCGAGGGTCGACGGGTCTAGGACTTTGCTGCAGATTGAATGAAAAAATGAACACAGTTCTGTAATGGTGTGCCTCACATGCTTTGGAAGTATCCCACGAATTGCAATCGGTAAGAATACTTGCATCATGACATGACAATCGTGCGATTTCATACTCGATAACTTCAACTCACCATTTAAGGTAACAAAGCGCTTCATATTCGATGAGTAGCCAGTAGGGACCTTAATGCCATACAATGACTCGCAAAAAATCCGTTTCTCTGCACGCGACATCGTGTAGCAAGCTGGTGGCAAATAATTCTTCTCCGAATCCTCCACCTTTTTACTTTTCTGATTTCATCATCAACCCTTTCCTCCCCTCTTTTCTTCTTCCTTCCGTCCCTTTTCTGAGCCCACAACTCTGGTCGAATCCCCTCTTTTTCCAAGTAAAGTCGTGACGCCTTAACATCTTTTGTCTTGCCCGGAATATTCATAAGTGTCGCGATAATAGCTTCACAAACATTCTTCTCTATGTGCATGACATCCAAACAATGTCTGACCTTTAGATCTTTCCAATATGGGAGTTTCCAAAAAATGGACTGTTTTTTCCATAATCCTGTAGGTCATCAACCTCACTAGCAGGTTTACCAAAGACTGTTTCAATGCCCTTCACCTGATTATAAACTTCAGTACCAGTTAATGGTCTATGAGCAACTTCTTCTTCAACCGTCCCATCGAATGCCTTCTTCTTAAACCGATAGGGATGGTCGCGGCTGAGGAGCCTTCGTGTGCGCATATACACATGTTTGCAGCCCTTAAGGTGTGTAGATTTCATGTCATCTAAACAAATCGGGCAAGGTTTTTTCCTTTAGTCTTATACCCAGATAAGTTCCCATAAGCTGGATAATCGTTCATAGTACAAAAAGCATGGCACGCAGAGTGAACATCTCATTAGCATACGCATCAAATACTAACACTCCTTCGTTCCACATCTTCTGTAAATCTTCAACAAGCGGCTGAAGGTATACATCTATGTCATTTCCAGGTTGTTTGGGCCCCGATATAAGAAGCAAACATCATGTACTTGCGTTTCATGCACAACCAAGGAGGCAAGTTGTAAACCACTAAAACTACTGGCCATGTACTATGCTGCGAGCTGAGATTGCCAAAAGGGTTCATGCCATCCGTACATAATCCAAGCCTCAGATTCCTATCCTCATTACCAAATGACTTATGCACCCTGTCGATAGTTTTCCACTCAGGCGAATCAGCCGGATGCTTGAGCTGTTGGTCTTTCTTCCTAAGATCTGCATGCCACCTCAAATTCTTCGCATCTCCTTTAATTGAGAACATGCGCTTAAATCTAGGTATTATGGGTAGATACCACAACACCTTGGCTGGTGGTCCTTCACTACCTCCAGCTCCTTCACGCTTGTACCTCGACAATCCACAACGTGGACACTCATGTAAATGTCATACTCATTACGATAAAGCACACAATCGTTAGGACAAGCATGTATCCGCTCGTACTCTAAACCCAAAGGACACATCAGCTTCTTCGCATAATAGTACGACTTTGGCAGTTCATTTCCATCAGGGAGCATCTCAGCTAAAACTTCCAACAACGATGTGAAACTAGAGTCCGTCCAACCAGCGTTTGACTTAATGTTGAACAATGCGGAAAGTTTGGTGTACTTTGTACAACCTGGATACAACGGCTTTTCAGCAGCCTGAGACATAGACTCAAAAATACGAGGTCGTCTACACGACTGATCTTCAACCTCGTGTATCATCTCGTCTACCCGATCCCTATCTCATCTCCAAATTCATCATCCAAATTCTCATCCCCTAACTCATCATCATCCTTCTTTTTTCTTCACATACATCATTCTTTACTCCAGAGCTTCCCATATACCTCCCTGCTCACCATGCCAAACCATACGTGGTATTGAGGCCTAAACCCACGGCGAAAGACATGCTCCCTAACCACATGTATACTACTAACCTTGCTCACATTTCTACAATCCAAACAAGGACAATAAAAGTCGACTGCTCCAGAGGATGTTTGATATTCTAATGCACTTCTACAGAATTCCGAGACCCCATTCACAAACTCAATCGATTCACGACTACCATACATCCAAGTACGATCCATCTCATTCAAGAAGACCACCTCTAATAATTAAACACAACATTCATTATAATGCATCAATCATTATTAAAGTACACACACTCACATATTCAAATCACACAGTATACAACAAGCTAAGATAGTACATGTTCAATTGTATGCATGCAGTCAAAGGTCCTTATCACTCCAACCTAACCCATCCTTGGACGTCTAATCTCACTAGTGAATATATGCCAACTTTTCAATTCTAAGGAAAATCCGGCAGCATTTCCCTACAGTTCTCCAAGTACACAATGTAGATAATTGCTTATCTACATATGTACCAAGAACAATGTAGAGAAACGATAAGCCAAGATTTTCCTCAGAATTGAAAAGAAGACACACATTCACCACCTAAGTGAGATCAAACGTCCAAGAACAGTCCCAAACCGGGGACTATTCAAGACTTACTCCTAATGAGTAAGTCTTGAACGGGTATCTAGGCATATATGATGATGATTCAAACAACTTGTAGATTTCATATATAGCTAAATCACATTGCGTTTTCATACAATCTCATATCAACAAATAATATATACATTCAATAAATTATCAACTTTGTCTACATGTTAAAGTAGTTACCTCTTAACACCAACGACGAGCAATGAAGAGAAAAGAGATACTTGGGACTTTATTTGCCTTCCTTAGCCTCTTCTTCCTACAATTGACAAAACCCACATTGCACATTAATCATTTAATTCAATAAGAAAACAAAAAAGTAATTAAAAACAAAATTAATTCATACCTAATAAACCACTCAAATGGTGGAGAAGAAATGAGAAGAGAAGAGAAGGGTAGTGGTGATGGTGGAGAAGAGAAGAGAAGAGAAGGGTTGCACTCGAATTCCGTCGCGCATTGTGGGTGGCACGCAAGGTGGTGGCGGACCCACTGTACTCGAAATTGTGGTGGGCGGCAGTGGTGGACTCGAATTCCGTCGCGCAATGTGGTGGTGGTGGTAGTGGTGAACTCGAAAATTCCATCGCGCAATGTGGTGATGGTGGTAGTGGTGAACTCGAAAAAAGTCGCTAATGTGCAGTGGTGGTGGTGGTGATGCACTGGAATTAGGTTGCAAAAAATGGTGGTGGTGCACTCGAAATTTTTTCGCTCGTAATTACTCTAAGTGAAAGAAAGAGGGAAAGTGTTCTGGATAATGTACATGCGCGCACTAAACTCACTCAAAAAAAATTAAACGAAGGGTTGCGCTAGTAAAAAAAACGCAGCCCTACTAAGTCAGAAGGGCTGCGCTTTTCTAAAAAGTGCAGCCCTTCACTTAGTAGGGTTGCGCTTTTTAAAAAAGCGCAGCCCTTCTCAAAGTGTAGGGCTGCGCTTTTTTAAAAGCGCAGCCCTTCTAACGTGAGAAGGGCTGCGCTTTTTCATAAAGCGCAGCCCTACAAACTGAAGGGCTGCGCTTTTTTAAAAAAACGCAGCCCTTCTGTTATGTAGGGCTGCGGTTTATTACAAAAGCGCAGCCCTTCATTAATAGGGTTGCGCTTTTATCGAAAGCGCGGCCCTTCTTGCGCAGCCCTTCTTGCGCAGCCCTTCTGTTTTTTCCCCTAGTGCATGTGTGAGTCATGCTGGAATATGGCCGTTGCAAATGCTGAAGTTGTTGGATGAATTGGTGCATGGAAATAGGGAGTTAAGTGGTGGATATTCAAACCCATGATTAGCCACGCAAAGAAGAGGGAGTTGGTTCCACAATTTAAGGAGAGTATGCTGAATATGTGCACCTCCCTCAACGCCCTTCCTTGTCCAAAAGAAGTTATCAAGCCATGTCATCCATGATCAACACTTAGTGGATTAGTGCATTTTTATTTCTTTTATTTTATTTTAAGAAAATCAGAAAATTAGGACATGAATTCTTGTATAAATATTTACGGAATTATCAATGAAAGACAATCAAGTTTTTATGCCTAATCAACCGAGTTTATCTCAATTATCAAATTATTCTTGTTTCTTGGATTTGGAAACTTAAAGTGATTTATCCTTTGCTTAATTAGTCCTAGCTAGACTAATTTGTGATCTTATGGAACTTTAATTAACTAAGGTGGTGTGACTGTATCCTTAGAAGATTAAAGATAGCTAAATTATCCACGAATACACTGTCAATGCACAGTGTCATTCTCTGTGCAAGGCAGTGCTATTTTCTGTTCGATTGTTATCTGCATTTTGAAACTTGTATACTTCGAGTGTTACTCCAAGTCTACAACATCCTTGTATCAGAGCTGGAGGTTGAAGAAGATACCTTTAACCAATCCTAAAACCCCCCAAACACAATCCACAACCCATCCCAAAACCATAAACCAAAAACCGCCTAAGTATGGAGTTTGGTGAACCTTCTGATCCACCAAGCAATTGGAGAACAACCATGAAGTTGCTGGAGGATGAAAGGAAGGAGAATGAGGCTAGAATGCAGTTATTGCAAGAGCAAGTGAGGCAATTGTCATTAAGATTGCAAACACAAAGAGGAGATAGAGAAGGAGATGATCACTATGAGCGAGAAAGTGATGAGACTTTCGTACCTTATCAAAGGCCTTCACAGCAACCCCAACGCCATAACAATGATATTAAGGTTGGCGTCCCTGATTTTGATGGTAAGTTGGATGCTGATGAATTCATAGAATGGATGAGAACAGTGGAGAGAGTATTTGATTACAAGCAAATACCCGAAGAAAGTTAGTAGCTCTTAAGTTGAGGAAGTATGCCTCTACTTGGTGGGCTAGTGTATGTGCTAAAAGGGAGAGAGCTGGAAAAGAAAAGGTGCGTACTTGGGAGAAGATGAAGAAGTTACTTAAGCAGAAATTCTTGCCAACCTACAATGTGCAAAAGAACTTTGCTAAGCTTCATAATTTGCGTCTGATTGTTATCGGACGATAATTTTGAATTTAACGTCCGCTTACGGTGCCGGACGGTAAATTCTGACGCTAAAAGCGTGGATTCTTGTTGTGAGTGTTGAAGAGTATGCAAGGGAGTTTGAATCTTTCTTGATGAATTGTGAATTACAAGAGGATGAACCTCAAACTCTTGTTAAGTTCTTGGGAGGACTAGATTCTAAGATTGCTAATGTAGTGGAACTCCACCATTACTCAACTCTCGAAGAACTTGTCATCTTGTCTCACAAGGTGGATAAGCAACAAAAGACCAAAGGTAAATGGGATTCATCTCGACCCTTTACTAAAACCACACCCTATAGTAAGCCAAACACATTCACCCCTAAGCCTAACCCCACCAACATTTCTAAACCACCCTTCAAAAAGCCCGAGAACAACCCCATCCAAACCAAGGCTCCTAGGAGATGTTTTAGGTGCCAAGGATTAGGCCACTTTGCATCTGAGTGTCCTAATACGAAAGTGGTGACCTTAATGGAGTATGAAGCTTTAGAAGAAGAACATGAGATGGAAGAATATGAAGAAGAAGGAGAGGAGGAGGAAAAAGTACTCGGCCCTGATGAAGGGGAGTGCTTGGTTGTTCGAAGAACTCTTAGTGGTATGGTTGTCCAAGAGGAGCAACTACAAAGGGAATCCATTTTTCACACACGTTGTACTATTGGAGGAAAGGTATGTACTTTGATAATTGATGGTGGAAGTTGTATTAATGTCGCCTCTTAAACCCTCATAACCAAGCTTAATCTAAACACAACCCCACACCCTAACCCTTATGTCATTCAGTGGTTAAATCAAGGTAAAGGAATACATGTATCGTGTATTGCTTAACTTTAGCATTGGGAAAACATATGAAGAGGAGATTTGGTGTGATGTAATTCCCATGAATGCGTGCCATGTGTTGCTTGGGAGACCTTGGATGTTTGATAGGAGAGTAATCCATGACGGATACAAAAACACCTACACTTTCATGAAGAACCACAAAAAGATTATCCTTACCCCCCTTGTACCTAAGTTGAAAGAAAACCAAAACCTTCAATCCAAAAGGAATATAGCCTTAACCACATTGATGAAATCCGAATACCATGAATATACACCTATCAAGGAATTAATTCTTAGTGGCCTTGAAGATTCCCCACCTTCACAAAACAACCAACATCCTTTACTCACCCCTTTACTTGAGAAGTACGTTCACGCTTTCCCACAAGAAATACCACCTGGCTTACCCCCTAAGCGTGATATACAACACAAAATAGACCTCATACCTGGAGCTAGTCTACCAAACAAACCTGTCTATCATACCAACCCAAGAGAAACTGAAGAGATAAGGAGGCAAGTTGAGGAGTTGAAGTCTAAAGGATTGATTAGAGAGTCTCTAAGTCCATGTGATGTGCCTACACTTTTGGTGCCAAAGAAAGATGGTGAATGGCGTATGTGTGTTGATAGTAGAGCCATTAACAAGATCACCATAAAATATCGATTTCCCATCCCTAGATTGAATGATCTCCTTGATGATCTTCATGGTTCTAAAGTCTTCTCTAAGATTGATCTTAGGAGTGGCTATCACCAAAACAGAATCCATGAAGGGGATGAATGGAAAACTGCCTTCAAGACAAAGGAGGAATTGTATGAATGGCTTGTCATGCCATTTGGGTTGTCGAATGCACCTAGCACATTTATAATACTTATGAACCAAACACTTCGACCCTTCCTTGGGAGATTTGTTGTGGTTTATTTTGATGACATTCTTGTTTATAGCAAGAATGAGGAGGAACATGCTTCACATTTGGAGCAAGTCTTCGAAGTATTGGAGAAGGAAATGCTCTATGGGAATCTAGAAAAATGTCACTTCTTCTCTAATCAAGTAATTTTTCTCGGATTCCTAGTTTCTAATGAAGGAATCAAGGTTGATGATAAGAAAGTGCAAGCTATAAGAGATTGGCCTACCCCTACATCCATCCAACAGATCCGAAGTTTTCATGGCCTAGCTTCATTCTATAGGCGTTTTGTGAGATATTTTAGCACTCTCATGGCACCCCTAACTGAACTCACCAAGCTTAAACACTTCCAATGGAACCCTCAAGCCCAATTAGCCTTCGAAGAAGTAAAGAGGAGACTAACCACAGCCCCCATCCTAGCCCTACCTAGCTTTGAGGAAGTATTTGAAGTGGAGTATGATGCATCTGGTATGGGAATAGGTGCGGTCCTTTCTCAAAATGGTCGTCCCTTGGCCTATTTTAGTGAGAAGCTCAATGAAGCTAAGCGTAAGTACTCGACATATGACAAAGAGTTTTATGCTTTGGTTCGTTCATTGGATCATTTGCGCCATTATCTCATTGCTAAGGAGTTTATCCTACATTCTAACCATGAGGCTTTGAAGTATTTGCAAAGCCAATAAAAGTTGCAATTGAGGCATGCTAAGTGGGTTGAATTCCTACAAGCTTTTCACTTTGTTATCAAACACAAATCCGACAAAATGAACAAAGGGGTAGATGTTTTATGAAGGAAATATGTATTGCTGAATTCATTGAGGAGTCAAGTCATTGGACTTGAAATATTAAAGGAGAATTATAACGAGGACCCGGATTTTGGTGATATGTTCGAACAGTGCCATGCTCAAGCTCAAGGGGAATATCATCTCTTCGATGGTTTCCTTTTCAAAAACAATCAACTATGTGTTCCTAGGCATAGTGTGCGAGAGTCCCTAATCAAAGAATTTCATGAAGGAGGATTAGCTGGTCATTTTGGGATAGAGTCATTTTGGGATAGAGAAAACCACAAGCATGGTAAGTGACTACTTTTATTGGCTGAAATTGAAGAGAGATGTGGAGTGTTTGATTAAGCGTTGCAATGTGTGCCAAAGGGCTAAAAAGTCACTCTTTACCTCAAGGCCTTCACATGCCTTTGCCTACGCCACAAGACCCATGGGAGGATGTGAGCCTTGACTTCATTACTGGATTACCATGCTCACAACACCATAAGGATGCCATAATGGTCGTTGTTGATCGATTTTCGAAAATGGCTCACTTCATTGCAAGCAACACCACTCATGATGCCATCCAAACTGCATTATTGTACTTCAAAGAGGTAGTCAAGTTGCATGGTGTTCCAAGGTCTATGGTAAGTGATCGAGATTCTAAGTTCTTGAGTCATTTTTGGCTCACCTTGTGGAAGAAAATGGGAACAAAGCTGAAATTTAGCACCTCTAGCCATCCACAAACCGACGGCTAAACTGAAGTTGTGAGTAGAACTTTAGGCACCTTGCTTAGAGCTCTAGCCACCAAGGGTCCAAGACAATGGGAAGAGATGCTTCCCCATGCTGAGTTTGCCTACAATCGTGTCCCTCCTAAGGTTACTGGTCTAAGTCCTTTCGAGATTGTTTATGGTCTCAATCCTTGCACCCCTCTTGATCTTGCACCCCTTCCAATTCAAAACAAGTTTAGTATGGACGCTGATGAAAGAGCACGAGAGATCAAGAAAATACATGAACTTGTTCGAGCTAGGATCCTGAAAGCTAATGAGAAACTCAAGATACACCTAGACAAAAAGAAAAGAGATGTTCAATTTGCACCGGGTGATCTAGTATGGATCCATTTGAGGAAGGAGCGTTTCCCTTCCAAAAGGTGTTCTAAGTTGAGTCCAAGGTCAGATGGACCATTCAAGGTACTTGAACAAATCAATCCTAATGCATATAAGATCGAGCTTCCAAGAGATTATGGAATTTCAGCTACGTTTAATGTTGGGATCTTAGTCCTTTTCATGAGGATTTTGGTGCTATTCCAAGTTTGAGCGCAAACTCTTCTCAACAAGGGGAGGATGATGGCGACACAGCCCCATTATTGCTCATTAACAAAGCTCATGAACTCATTGCCTTGGTAAGTGATGCTATGTTCGAGTACAAGTCCATGTCCATGGATTATTCGAAGAAGTTAGATGCTATTGTTAGTATAGTTTCTAATTAGTGTCGAATGTATTTCCCTTTGATTCATTTACTTTGATTAAACCTTGTGTTAGTTTGTTTTGAGTTGTATTTTCAATTCCCTAAACTTGTACTACTATGTATCATTGAGTTGTGATGAACTTAAGTTACGTACAAAGAGTCTTAGCGTCCTTAGGACTGTGCCATTCACTGTACCATTGAAAGTGCCAGCGAACGCATAAGAGTCCTAGTGTTAGTAGGAGTTAGTTGAAGCAAGTCATGTGCGAGTCATGCTGGAATATGGCCATTGCAAATGCTGAAGTTGTTGGATGAATTGGTGCGTGGAAATAGGGAGTTAAGTGGTGGATATTCAAACCCATGATCAGCCACGCAAAGAAGAGGGAGTTGGTTCCACAATTTAAGGAGAGTATGTTGAATATGTGCGCCTCCCTCAACGTTACTTCCTTGTCCAAAAGAAGTTATCAAGCCATGTCATCCATGATCAACACTTAGTGGATTAGTGCATTTTTATTTCTTTTATTTTCTTTTAAGAAAATCAGAAAATTAGGACATGAATTCTTGTATGAATATTTACGGAATTATCAATGAAATACCATCAAGTTTTTATGCATAATCAACCGAGTTTATCTCAATTATCAAATTATTCTGGTTTCTTGGATTTGGAAACTTAGAGTGATTTATCCTTTGCTTAATTAGTCCTAGCTAGACTAATTTGTGATCTTACGGAACTTTAATTAACTAAGGTGGTGTAACTGTATCCTTAGAAGATTAAAGATAGCTAAATTATCCACGAATACACCGTCAATGCACAGTGCCATTCTCTGTGCAAGGCAGTGCTATTTTCTGTTCGATTGTTATCCGTATTTTGAAACTTGTATACTTCGAGTGTTACTCCAAGTCTACAACTTGTGGTGAGACTACATGGAGTTCCAAAGGATATCATTTCTGACTGTGATTCTAGGTTTCTTTCGAAATTTTGGAAAAAGGTCCAATTAAATCTTGGAAAAACATTAAAGATGAGTACAACCTTTTACCCTGTGACTGATGGTCAGACTGAGAGGACTAATCATTCCATGGAGGATATGTTGAGAGCATGTGCTATTGATTTTCAAGATAGTTGGGAGGACCAATTAGACCTGATTGAGTTTTCTTATAACAATAGCTATCATGCGAGCATTAAGATGGCACCTTTTGAGGCATTATATGGACGGAAGTGTAGAAGCCCCTGTTGTTGGAATGACTTTAGTGAAAATATAGTCTTGGGGACAGAGTTTATTGAGGAAACCGTCAAGAATGTCAGACTGATTCAGGCTAGAATTCAAGCTACGCAAGATAGGTAGAAGAGTTATGCTGACTTGAAACGACGTGAGGATGAGTTTGCCATAGGTGATAAGGTTTTCTTGTAAGTATCACCCGCTAAGGGCGTCATGAGATTTGGGGAAAAAGGCAAGTTAAGTGCTAAATATTAGGACTGTTATACGGGCTGGGTTCAGGACGGGCCGAGCTGAAGTGAGATAGGTCGGGCCTGGCCGGGCTATAGTTTAAACAGCAACGGGCCTGGCCGGGCCGAAGCTCGTGAGACCCGACCCAACCCGAGCCCATTTCAAGAATATTGCAAAGGTGTTAATAAACTTCTGAAACTTTTCATTTACTGTAAAATTACAAAGTATGTCAAATTAGAGGTGCTAATTATAAGGCACAAATTCACCTCAACCAAAATAATAAATAAATAAATTTAATTAACACCTACAATTAAAACTCCCAGACCTTTTGAAAAAATTATTGTTGTATCATAAAAAAATTCCAAATTTACAAAAGAAAAAAGAAATGGAAGCGGAAGATGAAGAAGCAAGCAGCGAAGAGAGAGAAAATAAAAAAAAATCAGATTGAAGATGAAGAAGCAAGCAACGAAGAGAGAGAAAATAAAAAAAATAGATTGAAGATGAAGAAGCAAGCAACGGAGAGAGATAGAAAATAAAAAAAAATCATATTGAAGATGAAGAAGCAAGCAACGAAGAGAGAGAAAATAAAAAAAAAATCAGATTGAAGATGAAGAAGCAAACTACGTGGCCTCTATTGGCCCTTTTCTCACTGCTGCTCACTCTACATTTTTTTGGGAAGGAGAGAGAGAGTCAGATGATAGAGGAAATAGGAGAGAGCCCTTTCTTCAACCTTATTTAAGCCTATTTTCAGCCCACCCCACCATGTTTCCCATACAACCCGTTTATAGCCCGACCCTTTTTGAACCCGACCCTCCAAAGCCCTCTTACAAACGGGGATCAAGGCTGAAAATGGGGCCCCGACCCGTTGAACACCCCTACTAAATATGTAGGCCCATATGAGATCTTTGAGCGAATTGGGAAAGTAGCCTATAGATTGGCATTGCTAATGGAGTTTGAGAAGATGCGTGATGTGTTCCATATTTCCCAACTCAAACGCTATATCCCGGATGAGCGTCATGTCTTAGAGCCTGAACGAATTCAGATCGATAGTAGCCTCACATACGAGGAAAGACCTATCAAGATTCTCGACAGGAAAGTGCGTAGTACACGCAATAAGGACGTCCACATCATGAAAGTACTTTGGTCTAACCACGAGTCTGAAAAGGCAACGTGGGAAGCCGAAGATGAGATGAAAAAGAAGTATCCATACTTGTTTCTTGAGGTGAGTTACGAGGGCGTAACTCATTTTCTTTAAGGGGAATATAATGCGATAGAATTTCGCGCTTTTTGTCTATTTTATGAGATTTTTATGCCTATTTTGGGCAATTTGCACAAATTGGTGCAAAAGAAGAAAATGTGTTCATAAGTAACACAAGTGTTTTAAGTTAGTAAAAGTGTGCACATAAGTGGCACAATATATTTTCAAAGGAAATATGAGTTTCAAACTTTTGAAAATGTGTGAGTTTTTCGTGTCAAGTTTCGGGACGAAACTTCTTTTAAGAGGGGTAGACTGTAATCCCCTGTAATTTTATTGATTTTATAAATATATTTTAGTATTTATATATTTATATTTAAACATAATTTCATTTGAAAGGATTTATTTATTGAAAGAAGATTGACTATTTTGAAAGTCAAAGAAATTATTTTTAGTATTTAAGGAAGTTAAAATATTTTATTTAGGCATGCTTTGAAAAATATTTGAAATACTAATTTGATTTGGAAAAGAAGTTTAAATGGGCTTGAGGAACCTAAAATTCTAAATAGATTAGGAAAAGGATTTATATTGATGTTAGGAGTTCTAATTCATTAATCTTATTCATCATCAAACTCTATTTGAACCCAATCTCCTTTTTCCTAAACCCAAAAGGAAAAGCCTCTTTGTAAATAGCTTAGACCCAATTGTTTTACCACACAAAGATTTATTTTCTCTCTACTCCCTCATACCAGTCGGCCCCCTTACTTCTCCTCTTCCACGAGATTTCTTCCCTTCTATCTCAAGTTTCTTTCTTCTTCTTCAAGTAACATTTCTTATTCGGCAAGAAACGTCACCACACCTCCATAATCACAATTCCTCTTGTGTGCCACTGCTGCAGGCGTGTGGATTATGTTCGGCGCCTCTTCCTTCTTCTTGGTTCTTTAATTTGTTGGTTAATTTCTTTTCTTCTTCCTCAAATTTCCATTAAAGATCATGTTTTTGTGCGTTATTTTAATACTGGTCATGAATATTAACTTTAAATTACTATTTTAATGATTAATATTGATTCATATATATATTATGTATCAGAAGATTAAAATTCAAGATTTGATTATTATTTTTGGATTGAGTTTTTAATTAGCAAAGCATGGATTTTTAGGGTGTTAATTATTGGAAAATCATAGTAACATGTTATAAACTATGAGATTGTTTTAAATTATGGATTTAAGCATGTTTAAGAGAGATTTATAATTTTATAAGTTCCTGAATTTTTAGAAATGGCTTTAATAATGGAGTTCTAAAGATTTTTAATTACTAGTATGGTAGTACTATGCTAGATATTAAAAGTAATTGAAGTTTTAATAGTAAAAACAACTTTTAAATATTTTCAAAGGGGATTGAAAGTATTTTAAAGTTGTTGTATTTTATTTAGAGTATTGATTTTGGTTTATATTTATTATTTTAGGCGGAGAATATTCATTAGGTGACTATTAAGTGATTAAAGGTGGCCCATCAACTAGTTTACACAAGGTACGTACATACATATGTGCTATGTGATATAGTATCATGATTTAAGAAGGAAAAGTTGTAGTATCATGTATAGGGACTTTATAAATTCATATGTGATTTCTAGTATGATTGGATTTTACATGTTTTATGCCTGTGCGCAAACATGTTAATTATGAGATTGATTATGAGTTAAAGATTATCATGTTTTTATGGAATTATTGATGCAAGCATGTGGATGGGAACTTTATTTATTAATTCACATGGGTGAATTAATATATTTACTGAGTTAAATTATGTGTTCCCTTATATTATTATTTTCACTACTTTATGAGGACTATGGGCCTTATCTGGTAAGTAGATAAGTTATGCTTTTGAAAGGTAAGATTGATTGTTGACTAGGTTCAACAAAATAAGAAGGATTAATTAAAGAAAGTAAATCTTGGATTGTAAGTCGTGTGGTCACTTATTAAATCCTAAGATAAAGGAAGTTCAGATGTGAATGTTTAATTTAGTGTTGTTGTGTTACTTGTGTATGTCATAACAAGTAATAAATTGTAAACCACGTAAAGTGTAACGTGGATAGTCATAGACTTTAGACTAGTGCACTTCTAGAGTTGGACAATCAGGAGTTGGAGTACATGGTGGTAGCCCATGACTTTTTCTGAGAAATGGATTGATCACCATCCCTATTATTTTTCAAAGGTTCCTCGATATCGCAGGTCATTCTGGAATACGTAGTCGAGCTCGTATTTCGTCTTCCTAAGTAAAGGGAAGTTAGATAAGACAACTCAAGTCCAATAATTATTCCATTAAAGTAATAAAAGAATGTTTAAAGTTTAGTTCAATAGAATTTATCTGCAGAATGTTATATTGTTATATTATGATTTATCCCTACATGTTATTTATTAGTATCATGTTAGGAATGTTTATGTAATACTATGTAGTACTCAGCTTTGCTGATTACGTGCTTTGTTTGTGATTGTTGATCTTGGCTTTGCCTTATTGATCCTGTGATGAGCCATTTTGGTGAGGAGATTTTTTAGAGCATTGACATTTACAGGTTCGCAAATGTTGCATCATAGGAATCTGGGAATGAGGAGCTTGTGTAATCTATTATTATAATTACTACCTTAGTAGGAACATATCATAATAAGTTTGATTTGATTAGACATTTATAGAGTGTTTGGTTTTAAGTACTTATTTACTATATTAAAGTATGAAGTTTAGTTATATGTTTTCCGATGCAAAATTCTGAATAAACCGATACGTTATCACACGAGCGATAATGCTGTGGTAATTGTCTATGTTTTATATTGAAAAGGTATTTCTGGAAAGAGAGAATTATCGGGGTGTTACAGTTGTAATTAGAGTAAGTTATAAATTGATTAAGTTTGTAAGTTTATTTAAGCTGTAAATTTGATTAAGTTTTGTAAGTATAAGTAAGGTATAAAGTTAGTAAAAGAAATCAGATTATTAGTTATAGTAGTAATGTAATAATAGCCTTGTTATTCAAATTTGATTTTGGTAGTACTTGGATATAATGATTTAAGTGGAGTTTGTGTAAACGTAATATGTTATTAAGCTAACTAAAATCAGCTTTGCACATTGTTATTGATTCTTAAAAGATGTTAGTTTCAATAGAGTTAAGAAAGAAAAGAAATTAATAAACAACAAGATTAGTTATTTTTATATTCCGAAATACTAAGTCTTATATAGTTAGTCACGTTGTTCTATGTTAATAATATCAAGGACGTAGCACCAAAATATTCCCTTATTTGATTAGGTCCCAATTTCATAAGCGGAGCGTTTAAATAGTCAGCGAAGATTCTTCGTTACAAGGTACGTACGCGTACTAGTTCAGTTGCAAATACTAGTATCATGTCAGGTTATGAATTCTTTCATTGGAACCTAGAATCATGATAGGGAAAGATTGTATGATTGTGATTACTAAGATTGTTTGGTAGCATGAAATGGATTAGAAATCGATATGTATTTAATGACTATATGACTTGTGAATTGGATTGCGTTGTTATTTAAATGCGTAATTCTATTGTATCATAAGCATGAAAGTATTGGTTTTGTATCCTTTGATCTATGGTGTAACAAGGATGTTACAAGAGTTAAAGAATTGAGTATTGTATTCAAGGAAGAACATTAAATATGTTTAATGTGGTGTGAATGGACAATACTAAGAAAAGACTTTGGCAATAAACTTGTAGTTGGATTCCTTACAAGAAATGAACAATAGGGGGAGTGTGGGATTTGTTTGACACTCTTACGCAGACCTACTGTGACGACAATATGTCCTCATGAATTTTGATAACTCAAGTAGGTGGAAGGTTCCGTTCGATCTTGGGGGTATGCATACTAAGGTGATGGATGTGGGACGGAACGAAATCGTATTTGCATTTCATCTAATAGACCAAGTTGCCTATTAAGGATTAAGTAGCCCGTATGATTCTAGTAAGATGACGGTGCTCGTTCGCTGCCAACTAAATTATAAAAGTAATGAATGTAATACTATTGTAGTATCATGTCTAGGAACGTTTCTTATTGTTTTGTTTATGCTTAGTATATTATCTCAATGTTTTACTATGTACTCAGCATAGTTGATTGTTTGTCATTGTGTTGTTTGTTGACCTGTGATGAACCATTGATGCTACAATTGGGAGCAGACTAGGTGTGCTGGTGTTGCTGCATGAGATTGAGAATACGGGGGATATTTTCTAGTCTTTAAACCTTAAATCATTTTGGTTAAATATTATTGAACTATTATGATTTATTTAGTTGTGGTTTAAATAAAAAGAGGTCATTGCAGTTTAGTTTTCATAATAACGATTTAAGTTAAATGTTTCTTTTCAATAAGCATTGCGTTTCACCGCGGCGGTAACACTCCCAAAGTCGATGCGACGTAGTTTAGACGTGTATTGTAATACTCCGTATTTTTGGAGTTATTCTTTATAAATAAGAGAAACATAAAGAATATAATTGAAAAGTATTTTAGTATTATTTACAAAAAAATAAATAATACAGTTTGGGTAAGCTTACAACTATAACGTAATTAAGAAACCCATTTAGTTTACCTAATTATATTATAGTTTGATTTATTTTAATTTCGGAATAAATCAAATAAATCAAATCCTATGAGACTTAGGAAGGCCACACTATAAATAGGAAAGATGAGAAATAAAAAGAAAAGAATAAAAAAAATTAGAATACCTAATCTCTATCTTTCTCTCTCTTAGTCGTTTTCTTTTTCTCTCTCAAATTCTCTCTCCTCTCTCTCCTTCTCCCTCGTCTCCCTCGTCTCCCTCCTCTGAATCTCGTCGCCCTCCTTTGAATCTTATCGCCTTCGAAGAGGTTGGATGTGCGAAACGTGCGAGAAGGCTGTGCGAGCAAGCAGTGGGTGTTCGAGTGTGTGCGTGCGGTGTTCGAGGCGAACCGGCGGATTGAGCACGAGCGTCGAGTGTGGAGTTGTGCGAGGTCGAGCGAGAGGGTGCGAGGTTTCTCGTCACCTTCGACGAGGATTTATTTGTGTGTGTGTTGTGTGTGCGGTGTTCAAGTAGGGGGCTGTTTGCGAAATCGAGTGCGTTCGAGGGTCTCGTGCGGGAGGTTATGCGAGACGTGTGAGCTAGGTGTGGAGGGTTGTGCGCGACGAGTGACGCGTGGTCGTTGTGGGACGAACGCTCAGGGACGAGCGTGGTGTGCTGTGGTCGCGCGAGTAGGCGACGAGTTGTGTGCATCGTCTCCGGAAGCTCCGTCGCCGGTGATTATTGTCGGCGAGTCGATAATATGTATATAATATGATTTTCCTTTTTGTACTTAATATTGTATAATCTGGTTTCTTTTTATAATATTAAGTTGTAAGTTAATTACGCTGTAATTAGAGTAAATTATTAATTGATTAAGTTTGTAAAATTGATTTAAGTTATAAATCTGATTTAAGTTTTGCAAGTATAAGTAAGGTATAAAGTTAAAAATCAGATTAGTAGTTATAGTTAGAATGTTATAATAACCTTGTTATTCAAATCTGACTTTAGTAGTTAGATATAAGAATTTAAGTGAAGTTTGTAAAAGTAATTGGTTATTAAGCTAACTAAAATCAGCTTTGCACATTGTTATTGGTTCTTAAAAGACATTAAGTTCAATATGATTATGAAAGAAAAAAAAGTTAATAAACAACAAGATTAGTTATTTTTATACTCTGAAATATTAACTTTATATAGTTAGTCACGTGTTATATGTTAATAATATCAAGGACGTAGCACTGAAGTATTTTCTTATTCGTTTAGGTCCCAATTTCATAAGCGGAACGTTTAATTAGTCAGCAAAGATTCTTCGTTACAAGGTACGTACACGTACTAGTTCAATTGCAAGTACTGGTATCATGCTAGGTTATGATTTCTTCTACTGGATCCTATAATCATGATAGGGAACGATTGTACGATTGTGATTGCTGAGATTGTTTGGTAGCATGATCGTGATTGGAAATCAATATGTAGCATTGTTATGCGTAATTCTATCGTATCATAAGCATGAAAGTATTGGATTTGTATTCTCTGATCTATGGTGTAACAAAGATGTTACAAGAAGTAAAGAATTGGGTATTGTAAATGAGAAGTAACATTAAATGATTATATGTTTAATGTGGTATGAATGGACAATACTAAGAAAGGATTTTGGCAATAGACTTGTAGTTGGATTCCCTACAAGTGATGAACAACGGGGGGAGTGTGGGACTTGTTCTACATTCCTACGCCGACCTACTTTGACGACAGGAGTGTCCTTTTAAATTTTGATAGCTCAAGTAGGCGGAAGGTTCTGTACGATCTTGGGGGGTATGCATACTAAGGTGATGGATGTGGAACGGAACGAAACTGTATTTGCATTTCATCTAATAGACCAAATTTTCTATTGAGGATTAAGTAGCCCGTATGATTCTAGTAAGATGATGGTGCACGTTCGCTGCCAACTAAATCAAAAGCAATGAATGTAATGCTATTGTAGTATCATGTCTAGGAATGATCCTTATTGGTTTGTTTAGGCTTAGTATGTATTCAATGCTTTACTATGTACTCAACCCAGCTGATTGTGTGTTATTGTGTTTTTTGTTGACCTGTGATGAACCATTGATGCTACGATGGGGAGCAGACTAGGTGTGCTGGTCTGCATGAGATTGAGCATACGGGGGATATTTCATAGTCTTGAAACTTTAAGACATTTTGATTAAACATTATAGAACTATTATGACTTATTTAATTGTGGTTAAAGAAAAAGGGGTCGTTGATGATTCCCGAGTTGTAATTAACATCTTTATTTCCACTGCTGTTTAGATTTTGTAATAATGATTTAAGTTAAACATTTATTTTCAACAAGCCTTGCGTTTCACCGCCGCGGTAACACTTCCAAAGTCGATGCGACGTAGTCATAGACGTATATGGGTTTTGGGGGTGTTACAGTCCCGCACGACCATAGTGCCTCATCTTTCAAGAAGAAGGGGAAGGGGTTGGAGGTATAATATTTCCACATATCCAATGAGAGCTCCTTTATGGTACAACTTTAAGAGTTGGCCATTAACTTTGAACTTTTCACCTGTTGTATTTATCACCTCAATCGAACCAAAGTTGTTAGCATTAGTGACATAAAATGGACCAGACCACATACCACAAACCACCTAGAATTCAACTTACTAGGGAAAATTTTAGTCTAGAATTATACAATAAAACCTTATCACCAATAGAGAACTCTCTACCCAAAATTTTCTGATCTTGCTGTAACACCCCTCTGGGGACCACAAGCCCGCTAGTAGATATTGTCCTCTTTAGGCCCTAGCCCGCAAGGTTTTTCTTTGGAGTGGGAACGGCCCACCCAAAAGGCCTCTACTGGGTTGAGGTATCCACCTCTATATAAAGAAGGCTTTGTTCTCCTCAACTTCCGATGTGGGATGGCTTTTACTCCCTTTCCCCCACCCCACTTAAAGGGTGTCTGCGTCCTCGAAGACACGATCGAACATCGAATTGGGCCCTGGCTCTGATACCACCTGTAACACCCCTCTGGGGACCACGAGCCCTTGGTGTTTGCCTCAGTCTGGTTCATCACATGAACCTGCCCAGTGTTCCTCCTCACATCACCTCTTTGTCCCTGGGTAGCATTTGCAGTCCCTCCATTGCGATTAGGTGCAACATTCCCTGGTGTAGAAAGAGCAGGGCGACTGTTGTTACCATTATGGGGTCTCTTATCTGCTTGTGCCCCATTCCTCGAACTCATCTCAGGCTTGAAGTTCCTCGATCTAGGATTACTAAAACATTCATAAGCACGAGAAGTTAGACCCCGATCTTCATTCTAGGATGGGAGCTGGTGAGTATGCCACAGTGAAAGAGGTGTACACTCGTGCTTGTAATGCTGAGAGGATTGAGGAAAAGAGACTAGCTGCAAAGAAGTTGAAATCCCCTCCAGCAGGGTCTACTCAGGCGACAGAAAAGGTTGATACATCTGGTTCCACTGGTTACAACAAAGGCAGAGGGGGTTTCAATAAAAATCGAAACGTTGGGAACCGTGATTCTGGTGGTAACTATAACAAGGGAGGTTCCAGTCAGCAGTATTCAAAGGACAACCAGAACTCCACTCCTTCCCGTAGCCAGGGCCCGATTTGATGTCCTGTCGTGCCTTCGAGGACGCAGACACCCTTTAAGGGGGGTGGGGAAAGGGAGTAAAAGCCATCCCACATCGGAAGTTGAGGAGAACAAAGCCTTCTTTATATAGAGGTGGATACCTCAACCTAGTAGAGGCCTTTAGGATGGGCCGTTCCCACTCCAAAGCAAAACCTTGCGGGCTCGTGGTCCCCAGAGAGGACAATATCTACTAGCGGGCTCGTGGTCCCCAGAGGGGTGTTACACTTGCCATCTCCTAGTGTGCTCTTTGTAGAGACGCGAACTATCATATACATTCAACCGGAGTTCATCAAGCTCATTAATCTACAATAAGTGCTTTTCTCCTACTAATTTAGCATCAAGGTTTAGCTCTTTAATAGCCCAAAAAGCTTTATACTCTAGCTCAACAGGTAAGTGACATGCATTCAAGCAAAGTTCATCAAGGACACCTTATACATTTTGCAAAATTTAAGAGTATTTGGTGAAATATCTATAGAAAGAATTGATGTTCATACTTGATAGTAACCTGAAAAGAAAAAAAGATTAAAGATAAAAGCGTAATAATTAAAAAGAAGACAAGAGTAATATTATTCTCTCAAAAACCCCTTAAACCCTAAACCCTCCACTGTCAAACCTAAGTCAGTGAATTACTCACCATTTCCATGGCGTCCAAACTCTTCACCACTCTCCAGAACTCTCAGCCATTGTTTGTCACTTGGAGAAGATTCAAATTTCGTTCGAATTGCAGCAGTCGCCGCCATTTCGTATCGAATCCTGAGCCTTCTCCGTTGACACCTGAGACAAAGCTCCTTGAATCTTTCAAAGAAGAGTTCGAGATAGGAAACCGCTTAATTTCCTTTGAAACTGGTAAAATGGCTCGCTTCGCTAACGGCGCTGTTGTCATGGCCATGGATGAGACCAAAGTTCTCTCCACTGTTGCTTCTGCTAAAACCAGTATTCCTCGTGATTTTCTACCTCTCACTGTAAGTGCAAAATATTGCAGATTAATAGTTTTGATATCATAAATCTTTGACACGTTTTGTCTTTTTAGAATTGATTTTGGTACCTTGTTTGTTCTGTTTTTACTTAAGGTTGATTACCAGGAAAAGCAATATGCACAAGGTGTGATTCCCAACACATTTATGCGGAGGGAAGGTGCTCCGAAAGAGCGTGAACTTTTGTGTGGTCGTTTAATTGACAGGCCTATAAGACCATTGTTCCCTCCTGGTTTTTATCATGAGGTTCAGGTATGAGTTTTGTTTGAACGTTCATCTGATTTGAATTTTATTTACTTTTATAATCGGTTTGATAGGCTGTATGTAATACCGGCAATGCTAATAATAACGACAATGCTAATAACAACGACAATGCTAGTGAGTTTTAATATAATTTGATTAGGAAAATCCCATGTTAAAAATCCTAATGCTGGTTGACCCTGAAGTATTTCATTGGAACTTTATGAACAAAAACACATCTGATTGGAGTTGTACTAGCATGTGACTTTCCTAAGAAATTTAGACAAAAAAATCATGACTATTACTGGCCTTCAATATGCCTACGAAATGGGCTGTTAAAGTATTGTTTTATTGTACCTTTTTGGCACATCCTTCTCCAATGGTCGATAATATTACCCAGCCCCCCGTCTGTGTAGGTAATGGCAAGTGTTCTTTCCTCAGATGGAAAACAAGACCCTGATGTAATGGCAGCTAATGCAGCATCTGCTGCCCTAATGATATCAGATATACCTTGGGGTGGACCCGTTGGAATGATACGTATCGGGAGGATTTGCGGCCAATTTATAATCAATCCTAGCATGGATGAGGTAAATAATCTTTAATGACTATTTTTTGTATAAACTTTGTGGCTATCACATTCATTCGAGCTTCTAGGGTGATTGCATGGTTAATATGCACCACAATGAAATTATGCTAAGAACACTTTGATTGAAGTGATAGTGAGGATCATTAGCTGGTACATCGTGTAATTTCTACTAATTCTCAATGTTTTACTTATGTGAGGGTGACTAAGGTTAGGCTATAATAGAGCTAGAGAAAAGGGCCTAGTTTGTTTGTTCTTGTTACTCCACTGCCCAAAAAAGGAAAAAAGTGCGAAAAAAGCCCTCTTATCTCTGTTTTAATTTTTTTTGTGGGGGCTGCGTTTTTTTTGGGGGCTGCGGTTTTTGTGGGTATGCAAAAAAGAAGAATAGTTATGCATTGGTTTTAGATTGACAATATGCACATTCATTTGGCCATTCCCACGTGATATGTTTAGGAGCTCTTCAGGCTGCACCAAGGAATTGGGATTCCCCCTTTCCTTCAGTTAACATGTTTTTCTATTTTATTTCCGAGTAACCGTTTGCTCATTTTCGATGACGCATGAATTAGAGTCAGAAAATCTAGTATGTTTAATTTCTTGCCTCTACGGGGTTATCCTTTTTGATTATGATGGATGCGTGAAATCTGCAGACACAAACTGTTCACAGGGCCATTTTTCTCCAATATACAACTTGGGTTGCATGTGCAATATGATTTGTGCGTGCACATTAGATTTCTGAGAAGCAATGACTTGTGCGTGCAATGGTATTGAATACGATCATATAAGAAGCATTGAAATTCTTTTTTCTTTTTGAAATTTTGGGTATGAGTTATTGTCTCTTGTCCTTTCCTATTTCGAGTTCTCATTATTGTAACTTACATATAACATTAGACCCTGAAGGAAACAACCTAAGTGTGTTAATTTATAAAACCAGTATATGGCAGTAAAATTAATACTACCTCTGTTTTTTCTAGTGGCAACAAATGCCTTTCTGCACAAATATTAAGGAAAGAGGAAGAGAGTAACATTTGACCCAATTGCCCATACTTTTTGCATGTGAGGTAGGAGGATAAAATGGTCAAATTGCTCCCAAACCTTTACCAAGAAAGGAAATGTTCTGCAACTACATAAAAACACCTAAAAGTGCAAATTGTTGCAACTAAGAAACCAGAGGAAGTACAACTTACAAGCTTACTTTAATTGAAAACATAACATAATAAGCAGTGAATGTGATTCCTGACTACCACATGTCCAAAATTAATTAAAATGGGACATTGACTTGCTAGATGGATAGGTGTTGGTTTTCATTTCATACTTGGACCAACCATAGATGATTTCTTGGAAGGATTGTGATGAAACTCCTCAAGAATTTACGAGTTTTTGTGATGAAGGACTACAATGGTCACATTGCTGAAATACTTCATCTTTGTGAGTTGGACTTAATGTATTTGAAGGATTGAGAATTACCAAGGCACTTGGGGTCTTGAAGCCTTAGTCTTAGGTGCAAAGACGTGTTTGTGCTTACACAAAGTGAGGTGCAAAAATTTATGTATAAATTGTACACTATGTACACAATTAATCTTTGGCTGAAAGTTTTATCCCTCTTTTATCTGAATCTTCTACCTTCCTTTTCCAATTATCCTTTACATTTCGTCTAGAATCTTGACAATTAATCTTTGCTCTGTAATGGGCATTTAATCGACCTGTGGTGTGCTTTGCATGCTTCAGCAGCCTTAAGGAACCTTGCCTTTCTCAAAGACTCAGCTTGCACGGGCTGCTAATAGTATTTCAATTGTAGAGCTTTGTGCTCTGAGTGCCGTGGCATTCTTAGGTGTGCTTCCAATGTTTGAAGTTAACACTCCTGTTGTTTTCATATCGATGAACTGCAGCTGAGCTTAAGTGATCTTAATTTGGTATATGCCTGCACAAAGGATAAAACCATGATGATAGATGTGCAAGCTCGTGAGATATCTGAAAAAGATTTGAAGGCTGGCTTGAGGCTTGCGCATCCTGAGGTCAGTTTCAATTAGCACTTTTACAGACTGCAAGGATAATACAGCGATTTCTGTTCATAGCCGTGGTTTAAATTTTGTAGGCTGTTAAATATCTTGAGCCTCAAATTCGCTTGGCTTCTAAAGCTGGCAAACTGAAGAAGGATTACAAATTATCTATGATGCCAGAAAGTACCATGGAAAAGATCAGGAACTTGTCGGGATCACGTATTGAAGCTGTTTTTTCTGACCCTACATATGGCAAGGTAACTCTTAGTATTAATGTTTTTTTTTTGAAGATGTATCTTGATTTCAGAAATATTGCATAACAAGTTTGTATTTGTTTTAAATATTGTTATATAAATGTAGAGCATTGATTAGTGTTCTTACTTGCTTCTTGCTTACATTTAGTTTGAACGTGGAGAGGCTTTAGACACGATTACTCAAGATGTAAAGATGGCCCTTGAAGAAGAGTGTGATGAAGAAAGCTTACAGGGACTATCTAAGGCAGTAGATACCGTGAGGAAGCAGGTAGGCTCTTTTGTTTTATTGTATTCTAGAGAGTTTCCTAACATACCTTACTAAGTTACCTTTTTGTGGAACAATTGCACTGGCACTCCTGGCAAGTGGCAACCATATGATTATATTTAAAGTTAGTGATTTAATTTTTACAATAATTGGCCTGTCATTTGGTCTGGCATTATGATAATGTTTGGGATGCATTAGAAACTAAGTTTTCAACTGAAAATTGTGAGGGAAACTAGTTGTCAGGTAGTGTATGTCACTATGGCTGACTTGTCTATATCGGTCTTACTCTTGGGAATTATTGATGCGAGGAATGAAATATGAGACAATGTTCTGTTAGTTTATAGTCTTGTTTTCACCAACAGTCTACTTCGGAGCAAACTTTTATAGGTTGAGGCTCACCAAAATCTCGCGTGGATCTCATTTTTTTAATGTTTCGCTCTTTCTCATTGTGGAGCAGCAAATAATTGCTTTGTTTAAATCAGTATTAGGGAACAGATGAACTGGGATATATTGATCAGGAAAGATACATTAGAGGATTGGAGCAATGGTATGTTATCCTTAATTGATTTGAGTGAGTTACTGATTTGGGGAGATAAACATCGTACCTAGCTAAGCATGAAATGAAAGCCCAAACTCTCCCTCATAACTGATGGATCTTGAGGAGCTGTTCAACATTAGCATGTAGAAACTATTTAGAACGTGCCGGTTTGTTTTATGGCATGAAATATTTTGTGATTTCCTATAACCCTTGTCCGAAAATATTTTGTGATTTCCTATAACCATTGTCCGAAAATATTTTGCTGGATTTTTGGTTGAATTCACCATAGTGTGTCTATGCTCTGTATTTATTCGTTGATTTAGATTCTATACCTTGAGGTCTGGGCTAGGGTAATTTGTTTCTTCTTATAAGCCTCTTTTCATATTATTATTGAAATTCTAAATAACAGAGCTACTTCATTTTGAACCATTTTTATACCTAAATACTGAGTGATATGCTTTGGTTTATTTTTTTTTGTCCCATGATGATTTTTCTTTTTTCTTTCCAATTGCTTTATGTCAGGTTAGAAATATTTTTTTTCTGGAAAAGCATAATGGTATATCTCTATCACCTAGAAAAATATACGGGCAACTTAAACTTTCTAGAACTGTTGGAGACTTTCTTTTAGTCATGCTCATCATAAATTAACCCTTTTTTTATTCATCTGTTTCTATTCTATTGTCTGTCCATTTTCCTCAAGGATGGGATTGAGATCAGTCCCCTCTCTCCCCCTCCCACTTGTCTCTACCAACTTTGATTGCAATTTGCTCTAAAGGACTCCAGAGACCATGTTTTTCGACATTTATAACATTTTGTGAAGTTCTTTCTATTGAAAATGGAGTAACATACTCCCTCTTGCTTGAAATTTTGGACAACATATGTGTAGCACTTCTCTTCAACTATATGTACATCTCATCACCAACACGACACTTGTTTATACACTATCACCAACTTCATATCATTGGAGCAAGTTCTCTATGGTGGGCATCTCACCCACTATTCTAAAACAACTTTTTTTCTTCAACCACTTGTGCGATGCTTCATTGTTCTTCAGTCTGGAATCTCTAATTGATTATTGTTACAACATTGTGGCGTTTCTTTGTGCCAACAATCACTTTTCTTCATGACTAATCTTCTTACAATTGCTGCATGACTTGTGCATCGGAGAGGAACTATTTGATTATTTGCTCCTTAATATGTTGCAATGGCTGCCAAGAAAGGAGAGGAAGAGAGAGAAAGGGGTTTAGGTAAATTGAAGGTATTATTTCTACAAATTTTGTGACAATATGGGAGGAAATTTGTTTTTTTGGATGAATTCAGCTCAGCAAGAGAGGAAGAGAAAGAGGGAGGAGGGAGGAAGAGAAAGAGGGAGAAAGAGGGAGGAAGAAGAAGAGGGAGAAATGGTTATGAAAGAAGAGGGTATTTTGGTATTTGGATGGGTTGCATTCATATTTTTTTTAATCAAATTTTCCAACTATTTATTGCGCTTTTTTTCTATTTTTTTTTTTGGTCTAATTAGCTAATTTCAGCTTGTTAACCCTATATTTCAATGAAAGTAGGAAATGTAAAGCCAAATGTTATCATATAAACTAGTCTAATAAGATTAATCATCAGAAAATATAGAAATTAATGTTTTCATTATCTATAAAAACATTTCTTATATATATTTCAACAAAATATTAATATTTGCCGTTTCCTTGTCGTACCTGTTTTTAGAATTTTTAGATTTACCCTTATTCGTCCCAATAACTACAGACTTTGCAGGAGCTTAGCTTTTCATTTCCTTTTTTTTGTGTTTGTTGTTCTTTGATTTTATATGTTTAATCTTGGGAGTTGAATTAAGAATGATACTTTTATAGATTGTTCGTAGAAGGATTTTGAAAGAAGGAGCGAGAGTTGATGGACGACGCCTTGATGAAGTAAGGCCTGTGTACAGTGAAGCAGGTAACTTACCTGCTTTGCATGGATCATCGCTCTTCTCACGTGGAGATACTCAGGTTAGTGAATTATTAAAATATCCACTAGAAAGAGGCAAGTAGATCTGATTGGGTGGTGTGAAGTTTTTAATCGTGTCACTTGTTGTACATGTACAGGTACTCTGTACTGTCACACTTGGAGCACCTGGAGATGCACAACGTTTGGAATCTGTAGTGGGCCCTGCATCTAAAGCATTCATGCTTCATTATAGTTTCCCTCCATTTTCGATCAATGAAGTAGGGAAAAGAAGTGGTCTCAATAGACGAGAAGTCGGGCATGGTAAGTTGGTGAAATCTACTGCTTGATTGTGCGTTGTTCATTAAATTAAAATCCCTTGAAGCTCATTATTAGAGATTGACATGTGAAAATACCCCTTTTGCTGACCAAAAGACTGGAATTTACAAATGGAAACGGGCAACTCCACATACATAAGTAGCACATAACAAGATTGTAAATCAGAGAGCAAGCTTAAATGACTTGAAACCAGAAAAAAATAAGAAAACTGCAAATAGGATGGAGTGATAGAGAGAGCACAAGAGGACAGAGTGCATGTTAGTGACATAAGGTTATCAGAAATCACATTGGCTGTCAGAGAACTATGAAGGAACGTCATTGAGATGATGAAATAAGAAAAACCAGATGGGAATCTTTGCATATATGCAAAGGCCGGGATGCTTTTAGGTGATTGATTGACATGATTTTTGTCTGATTACCTATGGAGAAAGCGATGACCTCAAATTATTAGTCAAAAAGGTTTTCAAATTTGAGTAACTTCCTACCGAAAATATGTCTGCATAAATATCTTATGGGTTTTTTTATTACCATTTACTTGGTCTTATATGAGACCGCCTAGTGTAATTAGCAATAATTTCGGTAGGGTTTGTTCTGCCAATAGGTTGAAATTGACGCAAAATTGCTTTTAACTTTTGTGCACATGAATTTCTTGGTGGTAAGTAATCATTTATCATGTCATTGCCATGTATGTTTTGTCATGTAGTAAGATTGAATTTGACCTTTTGTTGTTGGATGAGATTTTCTCTATCATAGGTTTAGAGAGTAAACCGAACACAACCGAGGCTTGTGGGAACTTGTGTCACGACCACAAAATTCAACCTTGAACTGCAGCTTCAAGGATTAATCTATCCTTTTATATTTTGCTTTATTACAAGAAAACACCAAAAATAACGTTCTACCTATTTAGATCCACATCAAGTACAATTTTAGAGGAGGCATGCATGAGATTAGGAAAATAGCATTGGGAAATGCTTTACTAAACAGTGTTTGTTTGTCTTAGGATTCAAGATATGAAAGAAATTAACGGGGAAAGTGTACATCATAGAAACATACAGAGTGCTCAAATTTATGGAACTTTATGGTAAGAGAAAAAGAAAGAAGAAAGAAGAAGAAAGAAAAAAAAAGAAGAAACCTTACCCGGCGCACCGGCGACGAGAAGTCGAGCAGTCGACGACCATCGGCGACTTCCGGCGAGGTCTAGAGCGAACAGAGGGTCGAGGTCCAACTTTGTGCAGATCTAGGGTTTCAACTTCACCCCACGCGAAAGAGAAGTCGACCAAAAGGTGAATTTATTTTTAAAAAATGGTAGTGGTGGCACACACGCGCGCCTCAACGCCAAAAATCGGACACTTTGTGCACCTCGCGCCTCGAGAAAAGGCGCCCTAAAGCGCACGCCTCCTTGCGCTTGTCGTCCTCTGCCTCGCCTTGGCTGTTGGATGCATTTTACCCTCCGCCTTGACTCTTCCTTGCACCTGGGGGTGCCGCCTTGGGCGCGCTTTTTAAAACTAAGGATCTAATTACAAGCTTCCGAAAGGCTTTTTCTCTCCCATTGAACTCTTAAAAGTTCACCCAATTTTTTTTAACAATAACATGATCTCTTTCTCCTTTTTCATTCTATTTATAGAGATATTTCATCCCTAAGTCCCTAACTTATTCATCAAGCTACTATTAAAACTAACTAATTATATTATACCAAAACTGCCCCTCTTCATAGGCTAGTTGATTACAATTTGACTGGAGGCTTAAATAAGTTGATAAAAGTTGAGGAATTGTGATTTGGTTGTGGTTATATAGTCTGTTCTTGGATTTCTGTTGTTGCATCTCTTTAGAAATCTTTTTTTACTGAGCGTGAGCAGGGATCACCTTCATGTCATTAAGGCTTGTACTCTATCTATGTACCTTGGAAAATACAGTGGCATTTTTCGTTTATGACTAAATATATCTTCTTTACATGCTGTTTAATTGCTATTTCCTTGTATGTTTGATGTTTTAGAATGCAAAGCTTTCATCCCCAATCTCCTCTATGTTAAAGAGTGAATGAATCCTTTTTTCTTTAATCTTTTGATGTATAGGTACACTCGCGGAGAAAGCTCTTCTTGCCGTATTGCCTCCAGAAGATGAATTTCCTTACACAGTGCGTGTGAATTCAGAAGTCATGGCTTCTGATGGCTCCACCTCAATGGCTAGTGTTTGTGGAGGTAATTCATTTTGTGTATCGCCTTTTCTGCCACCTAAATTTGCAGACATAGTCCTAATTATAGGTTTATCAACCTCAAATGAGCTTGATAATCTTGATTTGTATCCCTAATATGACCACTTGTTCTTTTTTATCCTTCGGTGGCTGTTGAATTCAGGCGTCATTATTCGTTTTACACTTTGAATGATATGAGGACAAGCTTTTCTTTCATCACTACTCACTCTAACTCTGAATGATACAAGGATAAGCTTTTCTTTTAAGGGTGTTATGAATTTTCATGGGTTGTTGCTCATGCATTTGTAGTTCTGCTCTATTTAATGTTCATCCCTTTGCTTATTCCTTTGTTTTTGCGGTAGGTAGTATGGCACTGATGGATGCTGGAATTCCTGTAAGAGATCATGTAGCAGGTGTATCTGTGGGCCTTGTCAGTGAGGCTGACCCAATTACTTCTGAGATAACGGATTATCGTATACTGACTGATATTTTGGTGAGGCATTTGCAATCCATTATTCTTTTAAATAATGCTTGATAATTGTCGGCTTTATGCAAGTTATGGATGTGAAGATTCTGGAAGATGTTCATATCTTGCTGTTAGGAATGATATCAAGATTTTATGTTCCTGCGTGTTGTCTGGCAATGTCCATTAAAAATTGGAATAGCCAAGAATTTAGCTTTGCGTTGATGTGGATTCACGAATAGGGGCATGATCTCAGATTTTGGTTTGTATCTGGTCCAAGTCTTGTCCAATCCAAGATATGTTTCGATTTTTGGATATTGAATCCAATCCAATGCGAAATTCTACCGACTTCAATCAAAATCTAATTCAAGTGACTTGCTAGATTGGATCCAATTTGAAAATCAAAAATAATGAAATTAGTTTTATCTTCTAGCCCAATGGCTCATGGACCTTAAGTTATAATATTTGGCTTATATATAAATATAGAATAGAAATCCTTACAAGCCCATACATTGCCTCCTAATCCTGAAAAATTAAGATATCATATTAGAAGTCCTAAATAAAGTTTAAAAATAACGTGAACATATTATAGTTTCAAAGAGTATAAAATATTCATATAATATATCTTTTGCTTATTTTGGTTTAAACGCCTTCTATCTGATTCAATTCAAACATCAGATATATATTATTGTAAAATGGAGTCCAGTCCCAGCCAATTACTTCAAAAGAAATTCCAATCTTCAGTTAGATTGGATTGGACTTTGAATGTAACCGACTAACTTTGACCTTTATACATGAACTGGTGAATATTCAGGAAGAGCGCTTGTGAAAAGTAAGCTCTAAAGGCTTTCAGCATTCTAGAGATCTGAGATTTGCAAAGTGGGCAACCAATGCCCCCCTCCCCGCTCCCATCTTTCTAGGAATCATAAGAAGGCACCCAACTTGAGCTCAACCAACAATTTGTACTGAATTTAGTCTCAGAATTTCACTTAAATCCCTATCTTTAGCTTCTAGAGTGGATATTATAAGAAAGAATACCACCAATTTACTATGGCCTAATTCTCCTGTTTGCTCATGAATTGTGATATGAAGTATGTGGATTGGTACAGTTTTAGACTAAATTGACAAACTATGTAGCGAATTGCATGCCGAAGATGGGGGTTATATGGTTATCTAGGGAATTAAAACTCTCCCGTTCCGTTACAGAACGGCCGTTCTATAACGGATTTTGGATTTGCCGTTCCGCGAAATCCCGTTCCGGAACGCCGCCATAAAATTCACATACTTCTCGCCGCTTTGTCCGTTCCGTCACGTTAGAACGCTTTTATCCCCGTTACATTCGTTCTTTTCAAACATTGGCGAATTTTTTATTATAAATTTAATTATATAGTTGATGAAACATGATATTCTAATAGATTTGATTATATTATGCTGTAGTAATGCTTCATAAACTAAAACAACGCAAATAAGGTTAAAACATTTTAATGTGAATTTTTTTAAAAAAATTCACGCCGCGTTGGCCGCGAAACGCTCTATTTCCCTGTTACAAGCCGTTTCCACGACAACGCGACGGTCCCTGGGAACGCATTTTTTTCCCCCTGGGGTTATCATCTAAGTTTTGAGTTATAAAAGGTAAGGCAGGCCAGAAAGGAAAGAAACAGAAGGATATGATGCTATGCCTCTGTATCCTCACAGGGTCTGTTCTTATGAGAGATCTCAACTGTATAATTGACAATGTGAATAATTATAGCAGAAATCTAGGATACAAGTATCCAAGAACTAGAATCCGAAACCTGGGTCCTGAAAAATGCATCTGTCTACTCTTAATTATCCAACCCATGTCAGGTTTTCGTGCTTATGGTCTTGAGCTTGAGCTTGAGTTTTAATGTATTGACCAAGTTCTGCTTGAGTTGAGCTTGAGTATCTCATGAGCACATTAAGCTCATTAGTAACCTTTAAACTAATGAAAGGTAATGCGGCATTAAAAGTAAATAAAGCTCATTGGATCTATTCAGACTGTTAGATGATGTGTCACACGGGCTCCTAGAATTCTATACCTCCTCAGGTACTAGAACTTCAAAATATTCTCCCCAGGCACCCCTCTCCGTCAAGGCAGCAAGGCTCATAATTACTTTTCACATACTCTTTAATATATTTAAGACTTGTCATTCTCTCAGAGTATAATGCTTTCAATAACCTAAATTTCAGGGACTGGAAGATCATCTGGGGGATATGGACTTCAAAATAGCCGGGACGCGAAATGGAATAACAGCGATTCAGTTAGACATAAAACCTGCAGGAATTCCTTTGGATATAATATGTGAAAGCTTGGAACCTGCTTTTAGAGGTCGCCTCCAAATCCTTGACCATATGGAGCGTGCGATTTATGCACCTCGCACTAAAGATGAAAGAAACTCCCCACGATTAGGTATATATTGGTGACATCCATACTATGGTTTGACACTGTTATATAGGCCAGTATTACCTAACTTAAAAATCCTTGCTGCAGCAACTTTGAAGTACAGCAATGATTCTATTCGCCGCCTGGTTGGACCTCTGGGTGCCTTGAAACGCAAGATTGAAACCGAAACAGGTTCAAATAATATTCAATGTGCTACTAGTTCATTTTATTTAGTGATTGGACCAAGGTTACCAAATCCTACGCATTGTCTAGCAACTTTAAAAATGTAAACTTGATATTAGTTGTGCACTACCATCTACCTGGGTCAGTGTCAGAGCAAATCTGTCCAATCTAAATACTACCTCCCTTCCATTTTACTTGCAACAAGGGAGAGAGCGAGGTGACCTATGTGATGAAGAGAGAGAGAGCGAAAGAATATCCAAAAAAGGCAGTGTTGCAAGTAATATGAAAATGAAACAACCATAAATAGTACTCCCTTTATTTTGTCTTATCATTCTTACTTTAGTGTGCGCATCTCTATATGGACCTCTTTGAACTTAAATACTTTCCTTATATATTAGTAAATATATAACGATTGAAAATTAATAAAGTATTAATTGAGACGAATCAAACAAAATTTCTTAAAAATTTAGAAATATTAAGAAGATTCTAAGTATAAATAGTGTCAAGGAACAAGTAAGAAAGATAAAAAAAACAGAGGGAGTAAGTGTTAGCAAGTACTCTCACCTGCAGAAGAATAAAGCATAAGTATTTACTCTTATCCGGCATATTTTCTGCAAGGTGGGTAAAATGGAACCGAGGTAGTATTTTGTGAACCAAACTGATGATTTCATGGTTATCAGGGTAATAATTTATGAACAAATTTAGTCTAAACTTGACACTTTGCTGACACGTATTGATTTGTCTCAAGAACCTTGTTTTCCGTACTATTCGATATTACATTATAAAAATTACTAGACACAGGGGTATGCATTAGAGGATTAGCTAGTACCCGTCTTGCACCCTAAAAGCTGCAAAAGAAAAAAAAAGGGAAATACAACATCTGTAAGTTACCTAAATAGAATGGAAAAATCTTTTGATAGTAATCTTGATATAATAATACTCATAGGGAACGTCATCAAGATTTCCCTAAAAATCAACTATATATCTTGAATCTTCTAAAGACAATTAAATTAAATCATGTCTTTAAGTTTGGGATGTGGCCGCAGAAACACTTTCACGGACTATGCGGTGGCTTTGTGGCTGCTCCGGCCTTAATTTGCGGTTGTGAGAAGCTCAAAAACCTTTAAATATGTGGTGGCGATGCGGCTCAGATCTAAACTGATGTGATTCTTGATAAAAAGAGTCAATAATCACAGGGCTTCAATTGAAGTTTGGATTTTTGTAAGGAAAATACTTGTTTTGGGTTAAAGAAAACTATAAAAGAACAAATATTTCAATGCTAAGTGATCACTCTTGAACTCTCAACAGTGGATCTTAAACGGACTCAAAACGATTCCTGGAATGAAGATGTTACACTAATTAGTAAACACTCCTAAATATCAATTAATGGAAAATTAAAGCTTATGAATTATCTCGCAAACAATAACACAAATTTTATCATAAAATCACTTTATTGTCAGTTTTATTAATGAAACTTATGGCCTTTATGTAGGGACTACAAAAAGAAAGAGATCTAGGAAAACTTTCCTTTTCAAAACTAAGATCACCCGCCTATTAGAAATAAGGAAAGATATGCAAATCTTTCCTAATATCTCCATCGACCATGATACCAAACGCCTAAAATAACTAATGACAACTCATAGACCTTGCCATGCAAGTAAGCTTTAATTAAGGAAATATTATGATCCTCGTTCCTGACTCACAACTCATTGACAACAAGCAACACCTTAGAGTCCAAGATTCCTAAATTACAAGGGTTTTTCCAGACCTTGTTACGAGCCTACTTCCAAGTAGCCAACTTAACTAATTTAACTAACAACTTGCACCATGTAAAACTCCAACTAGAAGAGTTAGATGAAAACCATGGGCTTATTACTGAGCTAAGGAAATAATAGAACAACTTAGGAACGGAATTTGGTCCGCCCTTAACAATGAAAACTAACACTAAAACACTACCTACAACTTTGAATTGTAAGATGGTCCAAATCAAATAATAAATAGATCAACTAATTTAATTATGTTGAGTTTCGTTGCCACATCTGTGTCAAATACCATGTTTCATAATCAAAAGTAGACTGTGATTTACTGGGTTTTAACAATTTTCCCTTATTTCTTGGTCTACATCACGTTTCTTTTACCACTCTTTTCCCTTATGAAAAATTTCTTTCTGGTTATTTTACAATTCAGCCCCTCCATTGTGTTTAGAGAAAAGGCTGCATGCATCTGGACCTAAGCCTGCTTCTCTATAGTTCTTTCTGTTTGTTATAGTTCTTAAAACAAAGTTGTGGCGGAGTTGGCGTATAGTAAAGTTTGTCTTCTCTAGTGAAAAAATCTTAAACTTGTAAACATTTGGTCATTGTTTTGACATTGTAGCTTTCTTTTCTTTGTGTATCAAATAGCATAGAGAAAGGCTTTTATAGCACAGAGTTGCTCATCATTGACTCATTGTGAATAAGATAATCATGGCTTGCAACATTTAGGTCATGAAACTTGTTTTCTATCTCTAACTGGATACTTTGTAACAATAAACATTTGGTCATTGTTTTGACATTGTAGCTTTCTTTTCTTTGTGTATCAAATAGCATAGAGAAGAGAAAGGCTTTTATAGCACAGAGTTGCTCATCATTGACTCATTGTGAATAAGATAATCATGGCTACCAACATTTAGGTCATGAAACTTGTTTTCTATCTCTAACTGGATACTTTGTAACAATAAAAGCACTTCTTGTCTTCTCTCTATCTCAAGCATGCATTGAGTGGAACATAAAGATGATTGCTTGTACAATTATATATTGCGCTCATCATTTGTTGTTCTCTTGTGACTGAAAATCGTCTATGCCTGCTGTATCTTCGACAGTGCTAATAGCTTCTGTTTCAATTTTCTTGTCAGGGGCAAGGATATCTGTTGGTGATGGGACACTTACTATACTAGCTAAAAATCAATCTATAATGGACAAAGTACAGGAGAAGGTATTTCTTCCATGTAGTCTGCTCAAGTTATTGTTGTATATATTTAAATCCCTGCTTTTTCTTTATGTTGGGATAGTCTATTTTGTTGTTGCACTTTACACCAATGACAATTTTCTCTTGATCCCTTGTGTGATATAATATTTCTCTGTTGTCAGATTGATTTCATCATAGGTCGTGAAATTGAAGTCGGGAAGGTTTACAAAGGTATTGTAACATCAATCAAAGAATATGGTGCTTTTGTGGAGTTTAATGGCGGACAGCAAGGTCTTCTACACATGTCCGAGTTGTCTCATGAACCTGTAAGTGAAAGTCTTATAATAGTGCTTTCGCCCTCTACTCAATGTTGTGGAATACTTTTTTCGTTTTGAAATAAATGCAACCGTTTGACTTTCATCCTAGGATGCTCGGACTCAGGCACAAGGGTCGGACTCGAAACATTTGAAAATCAAGGACTCGGAGACTCTTTTGAAAAGGGTCCAAAACTTGAAATTGGACTCGGGGACACGACACTTCAAATCTAAATTATTTTTCTATATATATGCTTTCCATATTTCAAAAAAAAAATAATGAGTAGTTTATGGGAGCTGTGGACTTGGGGAGTAGTAGTTGGTAATAAGGTGGATCTTTTATACTCCCTGCGTTCCATTTTATAGTGCTTACATTCCATTTTGGGTGTCCCAGAATATTGTGCCTACTTCATTTTTGATCAATTTATTGGACTAAATTTTCCTCAATTTTACAAAAACTTTCCGGAATATTCCTACGTTTATTTCAAAATGTGTGCTCTTATTTATTGCTTTGCACCATTGCAAGAAAAATTTATTGCCTTTTAATTTATTTTTTGAGGAAAAAGAATATAAAGAAGTAGTTTCAAGACAAAAGTACTTCATATTTTTTTTTTGAGAATTCTACTACTCTCTTCATTTTCCTTAATTCCCGTGTAAATAAGAAGTAAGCACTATATTATGGGACGGAGGGAGTACTATATATACGGAGTAAAAGTGTGAAACATAAGTCAGACAGAGCATTTACTTTCCTTATCATTTTTAATAAAAGCATTTACTGTTTAGAATTCTTCTTGTATAAAAAAAGAAAAGAGAAGAGAGGGGGTTATTCTCCAACCTACCCCATCAGTCAACCACACCTTTAAGAAAAAAGAAAATGAAAAGGAAGGCTCCGTAAAATGTTGAAGAGATAGAAGACCAGCCTTTCGTTGCCGGAGAAGGAAACTGGCCACTTCGTGGTTACATTCTGCTCGTCTTTCTCTTCCGACCATAAGGTTGACAAGAGACAAAACATTAGGGCTTGTGGTTAGTGACCGACGAGTCCGCTTTTACTCCTTCAGGTCCGACCGGATTCCGTGGCGGTGTCGTGTCGTGTCGACACCGGTACGGTAGGGTGGCTGGCCGCCGAATCCAATGTTCCCAGCTTTCATTATTTGTTAAAACACAACTTTGACCATTAAAATCTCTAATTATTTGTTAGTAGAACTTATAAAAAAATGATATCATAAAAGTGTGTTTACGTGGGCTGATCGAGTATTTCATTATCCAGTCTAGTATTGTTTTACCCTGACAAATGAAGTAATCTTTAGTAGACTTTTACCAGAAAATTGTTCCGGTTTTATTTCTGGAACATATCCTTCAGTTGGAATAGGCTAATCAGAGTCGACTAAATGTATATATATCTTGTTGTATCTGTCTCTCGTCAGGTCTCTCGAGTTTCAGATGTAGTGTCTATTGGACAGCAGCTTTCTTTGAAGTGTATAGCACTCGATGTTCGTGGTAATATTAAACTATCCCTAAAACAAGCCAAGGAGAGCTGTTTTACAAGCGAAAGATGTGCTGCGCCAAATAAAAGTGCATCTCATATATTTGCATCAGCCAAAGAGAAGTGTGATGGTCAAGGAAAGCATAGTGGCCGAAAGGAGCGGGTTGTAACTAAATACGAAGCTGCTGAAGTTAAAACCTCTGCTGAAGACACTTCTTTTTTGATACGAAGTGCCGCAGAGTGTGATGAAGAAGAAAAATTGGCTGCCTTACGTCAAAGTACGAATCTCAGGTCTTTGGCTTCCTCTGATCCACCATCTTTAAATCAAAGTACTGCTGTCTGCGGGGAAGAAAAGTCTGCTAGTCTGAATAATGACTCTGCTTGTTCGCGTCAGCCTTTTAGCACTGTCAAGTCCATCAGGAAAGATAAGAAGGATGAAGTGGGATTTGGTCTTCGTGCAAAAGACCTGAAACTTGGGACAATGGTTACAGCTAAAGTCTTTCAAATTCGTGCACGGGGGTTAGTCCTTGATTTGGGAGGCGGACTTAAAGGAATGTATCGTTTTGAGGTATGTTTTCTTTTAAGATCGTAACCTTGTCTGAACAAACTTACATTTGAATAGTTAATCTTTGCATTGTCAGGCCTCCACACTGATTTGTGAAAGAATCATGCTTTTGTGGATCCTTTGTTTTCTATCACGACTAACTTATTTACCTATCTTTCTGGATTTTTCACTGAGTCGTTCTATGAGGAATAGTATGTGTCGATTAAAATTTTCCCTGTGTGTTGGTTTTCAATGAATTTTAATTGATGCTTCTTCTGGTTTGGTAGAAGGGGATGATTGTATTACCCCAAATTAAGGCATGCTATTGACACTAGTGATAAGGGAGTAACATTTAGGGGGGGGGGGAGATAAGGTCTAGAAACATAATGTCTTTTTGAGCCGAACAAATGAATGAATAGTAATAGTCAGTTATTTAATCTGTTTCCTATGCTTTGGAATTATAAGACCATGAAGGTCCTTAATTGATATTTTATGACAATTGTGTAGTCTGCATCATCTCTATCATTACTCAATTACTACTATGGTTTGCAGTTGGAGGGAGCATGATTATGCTAATATGATATGTCACTGTAACTTTATTTATTCTCTGCCGATGGCATCTAACATTCTTCTGAAGTTGAAAATTCACCAAACTTTTGTAACATCGCAAAGTTCTAATTATATCCTCAGGTCTTTTCCTCTTCTTTTTCGAAGTAAGAAATAAGGTTGGCTACCAAAAATGCTCTATTCTGAAGCCAAATATGTGTGAAATGCTTTTTGTGGAAGCTCATCGATCTGTGGTGTTGCTTTATTATATTTATTGTTGTCTACAGTGTGAGTGAAGTGGCTAACTAGTATACCAAATTACTAGAATATAATCATCTGATACGGATCAAGTCTTCCAATATAATATTTACATGACTTTATAGATTGAATTGAAAAGGATAGGATCCTTAAGTTAGTGAAGCTTTATAGGAAAATCACAAATCATAAAAGATTGATGTATTTCTGGACAAATCTTGGACAATTTTATTAGTCTAGAAGTTTGAATTTCTGAACTGAAACTGAGGTGAGTATTCGGAAAGAATTACAAGTGTTGGAAACTTGACAGGAAGATCTCAAAGTTGCAGTTTGAAGGTTTCTGAAAGTCTTAGTTCAAGAGGCACAAAAGTCTTGGTTTTGTGGTATAACAATGTTCTTGAGCATAAGATCACAAAATTTAATAAAGTCTGATCTGATCTGATCTGTATGTTATATATGACACTCTTAAATGACTTGAGAACGAAATATTGTCCTTAACTCTCCTAATGAGAAAAGGAAACAAAGTTAAACAACTTCCCTAAATTTGATTTTACTAGAATAGTAGGAAACAAACTAGACTTAGAAAGTGACTATGCTTGCTGCTTAAAACCAAGGATGTTCAATTCATTATGTTTTATTAACTCCGAATTTATTCTACAAAACAAATTGGAACCAAATACCAAACCAATCAGGCAGGCTTGAAATGTTTTCACCATCATTTTTCTGTTTGATTGATAGACTAGAACCTGGAAAAGGTCTTGTGATACATAATATTGTGGATGAAATTTGACCTGTGCAAGTCATGTTTGTGAAAACTCTCATCCTAGAACTACTATAACCTGAGTGATGTGTGACATTCTATTTGTGTTGCGATATTGAAACTTTGTATGAGTAGAGTTATGCTTCAAACATGTTCACTTTTGCTCGCAGATGAATGACGACAAGGAAATCAATGTAGGTGATGAGTTGAGAGTGCAGTGCTGTAGTTTTACTGCCAAAGGGGTTCCAGTTATGTCACGGGTGAAAGATGAGTAGTATTACACCTGGCTACCTTCATGGAATAATTTCAGACGATCACAAAGAACACCTAGGAATCATATGTACAGACGGCAGCTTGAGGAAGATCCTATGCATGTATTTCTCATTTATTGAGGTGAAGCTTCCATCTTCTGCAATCCTTTGATGGAGAATTTTGATGTGGACAATCGTCTATTTGCTCCCTCATCCGTGATATAATATGTGTTCCTTAATGGTGTTATGGGGTGTGAGGCTCTTTCATGTTGTCAACAGATGAACTTTATGCAGGATACATCGGAAGAGGTTTAATGACCTGAGTTCTTTTCAAGCTTTGGTTGCTAGTTTTGCCAAGTAACTTCATAGTAAATTGGTGTTGACCTAGTTTGGAGGTAACCGATGTAATGGTAAGAACTGTAAGAGAGTAGTTTTGAGAAGACCTGCGAAACACGTGCATTCTGCTGCAATGGTAAAATCATTTTATTCATATTGATGGTGAATTCATGCTCTAATGATTGTGCATTTCTGGTTCAAGTGTTCAAACTTTTCGCTCGAACAACGACCATTCATCGCGAAGTTGATATTAAAATCTTGTAAAGAGACTATATGGTTACATTTGAGATTTACTTTTGTATTTAGTACTCTTACCCAGTTTTAAAAAGTTATATTAATATTTAATTTCAAATAGTTTTTTTTGGCAAATACATAGAATTTGAATTATGGTGCTATCTTTTTTTAATTTGGATTCATCATAAATGATGAATTTAGACCAAATTAAACGTTAGCATATTTAAGAAAGGATTTGAACTAATACGTCGATTTGTAATTCTCAGCTCAAGCGATCAATTTACTACTCATAATTCACTCTTTTCTTTCAAATGGGTAATTAGCTGATGGGTAATTAGCTGATTGCTTCCATGATCATGAATTTGTAGTTCTTTACATCTTTTTTTTTTTTCTTTGCTCCTCTTCTTGACCCCATTCTATGCACCACAATCACCATTCATCACTAACTAAAAAGTCTTCTTATTGATTTATAAATTTTGATTAAACCCCCTGATCGAAATTGGAGCATCCGTTCGATGCTCGAGGAAGAGCGATTGTCCATGTCCAAAAAGATTAGACGAAATGGTGCCAATTTCATCATGACCATGGGCATAAGACTGAAGACTGCATCACCCTCATAAGGGAAGATGTGTTTATGTTGAACAAGTGACGCCTGCAAGATCTCTTTAATGACAAAGGAAATTCCTCATTTGATAAAACCCCCCAAAGTAAAACCCTCATGCGTTACCATCACATGTAAATGTAATCAATGCCATTTCTATATTTGTGGACTAACATATTCAACAATCAAGAGGTTAGCTAGAGAGGGATCTCCCTCGTCAAGTGTTCCTAAGGGTTGCAAGTTTAATGATAAAAGGAAATTAGAAGCAATGTCCATACTTTTGATGATGACAATGTGTGCTAGGATGAGCACCACAATGGCCTGGTCATTTCTTTGACCATCATCAACTGTCTCCTCAAACGTGTGTACGTAGACGGTGGTACTTCTGCCAACATTTTGCTCAAGAATTCCCTAGAAGGCATCTTGCCCACCTGGATGCACGAGACGTGACAAAGAAATCGACAGAATTGGTCGGTCTTAGCGGTGACACAACAAACTCTTGGAGAGATTATCTTGCCCACTTATGCAAAAGGTCTCAACTTCTAGACCAAGTTCAACGTCCCGGATTATCCTACAGCCTACAACGATGAAGGCACTCCATGGATTCACAAGATGAAGGTTGTCCCGTCTACCTATCTCTAAACGATCAAAGTCCCAACCAAATGGGGTGTCCAAGAGATCAAATGTAACACCCTGACCCATACGAAGTCGAGTATATTGTCACCAATGCGCATGCAGGGCAACAACTATCCTCAATAACCAACATAAATTCTTCCGGCACATTTTGTCCTCACTCATGCGCACCCTGAGAAACTTCCCAGGAGGTCACCCATCCCTAGACTACTCCCAGCCAAGCACTGCTAAATCCCTTTAAAGCAATCATGAGGAGTATTACATACACCCCCACTTGAGAACAACAACACCCTCGTTGCGCCTGAGGACTCCACATATTCGGCCACAACGGCCTGTGGGTCGCCCAACCTGGAAACTGATTGCCGAAAACTCCAGATATTTGGTCTAACGACCTCTAGGTCGCTCCTTATGACAATGCAGCCCCAAAATCCTCCCCCACTAGGCGCCTGAGGACTCCTAATATTCGGCCTGACGGCCTTAGGGTCGCCCCAACACGCGGTCGCAGGGTTGCTCTGCTACCATTTGTAACACCTTGACCCATACGGAGTCAAGTATATTGTCACCAATGCGCATCTAGGGCAATAACTATCCTCAATAACCAACATAAATTCTTCCGGCGCATTTTGTCCTCACTCATGCGCACCCTGAGAAACTTCCCATGAGGTCACCCTTCCCTAGACTACTCTCAGCCAAGCACGCTTAACTATGGAGTAACTAAGGAAATAAGCTCCCTAAAAGAAAGATGCATCTTGTTGGAATGAGTAGCTTGCTAAATCCCTTTAAAGCAATCATGAGGGGGGTATTACATCAAAGGAGAACAAAAGGCAGCATGAGAATGCTATAGTTCTTCGCTCAAGCTATCCAAAGCTACCATCTAGCAATTACAGGGAGGATTGACGCCTAACGAGCAAGATGACCAAGAAATTGATGAAGTGGTACTCGATCCAGCTTTCCCTGACAGAGTCATTAGAATTGGAGCTTTCTTGCAAACAGGAACTGAAAACTCTATGTAACAATTTTTTTAAAGACTAACCAAGATTGTTTTGCTTAGTCCATGGATATTGATAGGTATTAGTCGTCATTACACATAAGATGAATATCGATCCCTATCACAAGCCAGTCAAGCAGAATTAACGTAAGTTCGCTCTAGAACACAATGAAATCATTAACGACGAAGTACAGAAGCTTATTGAACAGGAAAAATTCGAGAGGTGAAGTATTTTCACTGGCTAGCAAACATCTTTGCCGTAAGCAAAAAGAACGGTAAGTGGAGAGTTTGTATTAACTTGACGGATTTGAATAAGGCGTGTCCAAAAGATCCGTTCCCACTTCCAGACATTGATAAGCGCGTTCTTAACGCACTTTATGGCTTCCTTTTGGCTTGTTTTGGTTCCCTTTTTCCCCTTTTCTTCCCTCTTTCTCCTCACTTTTTCCTTTTATCTCATTCACTTGATCATACTTGATCATAGTGACATTTTGCTAGATTTTCGATCTATTTTGATCGAATTTCTAGCACATATGCTTTCACCATGTTTGCTCGTGTTTCTATTGCAGGTATGACCCTTTTCGGGGCCGAGAAATGCAAGACATGGCACAAGGGAACGAGCTAGAGGCTGAGAGTTAGCCTGAGGTGCGCTTGGTATGCCCTGCACACGCTGGTGCGCCCGCACACGCTACTGGTGCGCCCGCACCATCGACCAGTTTTGGAGCACAAAACAGACGACATTGGTGCGCCCACACCAAGCACAAGGTGCGCCCGCACCTGCGTCTGGTGCGCCCGCACCAACTACATGTGCGCCCGCACATTTTGACGGAGGAATTCAGACTGAGGCAGAAGACATAGGTGCGCCCGCACCTATATCTGGTGCGCCCGCACCTGTTCATTGTGCGCCCGCACCATCTATGGAGCACTTCTACAAAAAGACAGAAGATTTGGTGCTCCCGCACCTGAGGTCTGGTGCGCCCGCACCTTAGCATGGTGCGCCTGCACCTCTTTATGGTGCGCCCGCACCATGCGTTCCGGACCAAAAAATTTACATCATTAAACCCCTTTTGCGCTGGGAGTTTTAGACTTACGCTTTATTCTAGTTTTCACACAACATTCTAGGGTTTTGTATTAGAGAGAAAACACTTTAGTTTTCATTGGTAATCGAGATTAGTGATCATAGTTTGTGATTCCATTGACATTCAAGGTACTTTTCATTCAATTAATTCAAAGTTTCAGTTTTTATTCATTCTCTTGGTGTTTGTTTATGTTCTTATTTATTTAAGACTTCATTCTCTTAGTTTATGATTGCGATTTCATTAGTTTAATCATTACTTAATCATGTTTAGCCTTAGATTAGTCATAGATTCTGTTTAATTGCTTTAACTCCATGATTAGTGAGTAGTTTCATAATCTAGGGTTAGGGTGAAAGTATGAATTAGGGTTTTAAATATGATGTTGATGTGATTGTGATGTATGGAGAAGGTTATGCATTGATCTTGGTGTTTTGAGACCTTAGGATAGATATTGATCACATTTATACTTTGGTATTTTGATTTCAAATGTCCTTAAATCGGATTTTGAACTTTTTATCATCCCCAAGAATCAACTTAATTTCTATACCAAGATATTGGATGGAAATTAAGGGGATCCTTCATTAGGGGTTTTCCAAACTTATTGAATCTCTTAATCAATTAACTAAAGACCATTCGAGAGAGGATTTAGTTGATTGATTAAGTGATTACTCTTGAGGACCATTCGAGAGAGGACTCGAGTATTTTAGAGGAGAACTAAACCTTGCATAATCGTCTTTGTTGCTTCAAATCGCATTAACAATCATCATCCGTTCTTATTCATACTAGTAACCTTAACTCTAGTGTCTTTTATTGATATTTAAACTCGTGTTATTTGCTTGTTGTGCTATTAGTTAGATTTAATGATACCAAAATCTTTCAAACCCCCAAATACCTTCAATTAGGTAGTCTAGACTTGATAGACTTTAACCAATCCCTTTTTCCCTGTGGATCGACCCTTGACTTGCCCTTACTATTCCTTAGTAATTGCTTGTTAGGACTATAAATATTGTTTGGAAAGGTTCTTAGTGCCTTAACGACACACTAAAGCCTCTTATCAAAATGGCGCCGTTGCCGGGGAATCTGTGCTATTGATTGAAGTATATTTTAGTTTAGTTTGCTTAGTTGATTTTTCTTTTATTTTCTTTTTGACTGTGGTTGTTATTTGCTAATCCTCTGCTTAGCTTTGTTGTGTTACATGAAAGAAGAACTCACGGTTCACCCACATTGCCTCTAGATCCTGAAATCGACCGTACATTGCGAAAGCTTCGGAAGAATTTGGAAAATTTGACTTTGGGTTCCGAGCCTTCTTCACCAATCTCAAGTACATCAAGTGAAGTTGAATCAGAAATGGGTGAAGCAAATCCACAACTGTTTAGGGATTTCGGAAATCCGGGTTCCTATGTTCTTCAAGGTGGAATTGACTCCCCACCACCACTACAAATTTCAGCATTCACCCTCAGTATACTCGGATGGTGAAAGCAGAGCAGTTTTGTGGGGGGTCAGATGAAGATCCTCTAGACCATCTCGACAGGTTTCTTGAGATCTGTGCCATGATAACAACTAATGATGTCTCTCCTGACTACATCAAGATGCACTTGTTCCGGTCCTCTTTACCGGAAAGCAAAGTCATGGCTCAAGAGCTTGCCTGCTAATTCCCTCACTACATGGGAAGAAGTCACAATGGCCTTCTTGAAGAAATACTTCCCGGAGTGGAAGACTGCGGACATAAGGAGGAAGATCTCCTCATTTGAGCAAGAGAACGATGAGACACTTGCCGAAGCTTGGAACGGTTCAAGGAGATGATCCGTTCATGCCCACACCATGAGTTCAACAAGAATCTACTCATGCGATTTTTCTATGATGGTCTTGATCCGATTTCACGGGCCAACCTTGATGCTGGAGCGGGAGGTCAACTATCTAAGATCCCGCAAGAACAACTTGAGTCCACAATTGAGGAAGTGATCAAAAACTATTCATGGGGTGGAAGACGAAGAGGTGCCCAACCTAAGAAGAGCGGAAAGTTTGAATTAGACCCCATGGATCAAATTCAAGCCAAGATGGACCAACTCGACAAGAAGCTCTCCAAGATCAATCTTGCATCGTCTACTCCTTCACAGGTAAACTCTTTTTCTTGTGATATTTGTGGTGGTACTAACCATGATACTTCTTATTGTGGAGGTACCCATTCGGAGCATGTGGCGGCAATAAATTCAAGAGGAGAGGTATCAAGGAAACCAAGGGTATAGGAACAATCAACAAGGAGGTTGGAGACAACCTCAACAAAACTACACCCAAGGATTCAACCAACCTCAACAAGGATGGAATCAACCTCAACAAGGGTAAACCAAGCTCACAACCAAGGGTTTGCGCAAGGGTATAACCAAAACCAAAACTATAACCAAGGTGGTTCCTCCTCACAAGGGTCCAACACTTACCAAGCTCCACATCAAAGGACCAACAACCCAAAACCTCCCTCCAATCTTCCATTCCCCAAACAAAATCCCGAACCTACACCATCTCCTGATCCAACCTCTCTCCAAATTCTCCAACAACTCCAATCCATGAACCAAATTCTCCAAAACCATGAGCAAAGGTTTCAAGAGCTACAACCCACAACAAAATGCTTGAAACCCAAATGCCCAAGTAGCTGAGAAAAATCCCTAACCCCCACAAATCAACTTCCGGGCCAACCCATCCCTAACCCCAACCTCCATCAAGCCAAAGCCATTCATTTGAGGTCGGGAACAAGCTATGCGGGTCCTAAGATGCCGAATGGGGAGTTAGAGAAGGATGAAGAAGCTGAGGTTGTTGAGAAGGAGGATGGAGCTGAGGAAACTGAAAAGAGAATTGGAGAAAGATGAGTCACATGTTCAAGTTGGTGACAAAAACCCATTGCCATCACCTCCACCAACCAAATCTTATGTGCCTCCGGTTCCCTATCCTCACAGGTTGGTAGAGAGAAAGTTGAGTGACAAGTTCACTAAATTTCTTAATGTGATGAAGAGCCTGCAAATCAACATCCCATTCCTTGAGGCTATGTCTCAAATGCCGCTTATGCTAATTCTTGAAAGAATCTCTCCATAAGCGAAAACTTGAAGATGAGCTTATCTCCTCCTTACCAAGTGAGTGCTCTTGTGCAACGAACTATGCCCAAGAAGCAAAGAGATCCCGGGAGTTTCACCTTGCCGGTGAAGATAGGTGATTTAAACCTAAGGGTGCACTGGCCGATCTAGGAGCGAGTGTCAATTTGATGCCCCTTTCTATTGCAAAGCACCTGAAATTTCCTCTTCATCCTACGCGCAAAACGATTCAATTGGCGGACCGCACTGTGAGAGTCCCTGTGGTGAGTTGGAGGATATACCGATTCAAGTTGGGCATGTGTTTGTACCATGCGACTTTGTGGTGATGGATATGGAGGAAGATCCTGAGACTCTTATTCTGGGAAGAGAAGCTCTAAAGACTTTGGGTGCCGTGATAAACTGCAAAAACGACACAATCACGGTTGAGGTAGCTAATGAGTGTGGTGTTTGAGTTCTCTAAGACATTGAAGAACCTATGATGGAGAAAATTTGCCGGGTAAGCCTAGTAGAAGATGAGGTAGAGGACGCCATGAGTGTGGATAATTCTGGGGACGAGTTGTATGTACACTTACCGACACCCTTAGCTTGGACATGGAAGAGGAAACGCAAGATGAGGCGTTTGAGGTTCTAGCTACATCATCCACGGATAAAGAGGGTGTTCTAAGCCTCCTCCCAAGGTAGAGTTCAAACCCCTTCCTCCTCTCTTAGATATGTTTTTCTTGATGATGCATGTACTTATCCTGTTATTGTCAATTCGAGTCTTGATGACATTTCTATATCAAAACTGATTGGAATTTTGCAAAAATATAAAGATGTCATTGGGTATTCGATTGATGACCTTAAGGGGATAAGCCCTTCTCTTGCTATGCATCGTATCCATCTCATCGATAGTAATGCCTCCTCCATCGAGCATCAGAGAAGGCTCAATCCCAACCTCAAAGAGGTTGTGAAAAAGGAGATCTTGAAACTGCGTGACGCGGGAATCATCTATGCTATCTCAGATAGCAAGTGGGTGAGCCCGATTCACGTGGTTCCAAAAAAGGGAGGCATGACTATAGTTGAGAATGAGAAAGGAGAAACAATCTCAACTAGGACTGTCACAGGTGGAGAGTCTGTATTGATTACAGAAAACTGAACAAATCCACCCGAAAGATCATTTCCCCCTTCCCTTCATTGACCAAATGTTGGAGAGGCTTGCTCGTCATTCATAATTCTGTTTTCTCGATGGTTATTCCGGATTCTTTCAAATCCCCATTCATCCGGATGACCAAGAGAAAACCACCTTTACTTGTCCGTATGGGACATTTGCATATCGAAGGATGCCCTTTGGTTTGTGTAATGCCCCATCCACTTTTCAAAGGTGTATGACAGCAATCTTCTCTGACATGCTAGAAGATTCCATTGAAGTGTTCATGGACGACTTTAGTGTGTGTGGTTCGTCTTTTGACACATGTCTGGTTAATCTTGAATGTGTGTTAAAAAGGTGTCAAGAGACGAACCTCGTCCTGAACTTGGAGAAGTGTCACTTTATGGTCGAGGAAGGCATTGTCCTTGGGCACAAAGTGTCGAAAAAGGGTATTGAGGTAGATCCGGCAAAGGTTTTCGTGCTTTCCTTGGACATGCTGGTTTTTACCGGCATTTCATCAAGGACTTCTCTCAAATAGCCAAACCATTGACGAATCTACTTCAAAAAGATGTTGATTTTGAGTTTGATGAGTCTTGCACTAAGGCTTTTGAAACTCTTAAAAAGGCCCTTACTTCTGCCCCCATTGTGCAAGCTCCGGATTGGAGCTTGCCTTTTGAACTAATGTGCGATGCTAGTGACTTTTCAGGGGAGTTGTTCTTGGGCAACGCAAGGAAGGGAGGCTTCATGTGATAGCCTATGCAAGTAGGACTCTGATGATGCTCAACGGAACTATGCAACTAGGAGAAGGAAATGTTGGCCGTGGTCTTTGCTTTTGACAAGTTCCGTTCCTACTTGACATGTAATAAGGCGGTGGTGTATACGGATCATTCTGCGGTCCGGTATTTGATGAGTAAGAAGGATGCCAAGCCTAGGCTCATTAGGTGGGTGTTGCTTCTTCAGGAGTTTGACTTTGAGATGAAAGAGAAGAAGGGGACGGAGAATGTGGTAGCTGACCATCTTTCTCGCCTCCCTCTTGATAATCTGGAGGAGATTCCTATCGAGGAAGATTTGAGAGAAGAAGCATTGTTCGCCATTCTGAATAATGAGGTTCCCTGGTTCGCGGATTATGCGAATTATTTGGCTTGTGGGATTGAGCCTCATGGTCTTAGTTCCCAACAACGGAAGCGGTTTTTCAAAGAGGTTTCAAGGTTCTATTGGGATGACCCGCTCCTTTTTAAGAAGTGTGCTGATGGAGTGTTTAGGCGGTGTGTGCCTAATCATGAGATGACCTCTGTTTTGACTCATTGTCATACTTTGGCATGTGGAGGGCACGGTGGAGCAAGCAAAACTGTTGCTAAGGTGCTCCAATGTGGTATGTTCTGGCCAACATTGCAAAAGGATGCTCGGGAATTTTCTTTGGCTTGTGATAGGTGTCAAATGAGTGGTGGCATCACAAAGCGACATGAGATGCCTCAACAGAACATTCTTGAGGTTGAGCCGTTTGATGTCTGGGGTGTCGACTTTATGGGTCCATTCGTTCCTTCCTGTGGGAATGTGTTCATTCTTGTTGCGGTCGACTACGTGACAAAATGGGTTGAAGCCATCGCCTCTCCTACCAATGACCATAAGGTAGTGACTAAGCTCTTGAAGAAGATCATCTTCCCTCGATTTGAGGTGCCCCGTGTGTTGATCAGTGATGGCGGTTCACACTTCGCCAAAAAGCAATTAGAAGCACTATTGAAGAAATACGGGGTGAATCACAAAGTAGGTCTTCCTTATTACCCCCAAACCCAAGGCCAAGTTGAAGTTTAGAACCGAGAAGTTAAGAATGTCCTTGAGAGAGTGGTGAATAGGACACGAAAGGATTGGTCTTTGAAGCTTGATGATGCTCTTTGGGCTCTTCGAACGGCTTTCAAGACGCCTATAGGCACCACTCCCTATCGCCTTGTGTATGGCAAAGCATGTCATTTGCCGGTTGAACTAGAGCACAAGGCTTGGTGGGCAATTAAGGAGCTCAACATGGATCTTCACTTGGCGGGAGAAGCTCGAAAAGAAAGGCTAGTAGAGCTGGAGGAACTTCGTTTTGACGCTTATGAGAGTTCTAGACTGTACAAAGAGCAAACGAAGAAATGGCACGACCACCGAATTCAACAACGAGACTTCCGGGTTGGGGACAAGGTCTTATTGTTCAACTCAAGACTAAAGCTTTTCCCCGGAAAGTTAAAGTCCAAGTGGTCCGGTCCCTTCTCTGTGTTGAAGACTACTCCATATGGAGCTTATGAAGTTATGGGTGAGAACGGGCCATTTTGGGTTAACGGTCAAAGATTGAAGCTCTACCATGATTCTCATGCCGCTGGTTCCATTGGTTGCTTGATTCTTCGCTCACCTGAGCAACTCTTATGATGGACGTATCCTTTTTATTCAAGCTAATGACTTAAAACAAGCGCTACACAGGAGGCAACCCGTTTCTCTTTTTCCCTTTCTTTTATTTTCGTTTATTTTTCTTTTGTTTGTTAGTTAGAATTTTGATTTATCAGTTAGCCATGAGAGCTACATTGGGATATCTGAGTAATTGTGAAACGTTAAGTGAAATTAGTGATTCGAAACAAGAAAGAGTGAGAAAACAGATGTTTAACACCAATTTGAAGCGAAAACAGAAGGTTAGGTGCTCCCCCACCTCGTAGAAGTGCGCCCGCACCGTTTTAAATTTTTTTGAAAATTTAATTTGGTGCGCCCGCACATCTTGTAGGTGCGCTCGCACCTTTCTCTAAAACGTTTTAAGAAAAAAAACAGAAGGTTTGGTGCTCCCGCACCTCCCCAAGGTGCGCCCGCACCTAGGAAGAACATTTTCGAAAAAAAACCTTCGGTGCGCCCGCACCTCTAACAGGTGCGCCCGCACCAAACGTTTTTGAGAATTTTTCCCCGACTGGTGCGCCCGCACATATACCAGGTGCGCCCGCACCAAATCCTCCGAGTTTTTGAGACAAAAAACATAAGGTTTGGTGCGCCCGCACCTCTAACAGGTGCGCCCGTACCAAACGTTTTTGAGAAACCTTTTTCCGACTGGTGCGCCCGCACCAGGTAGAGGTGTGCCCGCACCAACCCGGCTGGGCGAAAAAAACAGGATTCACATTGTTTTTTTTTTCGGCCCTCCTCACTCTATTCTTCATAATTTCGAAACTCTCTCTCACACTCACTCACTTTCTCTCTCTTCCTCCTCTCTAGATCCGGCCACCACGACCCTTTTCTGGTGACTTTCGACGGCAAATCTCACCGGAATCTTCATCATCTTCCTCTCTACACCATTTAAGGGCACAAAAATTGGGGGTTTTGCAAGGATTTGATTTCTAGGTTTCAAAATTGGGGATTTTCATCTCCATGTTGGTAACTCTCTTCTAATATTTGTTTTTTCATCAATAATCTAGTAATTTGGGAGCTCTAGTGTGTTTTCTTTTAGATTGCATGCTTGTTTTCCTTAATTTTTCTTGATTATTCATGAACTTTGCTCATATTTGTGTTGGATGATGTGGTGAATAAGTGCAATTTTATGTGGTTTGTGATAAATTCATAATATTCTGACTTTTTGTGTAACTACATTGCATGAATTTCTAGTGTTGTTGATTCTTGTGCACCAATTGTGGTTGATTTGGTGAATTTGTCTTGAAAGTCTCTTGTAAGTGGTGATACTCTTGCTTGTTAGCAACTTGTGGTTGCTACTAATTGTGGATTGGCTAGCTGGTAGATCTTAGGACTAGTTTTTCCTTCTTGATTTTCCTTTCTTTTGTGTGTTTCTTTGTGTGGTTTGATTTTTCTTTTTGTGTGTTCTTTGTGTCGAGAGTCCGTCTTGTGGTGTGTCATTGCAGCAGATCATCACTTCTCCTTCCCTTTTTTTTGCAACACAAAACCTCTTTACCACCATGGGAAGAAGTAGTGGTGACGGCTCCTCTAGGTCTAAGAGAGCAAAGACCGGGTCCTCCTCACAAGGACCCTCATCTAGCTCTAATCCCCCTCCCCTCTATGCTGTGAAACTTCCCAATGCCGCTCATAAACAAATTTTTGAACAACTTTCTGAGCGCACGTTTCGTCCCACAAAGTTCTATGACTACACTACCTGCAACTACCTTAACATCGAATCGATGATAAGGGAGATGGCAGGTAATTTCGGGTTATCGGACTTTCTTGACGTCCATGCACCTACTTATGATCAACTCACTCTCGAATTCTTGAGTACGTTGAAAATAAGTAAGTAGCCGGGCACGGGTGCTCTAGCTATTCAATTTCGTATGTTTAATCAAGCTAGAGCACTCTTCTTCGACGAATTCTGTGAGGCATTCGAGATGGATTCTCGAGCTCCATGTGATGCCCCTTTGGGCACCATCTGGCAGGGATACAATGAGCAAGAATGGTGGGCCAAAATCACCAACGGCACGACTCCGTTTTGAACGAATTCGTCCAAAGCCTCGGAGATCATCCATCTTGCTCTCCGTTACTTCCATAGGATGTTGGTTTACACCATCTTTCCTAAACAGGAAGTAGGACAGTTGAGGAAGGATGAGTTGCAGGTTCTTTGGTTGGCCACTGACGGGGCCCACCATAGAGCCCGAATTAACTTTGCTGCGCTTCTCCTTCACCGACTGCAGGAGATTCGGGGGGGGCATTACGATGACTGGGAAGATCCTTTGTGGTGGAATGGTCACCCAGCTAGCGTCCTACCTCGAGTTGGACGATGACCTGGCTCGCTTAGAAGCAAGCGTGCCTACTGTTGGTCAGTCCAACAGATTGGATGGTGCCAGTTTGCAGCAGATGAAATTTCTGCGCGGTTAGCAGAAGGAAAACTGCATTTGGCTTGTGGGGGGGGGGGGGGGGGCGACCTTACTTTTTTATAGGGCCCAACTTCATCTGGGACCTCCCCGCTAACGGCGAAAACCGTTGGCGGGTTCCCCCTTCCCATGACATCCCACGGGCTATCCCTGAGCCCATCCCTACGGAGCGCATTCCACGCGTTCCGAGAGGTCTGAGGCCCGACCACCGCATTCATGAGAGTGAGGTGGCCGAAGCTTCCTCCTCTCAATCCTTCGACATGAGCTCCGTCATGGCGGCCATAGCCCAGATGCAGGCCTCTCAGGAGGCCAATCACCGTGCGGTTACTGCTACTCTTGCCGGTATCCGCACCGACCTCGACCATGTGTCTAGGGTGGCTTGGCGCACTCACCTCGCCAATGTCCACTCCGGACATGAGCCTCCCTTCCCTAACCATCCCCACTATCCTCCTTCTTTCGACCCTCGAGAAGGGCCGTTTGAGGAGCCTCTTCCGTCCTTACCCCACTACCCATCCTACTATCCTGATGGGTACTCTGGTGGGTATTTCCCTCCTTACCCCCCTCCGATGGGGGTAATGGTGGGAACTATTAGGAGCTTTTCATAACCCCCTCCCTCTCCCTCCTTTTGCAACTCCGAGCGCGGAGTTTTGCTTAAGCTTGGGGGACTTGCTGTATGTCTATATCTTTGGGAGTTTTGGGGTCATGATGGTTAGAATTAGGGGTCTCATTGGTTTTCGGTATCAGTTGGTGATTGTTCCTGTCTGTGGTTTGACTTCCCCACCCCTGCTGACTTCTCTTCACCTGTACAACTTTGCTTTGGTAGTTTTTTTTTGGTAGTTTTGTTTTGCTTTGCATATATAAAAAAAAAAAGAAACAATTTTCCTCTTTTATTCTTTTTTCTGCATCTAGGATAGCTTGATTGCATGCATGATTTGTGGCTAAAGAGTTCATGACTTGATTGGAAGACCTTCCTTATATTAGACTTGATGATTTTGGAAGCCCTGTTGTGACTTTAGCGTCTCTTGAAAGCGATAACTTTTGGTAGAGTCTCTTTGAAATTAGGCGAGTTGGATGAATGGATTGCCTTGCCCCTTGTCGACAAATCCCGAAGGAGGGCCAAGAACCTCGTAAGACTCACTCACAACCCTCACCATTGATCGCCTAACTTGTGACTTGCATTTTAGCTCCCCAAGATTACATAAGAACGAGCCTCTAGGAGAATGATTTAGGGCGTTTCTTTGCTAGTAATAGGAGCTACAAACCAAAAGCTTGAATACCTGCATAATATTCGCTTCTCAACCCATCTGAGCCTTTCTATCCTATTTTTGCTTAACCCACATAATGAGTCATGGCCAAACTTTCCCCAAAGTGGAGTACATGTGTAGTTTTTGTTGAGTTAAGTTGTTTTGATATTAAGTCTTGGTTGAAAGGAGTTAATGTGCTTGTATGATAGCAAAAGTTGAAAAAATTTGTGAAAAAGAAAGACAAAAGAAATAAAAGAAAGAAAGTTCTTATTGTTTGATTTGGTTTATTATTGAAAATGAAAAGAAAGAAAGATCAAATTGATGAGAAAAATGAAAAAGTTCACAAAGTGAAAAAGAAACAAGTGAAATTCAAGGCTATGTGTGAGATTCTTTAATTGAGAATGTGTTAGGACTAGCTTGGGGAGTATTTACCCCTAGTTTGTACTCCACTTACCCTTTTTGCACCACATTCCTAGAATATAATCCACACCCCTAACCTAGCCCCGTTACAACCTTAACAAAGTCCCTTTTGACTTCTAGATTGGACTTGATCTATTTAGTAGTGCGAGCGTGAGATTTTGTGCAAGTCATGATGAGGGTCATCAAAACATGGTAGAGGCGAGCAATTATGGTTGAGCATCCCTAGGGAGGAGTCAAACTTGGGTCTTGGAAGTGGAAAGAGTGAGAAATCATTCTTGGAAAGCTTTCTTTCAAAAAGACTCGGTTGATCGGTGGATTGAGACCTTAGAGTCACTCTTGTGCTTCCTAATCATCTTCCCTCTTGTGTTTGGTTGGTCTCCTAAATCTTGCTATGAACTCATTTAGCTTGCATGTCATGTTTGTAACCTTGCATTTAGAGCATATAGGTTAGTTTGTTGCATGTTTCCCTTTTCTTTTTATTCTCTTTTTCTTCTTTTTTCCTTCATCTCATTCTTGGTTTACTTGAGGACAAGCAAAACGCTAAGCTTGGGGGAGTTTGATAAGTGCGTTCTAACGCACTTTATGGGCTTGTTTTGTTCCCTTTTCCTCCTTTTCTTCCTTCTTTCTCCTCACTTTTCCCTTCTATTTCATTCACTTGATCATACTTGATCATAGTGACATTTTGCTAGATTTTCGATCTATTTTGATCGAATTTCTAGCACATATGCTTTCACCATGTTTGCTCGTGTTTCTATTGCAGGTATGACCCTTTTCGGGCCGAGAAATGCGAGACATGGCACAAGGGAACGAGCTAGAGGCTGAGAGTAGCCTGAGGTGCGCTTGTATGCCCGCACACGATGGTGCGCCCGCACACGCTACTGGTGCGCCCGCACCATCGACCAATTTGGAGCACAAAACAGACACATTGGTGCGCCCGCACAAGCACAAGTGCGCCCGCACTTGTCTGGTGTCGCACGTACAGTGCGCCCGCACCAAGCACAAGGTGCGCCCGCACCTGCGTCTGGTGCGCCCGCACCGACTACATGTGCGCCCGCACATTTTGACGGAGGAATTCAGACTGAGGTAGAAGACATAGGTGCGCCTGCACCTGACATGTGGTGCGCCCGCACCTATATCTGGTGCGCCCGCACTTGTTCATTGTGCGCCCGCACCATCTATGGAGCACTTTTACAAAAAGACAGAAGATTTGGTGCTCCCGCACCTGAGGTCTGGTGCGCCCGCACCTTAGCATGGTGCGCCCGCACCTCTTTATGGTGCGCCCGCACCATGCGTTCCGGACTAAAAATTTTACATCATTAAACCCCTTTTGCGCTGGGAGTTTTAGACTTACGCTTTATTCTAGTTTTCACACAACATTCTAGGGTTTTGTATTAGAGAGAAAACACTTTAGTTTTCATTGGTAATCGAGATTAGTGATCATAGTTTGTGATTCCATTGACATTCAAGGTACTTTTCGTTCATCTTAATTCAAAGTTTCAGTTTTTAATTCATTCTCTTGGTGTTTGTTTATGTTCTTATATTATTTAAGACCTTCATTCTCTTAGTTTATGAATTGCGATTTTCATTAGTTTAATCATTACTTAATCATGTTTAGCCTTAGATTAGTCATAGATTCATTGTTTAATTGCTTTAACTCCATGATTAGTGAGTAGTTTCATAATCTAGGGTTAGGGTGAAAGTATGAATTAGGGTTTTAAATATGATGTTGATGTGATTGTGATGTATGGAGAAGCTTATGCATTGATCTTGGTGTTTTGAGACCTTAGGATAGATATTGATCACATTTATACTTTGGTATTTTGATTTCAAATGTTCTTAAATCAGATTTTTGAACTCTTTTATCATCCCCAAGAATCAACTTAATTTCTTTACCAAGATATTGGATGGAAATTAAGGGGATCCTTCATTAGGGGTTTTCCAAACTTATTGAATCTCTTAATCAATTAACTAAAGACCATTCGAGAAAGGATTTAGTTGATTGATTAAGTGATTACGTCTTGAGGACCATTCGAGAGAGGACTCGAGTATTTTAGAGGAGAACTAAACCTTGCATAATCGTCTTTGTTGCTTCACAATCGCATTAACAATCATCATCGTTCTTATTCATACTAGTAACCTTAACTCTAGTGTCTTTTATCTGATATTTAAACTCGTGTTATTTGCTTGTTTGTGCTATTAGTTAGACTTAATCGATCCAAAAACTCTTTCAAACCCCCAAATACCCTTCAATTAGGTAGTCTAGACTTGATAGACTTTAACCAATCCCTGTTTCCCTGTGGATCGACCCTTAACTTGCCCTTACTATTCCCTTAGTAATTGCTTGTTAGGACTATAAATATTGTTTGGAAAGTGGTTCTTAGTGCCTTAACAACACACTAAAGCCTCTTATCAGACATCAACGCATGGTCGACATAACGGCTGGACATGAACTACTGATATCTATGCACGCATACTACAAATACAATCAGGTTCTCATGCACCTATACGATCAAGAAAAGTCAGCATTCGCCATCGACAAAGGTATTTATTGTTACAAGGTTATGCCTTTTGGTTTGAAGAATGCAGGTGTGACGAACCAAAGACTAGTCAGCCATATGTTCAAAGAACAACTAGGGGATACAATGGAAGTCTACATAGATTATACGCAAGTCAAGTCAAAGAAAGTCGTTGATCACGTGCAACACCTAACACAAGCGTTCCAAGTACTCCGATAATACAGTATGAACCTTAGCCCTACAAAATGTACTTTGAGTTACTGCAGGTAAGTTCCTCGGGTATGTCGTAACGCAAAGAAGAAGAGAGGCGAATCCAGATCAAATAAGGGCGCTCGTCAACATCCAATTACCTAGAAACATCAAGGAGGTACAAGAACTCACGGAACGAGTAGCAGCACTTAACAGGTTCATCTCTAAATCGTCTGACAAATGCCACCTATTCTACGATGTGTTAAGGAAGAACAAAGGCTTTAGCTGTATTACCTCGATAATTTTCTCTTTTCCAAAAAACCTTTTCAATATATTAGAAAATCATCTAAGTATTATCGCCCATGTGATAACGTATCAGCTTATTCAGAATTTTTCAGCGGAAAACATAATAAATAACTTTAGAATTGAAATTTAATCAATAACAATGTCAACCAATAACGTCAAAGTTAACTTAAAACCAAACCAACTATAAAGTATATAAACTAATGTACGATAAATAATTAATAAACTACACAAGCTCTCCATTCCCGAACCCAATGATACATCATCTTCAAACCTATAGATGACAATGTACTATTGATCTAGAAAGTCTGCTCACCAAAATAGATTATCATAGGATCAATAAGGCATATCCATGATCAACATACACAAACAAAAACACGTAATCAACAAAGCTGAGTACTACATAATAAATAAATAAACAATCCTAACATGATACTAATATAGTAAACGGGGACAAATAATAACATAATAACTTGCAGATAACTTTTAATGAATTAAACTTTAACAACATTCTTATTACTTTAAATGGAATAGTCAATGGACCGAGTTGTCTAACAAAACCAGCCTTCCCTTTGGAAGACGAAAATACGGGCGCGACTCCGTATTCCCATGACCTACGATGTCGAGGAACCTTTTAAAAATAAAATAGGGACGGTGAATAATTCGATCCCAGAAAAAGCCATAACACGCTCACCATGCACCCCAACTCTTGTTTGTCCAATACTTCAGACATGCACCAGTCTAGAGGTTATTAATATCCAAGTTTCACTTTACGTGATTTACCATTTATTACTTGTTATGACACACAAGCAACACATATAATACATGATCAAACAATCACAACTTTATTTTTATCTTAGGATTAGATAAGTGATCACATAACTTACAACCCAAGATTAATTCCTTCTTTAATCCAACCGTCCTTATTTGTTGAACCTAGCCAACAACCAACTTACGTTTCAAAGGTATAAAAATATCAACTTACCAAATAAGACCCTCAGTTCTCATAGAGTAGTGAAATAATAATAAAAGAGAACAACATGATTCAATCATGGTATATATGCTCCTTACATGAGAAATGAGAATGAATCTCAACCACACGATTGGATTAGAGTTACAACACTTGTTCATTAGAGTTATACCCCTGAAAAAAATTCAAGCCCAAAAAAAAAAATTTTTTTTTCGAATTTTTTTTCTTATTTCTGTTTTTTTGGAGTTACATCACTTTTTCATTAGAGTTACATCACTTGTTCATTAGAGTTATAGCGTGTAAAATTCATTCTCATTTCTCATATAAGTATGCATTCTCATATGAACTCACTTCTATAATATATTATTATAATATATATATATATATATATATATATATATATATATATATATATATATATATAAATTCCCCCCATGTGAATTAATAAAATATAATTCTGAACCAACATTCTTGCATCAATCTTCCATACAAACATGATACAAATCACATAATTATCATGTTCGCACAACGACATAAAACATGCAAAATCCAACATAGTAACAATCATATATGAACTCAACATAGTTCCTACACATGATACTACATAAATTTCCTTCTTAAAATCATGATACTACCTTAATCAACACATAGGCATGTACATACCTTGTGTAAACAAACTGAAGCCACTTTAACAATCTTAAAAGTCGCCTAGAGAGAAATCTCCACCTAAATCAACCAGCATAAATTCATAACCAATACTCAAATAATTTCCAGCAACTTTAAAATACTTTAAACCTCCTTTGAAGATATTTAAAAGTCGTTCCCATCATTAAAACTTCAATTACTAACACTGCCTAGCATAGTACTACTATACTAAAACTCCATCAATAGTATCCTTTTTATAATTCAGCAACATATAATCTGTTAAAACTTCCTTTAAACATGCTTAAACATACTTAAACTTATAAGAATAATCAATTCCATTGTTTATAACATACTACTATGATTTTTCCAATCTTTAACACCCTAAAAATCCATGCTTTGATAATTAAAAATCCAATCTAAATATAATAAATAAATCTAAATTTTTATTTCTTCAATACATAAATTAAATAATCTTAGATTCATAATCAAATCATCAAACTAAAGCTTTCAAACATCATCAAACTAAAAACAAATCTTAAAAATATAATATTTAAATAAAACTTGAGGAGGAAGAAATGTAACCGAACAAAAACAAAGGAAGGAAGAACAAGGGTGCACCGGCAGTGGTGACGTGGCTGCAGGTGTAACACCCCCAAAATCCATACACGCCTAAACAACGTCGCATCGACTTTGGGAGTGTTACCGCCGCGGTGAAACGCAAGGCTTATTGAAATAAAACATTTAACTTAAATGCTTATTATGAAAACTAAACTGCAGCAAAAATAAAAAGGTAAACTACAACCCGGGAATCATCAGCGACCCCTTTTTATTTAAACCACAAACTAAATAAATCCTAATAGTTCTATAATGTTTAACCAAAACGTTTTTGTTTCTGTCTAGAAATCAAGGATATTAAATATCTTGCTAAGAGAATACCGGGTCAGATTTGAATGTTCTGAGTCAACGGTCCGTACGCCGGAATCCTGCAAAAGGTAATGTTAGACTGCCCCGGAGGTGGTTCCGGGATCGCCTCTCCGACGCTCAAGTCAGTGATCGAGCTAGAGAGATAAAGTCTAGAGAGAGATGCTCTGGTTAGTTAGGTAAGAATTCAATACCTTCTAATTAATGAGGGTGCTTGGTATTTATAGTGCCTTGGCACTCCCAGCTGTAAACCAGCTGGAAGGCACTAACAGCTGGGAGAAGCCCCCATAGATGGGCCCTTGGAAGCCTAAGGGCCTGCTGCGCCTTGGTCCTCCTCTAATTGGCCTAGAGCCTGAAAATGAGCCCAAACAATTAGCCCCACGCCGGGAATGGGGGACCTTGAAGCCTTGCTGAAGCGTCTCCCGTTCGTGGCGGAACCTGGACCAACATGAGGCGAGATCGACCCGGTCTCCAAAGAAAGGGGAAGGCAAGGCCGACCCGGTCTCTAAGGAGAGAGGGAGGCTAGGCCGACCCGGTCTCTAAGGAGGGGGGGGGGAGGCCAGGCCGAACCGGTCTCCAAGGAGAGGGGGAGGCCAGGCCAACCCGGTCTCCAAAGAAAGGGGAAAGGCAAGGCCGACCCGGTCTCCAAGGAGAGGGGGAGGCCAGGCCGACCTAGTCTCCAAAGAGAGGGGAAGGCAAGGCCGACCCGGTCCCCAAGGAGAGGGGGTAGGTGAGGCCGACCCGGTCCCCAAGTAGAGGGGGTAGACGAGGCCGACCCGGTCTCCAAGGAAAGGGGAAGGAGAGGCCGACCCGGTCTCCAAGGGGAAGGGGTAGGCGAGGCCGACCCGGTCTCACAAGGAGAGCGGTCTATCGTTCAAGGGAGAGAATGGAGGACCGACCTAGTTCTATTAGAGACATACTGGCCGACCATGCTTAGAGGACGCGGCACGGATGAGGGGCCAATGAGGCCCATGCTTGTCCGAGCCGGTGCTGTCTCTCGCTAAGTCATACTGAGACTTAGGAGATTGACTCAACCAAGGAGGGAGGCCTTCTTGGGCCGAATTGGGTGGACGCGGCTCGGATGAGGGGCCAATGAGACCCATGCTTGTCCAAGCCGGTGTCGTATCTCGCTAAGTCATACTGGGACTTAGGAGATTGACTCAACCAAGGAGGGAGGACTTCTTGGGCCGAGTTGGGTGGACGCAGCTCGGATGAGGGGCCAATGATCCCCATGCTTGTCCGAGTCGGTGCCGTCTCTCGCTAAGTCATATTGGGACTTAGGAGATTGACTCAACCAAGGAGGGAGGCCTCCTTGGGCCGAGTGGGGTGGACGCGGCTCGGATGAGGGGCCAATGATCCCCATGCTTGTCCGAGCCGGTGCCGTCTCTCGCTTAGTCATACTGGGACTTAGGAGATTGACTCAACCAAGGAGGGAGGTCTTCTTGGACCGAGTTGGGTGGACGCGGCTCGGATGAGGGGCCAATGAGCCCCATGCTTGTCCGAGCCGGTGCCTGGGATCTTGACTCAATTCCCATAATGCTTGAGCTGGCGAGCTGGATACTCTTCATAAACTCTTGAATGCCACATGGCGCTCATGGATTATTGGGTTGCTGGAAAACATCGTGGCGATTCAACTTCCGGAGATTTCGCGAAGCTTCGTGATGTTTCATCTTCTTTAGGACGCACTTTTTGATCATTTGGGCTGCCTGAGAGAGGCCCATTAAGGAGGCTTAGAGGCAGTTCTCGGTCCATTATCAGATGCGGGGCACGGAGCGCGAGGATTTCGCCAATAAATAAGGGGAGAGGAGAGAGATTTTGGAGTTCTACTCATAATTCTCTCTCTCTCTACTTTTGGAATTATTCTCTTTCTCTCTCTACTCCCAAGCTTTTCTCTCTCTAAGTTCAGGTTTAGCTTCTTCGCCCGACCTGGTACGCCCTTATTTTGATTTTTCTTTAAGTCTTTTCCTTTTCCTTTTAATAAAATCGGCCGACCCCCTCTTATTGATAAATAATGGGGAGTTCGTTCGAGTCAGTGACACCTCCCTCATCTCCTCCTTATAATGTAGCCGAGGAGGTGAGGGGAATGGGAATCGTATTGGTGTCGACTTTAATAAGTTGCCCGGACCCCTCGGCCGTGCCCGATGCGCTTTCCCTCCCAAGTACTCCCTCTCAGACTGAGGAGGAGGAGGCCGAGGGTGCCATCCCCCTTCCTTGGGAGGTGTCCCTGGCCTACCCCTATTCGAGGAGTTACTTAGTTCGGTATCTTTCTGATGGTGTAGTTACGGTAACTATGCCGGGAGAAGAAGGTGAAGCCTCCTCGTCCGATGGTTCGAGTATCCTGAGATTGATCCGAGAGGTGGTCCGGGCTCGAAGTTTCCCTTGCCCTCTTTAGTAAAGGCAATTTTAGAGGATCCCCGGGGCCAAGCCGCGAGGTTTCAAATTAAGGGCCCCTATCTGCTGGTCCGACCCGATGCGAGTCACACGATCCTGACCCCTCTACCAGGCTGCACAGCGTTTTACTTCAAAGCTATGGAGATGGGGCTAAGATTCCCTCTGACCCAGTTCGAAAAGGACTTGTTGGACGCCTATAATTTGTGCCTGGGCCAGATATCCCCTAACTCTTGGGGTGGAATTTTGACCGTCCAAGTCATATGCGAGATGATAGGGGTTAGGCCGACCGTGACTCTCTGGCACCATATGTATAAGTTGGTAGAGATGATGGCCGGGGAGCATGGTCCGGGCTAGTGGTGCTTCCAGGCCAGAAGAGGCTACCGAACCGTTCTTGACCTCCCCACTTCTCAAAAAGGTTTCCGGAGGGGTTTTGCTTTTGTTTACTTCGGCGGGAAGTGGGACATCCCGGTGGTGCCCTCCTCTTTCGAGCCAAATCACGGGCTCAATTTTAAAGGGCCCGAATTGTCTGATGACGAAGCCGTAGCTGCCTGTTATATGCAATTGGAAGCCAAAATCGTTGATGGTGGGGAAATTTTCGTTGTCGGCAACTGGCTTCCAAGCTATAAACTTTTTAAGAATGAGAACTTCTTAGCCGCCATGGGACTCAGTCCGGCCTTCCCCAAGGGTAATTCGGTTAGAGGGGGTCCGATTTGCTCTTTAATTTGTTCTTTGCTTTGCTTTTCTAGCTTGTGACATTTTGCAGAAGCATCTCTCGCATACATCAGGGAAACCGACCCCGAAATGGGGGAGCGAATGACAGCGTCATCTCTGAAGGCGGTTCGGATTCAAGCATAAATGAGGGCGAAGACTTTGAGCAAGCCGTCACCCCCCAAGGTATTTATTTGTCCGACCCCTATTGCTTCCCTTCTGAATTTTCTGATTTATTAGCTAACTTTACAAGGGTCTCAGGATCCGTCCAACCCAAAGCCGTAAAAGCGCAAAGAAAGGGCCAACAACAAGGTAGCGTTGACGGAGAAAGCGCTGGCTAAGGCTCGAGCTCAAAAGGAGGCAGGGACTGAGCTGGGGTCGGCTAAGAAGACCAAAACGGCTGCCTCTGCCGAGGTGAGCAGTCCTCGCACGGAATCAGTCCCTTTGAACCTACGCCCCTCGGACTTTCTCCCGGTTGACAGTCTGGAATATACGCCAGTCTCACCGACCCCATCTCAGAGTGAAAGGACGGCGCCCGGAGCGGTTGTACCTTTTACCCAGTTGACTAGGGCCGACAAGAGGGAGAGGATAAACAGTGCCCTAGACATTCTTTGCACTCAGGCCAACCGGGACCACATCAAGGAGGCCAACAAGAAGAAAGAGACCAATGAGCTTTATCGCTCTTGGATGGAGGTAAGTGATGGCCACATGTGTGATTTCCCTCATTTGAGTTTTCTAACTTATTGCCCTGGAGCTAACTTTTTGTCCCTTGCAGTTCTCTATCCGAATGAAAAACGTGGCGGAAAGCCGTGTTGCGCTCTCGAATGAGCTCCAGGATCTGAGAAAGAAAGAGAAGAAGCACTTTGACAGCATGTGGGAGGCGAAGGAGGCGAAGCGACTGGCAGAGCTGCGTCTCGACGTGGCCAAGAAAAAGATCGAGACTTGTGAGAAAAACCTGGGGGGGACGAACGCAAAGCGTGGGAGACGGAAAGAGCCGGATTGACTACGGCTAAAACCAATGCCGAGAAGGCTAAAGTGGAGGCCGAGTCTAAGGCGGTGCGGCTCCAAGACGACCTGGAGAGGGTTCAATTCAAACTGAACACTGTCGAGGCGCAGTTGAAGGAGGCTAAAGCGCAGGCAGCTTGGGCCGAGGAGCAGTGGTATAACCATTGGCAATCTTCCGAAGCCTGCGATGACTTCTGCAACGAGGTAGGCCAAGTGTCTCACAAGATGGGTGAGGACGAGGCACTGGCTCGGATCAAGACTGCTGTGGCTAACTCCTGCCCGTCGGCTGATTAGAACTCTGTTTGGTCTCGATACCAGGATATCTCTGATGCCGAAGCTGCCGCGATTCGGGCTAAGATAGCGGAAGAGGAAGGGGGTAGTGATGATGCCGATGAGGATGGAAGCGCCGAGGAAGTGGATGATTCTGCTGAGGATGCACTGAGGGACGACGGCGGAGATAAGGCCCAGGCTACAGCCGAGATAAATGAGGCCGACCCGTCTTCATCGTAGGCCGACCCTTCCCAACATCTTCCTTAGTTCCCTTGCTGCTTTGCTTAGCTTAGCTTTTGATTGACTTCCAATGATCGGGGCACTTTTATTTTTTATCTTTTTGTACTTTTTGCGCACAATCCTTGTATTTTTGCAAACTTTTAGTTGTATTTTTGCAACTTTCGTCTATGGAATACAACTATTATATTGCAATTTTTCGTTGTTATTTTGTTATTTGCAATATCTTTTATTTAGAGTTTTTGCAACATTTTATAATTGACTGGTTAAGTCTTGATTTCATTCCATGGGGTTCAAAGAGCCATCTCGGTACATCGACTGGTTAGTCCGATTCGATACATATGCAATTTAGCTAAATCCGACTTGATATTGCCGGTTGTACAATGCCCCGATTGCAAGTAACAAAATAAATTACACATAGTATCTTTTGAGGTTATCAAGGTTCCAAGGTCGAGCCAGTGGCACTCCTTCGGGAGACTCGAGTCGGAATGTTCCTGGCTTAAGGACCTCTGTCACCTTATAGGGGCCATCCCAATTTGCCCCCAACTTTCCCTTAAGATGGGATAATTCGGTAGCTTCCACTTTACGGACAACCCAGTCGCCTAGGCAGATCGGCCTAGGCTTCACTCGTCGGTTGAAATGCCGAGTGATCCTTTGCTTGTATCTGATGGCCTGCAGCAAAGCATTGCCTCGAGTTTCAGGCAACAGGTCCAGGTTTATAGGTTTCTCCTCTTCGTGTTTGTCGAACTCATAGAACGTCATTCGAGGAGAAGGGATACCTACTTCGACTCGGAGGACGGCCTCGCTGCCATATACCAGGCCGAACGGGGAATGCCCTGTGGCTTCTTTCACTGTGGTTCTGGCCGACCAAAGGACTCCGGGTAGATCGTCTACCCACGCTCCTTTAGCTGCATCAAGGGACTTTTTGATTCCCTTTAAGACTATTTTGTTGGCCGACTCGGCTTGACCATTGGTTTGGGGCCGGGATACGGCCGAGAACCTTGTTTATATGCCGAAACGGGCGCAATAATCACGCGTCGGACCGCTATTAAATTGCCTGCCGTTGTCCGATACCAGGGCTCTTGGGATTCCGAACCTAGTGATGATGTTTCTTCATATGAACATCTGGACTTGCTTGTCGGTTATTGATGCTAACGGGTCGGCCTCTGTCCACTTGGTAAAATAGTCGATGGCCACGATTAAGAACTTCCTTTGTCCTGACGCTGGGGGAAAGGACCGAGTAGGTCCATGCCTCACTTGTCAAAGGGTAATACTGCTTGTATCGTGGTGAGGGGAGTGGCCGGTGCTCTTGGTATGTCCGAGTGGATCTGGCAAGATGGGCACCGTCGGACTAGATCCGAGGCATCTGACTTCAACGTGGGCCAGTATTACCCGGCCCTTAAGGCCTTTCCGGCTATTGTTCTTCCACCTTGATGGTTTCCGCAAGCTCCTTGATGTATTTCCCTAAGGATGTAGTTCCCTTCCTCGGGGGTTACACACTTGAGAAGGGGATGAGTGAAGGACTATTTGTAGAGCTATCCTTCATGCCATAGGAACCAACCCAACCTATGCTTGACCCGATCAGCTTCCTTAGGGTCATTAGGCAGGGTCTCTTCCCGCAAGTACTTGACAATTTCGTCCATCCAGGCCGAGGAGCGGTTGAGGACGAGTTGTTCTTTGGCATTTATGCTGGGCTCCTTCAGCACTTCCCACGTTATAGTCCTACGGGCTGACCCTTCAGCAGAGCTGGCCATCCGAGCCAAGGCGTCGGCCTGCTGATTTTCCAAACGGGGTATATGGGTAATCCGGAATCCGGATAGCTTTCCGGTGATAGCTCGAGTTTTGGCCAAGTAAATCCTCATGTTATCATCCTTGGCCTCGTATTCTCCTGAAACCTGACCCACGATGAGCTGTGAGTCAGATTTCGCTACGATCGATGTTGCTCTGGCCAGGATGCAAAGTTGTAGCCCCAGGATAAGAGCTTCATGCTCGGCTTCATTGTTGGACCCAAGGAATTCAAATTTGACAGCGTACTCTATTTTGTCCCCGGCCGGGGGCTTGATGACTAGCCCAGCTCCGCATCCACTTTTTGTGGAAGATCCATCGACCTGTAGCTCCCACTCTTCAAGGGAACCGACCAGGGGTCGCGTTGCGCATTCAGTGATGAAATCGGCCAAGGCCTGCGCCTTGATTGCCCTTCTCGGCTCGAATTCCAGTCCGAAGTCGGCCAACTGATCAGCCCAGTCTGTCATCCGACTGGAGTGATTTCGACTCTCGATGATCTTTCGAAGGGGCTGTCCGATTAGGACTTTGATGGGATGCGCTTGAAAGTAAGGTTTGAGCTTCCGACTCGCCATGACCAAGGCGATTACCATTTTTTCGACATCACTATACTTAGCTTCGGCCCCCCATAGGCGTGGCTGATGAAGTAGACAAGATGCTGCTTTCGTTCTCGCTCGGCCACTAAGACTGCACTAAGGGCGTAGTCCGAGACAACTAAGTATATGAACAAGGGTTCCTCCGGCAAGGGGGAGATGAGTTTAGGCAAGGTTGATAAGTGATTTTTGAGGGAGGTGAAGGCCTGTTTGGCCTCGTCGTCCCAAGCGAACTCCTTTCGCTTTAAAGCTTTGAAGAATGACAAGATTTTATCGGCCGACCTAGAGAGAAAACGCCCGAGTGCGGCCATACAGCCGGTCAGGCGTTGCACCTCTTTTACGTTCCGGGGGGACTTCATCTCTAGGACTGCTTTAATCTTGTCCGGATTGGCCTCGATTCCTCTTTCGTCCACTAGGAATCCGAGACACTTTCCTCCTTTGACTCCGAAGATGCATTTTTTGGGATTTAGCATCATTTGGTATTTTCTCAATGTGCCCAGTGTTTCCCTCAAGTCGGCCGGATGATCCGACTGAGACTTGCTTTTGACTATCATATCATCAACATACACTTCGATATTCCGACCCAGTTGGTGGCTGAATATTTTGTTGGTTGTTCGTCGATATGTAGCTCCAGCGTTTTTTAGGCCGAATAGCATCATTTTATAGCAGTAGACCCCCCTGAGGCGTGAAGAAGGCCGTATGGGTATCCTGCTCGGCCATGGGTATCTGGCGATAGCCGGCGTTTGCATTCATGGAGCTCAGAAGGGCATGCCCTGCCGTGGAATCGACCAGCCTATCAATTTTTGGCAAAGGGTGATTGTCCTTCGGCAGGCTTTATTCAGGTCTGTGAAATCTACACACATCCGTCATGCCCCACTCGACTTTTTGACCAGTACTACGTTGGCCAACCATTCCGAGTACTTACACTCTTGAATGAACCCGGCTTCCAGCAGCTTCTTGACATCTGCGGCCGCCGCTGCATTCTGTTCGGGGCCTTGGTGCCTCAATTTTTGCTTGACCGGTTTGAACCCCTCTTTGATATTGAGCTCGTGGCACATGATTTTTGGGTCGAGGCCGGACATTTCTGTGGCCTCGTAAGCGAAGACGTCCTGGTACTCTGCGAGCACTTGGATGATATCCTGCTTGTTTGAGGATCCATGGCTTTGCCTACCCTCACAGTCCGACTAGGATCCTGTCCGATCGCGACCTCCTCGCCGTCCTCAGCTGGTCGAGGTCGTTCGTACTGTTTGGGGGTTGTCTGTTATGTATACCCCAAGGCCGGTCGAGGGCTGACCCTCTTCGCGTTTTCTTTTTTTCGAGTCCTTTTGGACGTCGTTATTCTTGACGCTATTTACAGAGCATTCTCTTGCTGTTTGCTGGTCGCCTTGTATCTTCCCTACCTTTCCGTCGTTAGTTTCGAACTGCATGAGGAGCTGATATGTGGATATGGCAGCCTTAGCCTTGTTCAATGTGGGTCTCCCCATTATTATGTTATATGGCAGAGGGATGTCTACCACCAAGAAGTCGATTGGTAGGCTTCTCCCCTTACCTTTTCCCCACATCCGAGTGGGTAGTTTTATTGAACCGACCGGGTGAACGGAGTTGCCCCCGAAGCCTATGAGCGGCTGATTCAGAGGAGTGACATCCTGCTCGCTGTACTTCAACTTCTTGAGGCATTCGAGGGTAATGATGTTAGTGGACGACCCGCTATCGACCAATACTCTCTTTACTCTTGTGTTGGCCACTTTGAGTTCGATGACCAGGGGGTGGTCGTGTGGGGTATGCAACGTCTGACTGGGTTCATCGAAGGTCATGACTGGGCAACTTGTCCGGGGTAGCTGGACGTCAAGCACTTGATGCTTGAGGTTTTGGAGGTGGGCTTTGCGTGCTCGGCCGGTTAGGCCACCTGATGCGAAGCCTCCAGCGATGACGTCGGTGTCCCCGCTGTTCGACTAACCCACCTTTTGCTTCCCATTCTCCTTGCTTGTGTGCTTTAGGTAGCGATTGAGCTTACCCCGATCAGCCAAACCGTCCAGGGAATTTTTGAGCTCTCTGCAATCCTTGGTTGTGTGCCCACATTCTTTGTGGTAATCGCACCACAGACTCTTGTCCCTCGGGGAGGACGATGTCCGAATGGGTGCTGGCTTGGGAAGCCAAGCTTTGTCCCTAATGTCGGAAGTAAATTTCCTTCCGATTCTTGTTGAACCGAGGATATTGCCGTTGTCGGTAAGTGGATCCCCTAGACCTCCCGTTCTCTGGTACTTCAGCTGATCCTTGTGGTCCCCCTCATCCTTCCTTTTCTCGCCCCCTTCGTCCGAATGACGACAAATATCCGTCGCCTGGATGAATCTCTGGGCCCTGGTCATGGCTTCCGAGAAGGTTTTTAATTCATTCTCAGCCAAAGACCACCTGAGCCGACCCGGTTGGATCCCGGACATGAGGGCGGCAAACGCCACCGCATCCTGCAGGTCTGTGATTTTGAGAGATTCTTCTTTGAACCTTTTGATGTAATTCGCCAGGGGCTTGTTCTTGTCCTGTTTCACCCCCATGAGGTGGAGGTTGGTCTTCCTCTGCCTCTTTCCGGCCACGAACTGGTGGATGAACTGGTGCTCCAATATGGAGAAGTCCGTGATGACTCCGGCTGGGAGTTCTTGGAACCAATTGAGGGCAAGGCCCTTGAGGGTAGTGGGAAAGAAACGACACCAGGTGGCCTCGCAGCTGGTTTGAACGCTCATCTGGGCCTTGTAGCTGGCCATAAGATCATCTGGGTCGGTTAGGCCCGCAAATGGTTCAATAAACGGGGTTTTGATTTTTCTCGGAGTGGGGGTCCCTAGGATTTCCTGACTAAACGGGATCAGGAATTTAAGCCCCCCTCCAGTCAGCTTTGGCGGTTAAGAATAGGCCGAGTCGCCTTGCCCTTCTCGATGATGTGCCTTTTTGTCGAGGAGCTCTCGGGCATCGTAGCCCTAGCTGAGGCGCTTCTAGTTACGAAAGTACCAAGCATCTTCGGGCTTTCGACCCGCTCCTCCTCTTGGGGATTTTGCTACATAGGTCTCTTCACGCTGACCGGCCGACCCCTGTTGAGCCGACCTCTCTTTGTCCCGGTGACTTAGCTCCCTCGTATCGGACCGTTGCCGGTTAGGCGGATCCCGATTGGAGCGAGAGCTATGTCCCTCTCGTTGGGAGCGCATCAGGGCGCGCTCCTTTGGTTCAGGTTGATTTGGGGGAACAAGCTGAGTCTACCTTTGCTTTAGGACAGCCATCATGTCCATGATGCTCTTCTGCAAAGTTTCTTGGAGTTGAGCCGTAATCAAAGCGATGTCTGCTGCGAACAGGGGTTGAGGGTCCACGTTCTGTATCTGTTGTGAGGGCTCCTCATGGGAGCGCTCTTGGCGGGGGTCCAAGGTTTGGACGGTAGGGGACCGCCGATCGGGTGAAGGGACCTGCTCGGCCTCCCTGTTATGCGGGGGTGAGTGTCCTCTCTCAGGCCGAGGCGCTTGGCCGGAGGCTTGCTTGCTGCGGGTGTTTTTTTGTTGGTGCCATTGCTGACTGGCGTTCGAGAATAGATGGTCGAAGCTGAGTAGCTGATGAAGTAAGTCTCACTAAGTGGTGGCGAAGTAACTTTTTGTACTATCCCCACAGACGACGCCAAACTTTTTCTGTCTAAAACTTAAGGATATTACATATCTTGCTAAGAGAATACCGGGTCAGATCTGAATGTTCCGAGTCAATGGTCTGTACGGCGGAATCCTGCAAAAGGTAACGTCAGACTGCCCCGGAGGTGGTTCCGGGATCGCCTCTCCGACGCTCAAGTCAGTGATCGAGCTAGAGAGATAAAGTCTAGAGAGAGATGCTCTGGTTAGTTAGGTAAGAATTCAATACCTTCTCATTGATGAGGGTGATGGGTATTTATAGTGCCTTGGGACTCCCAGCTGTAAACTAGCTGGAAGGCACTGACAGCTGGGGGAAGCCCCCATAGATGGGCCCTTGGAAGCTTAAGAGCCTGCTGGGCCTTGGTCCTCCTCTAATTGGCCGAGAGCATGGAAATGAGCCCAAATAGTTTTAAAGTTTCAAGACTAGAGAATATTCCCCATATGCTCAATCTCATGCAGCAACACCAACATACCTAGTCTGCTCCTCATTGTAGCATCAATAGTTCATCACAGGTCAATAAACAACACAATAACAAACAATCAGCTATGTTGAGTACATAGTAAAACATTGAGATAATATATTAAGCATAAAAAAACAATAAGAATCGTTCCTAGACATGATACTACGATAATATTACATTCATTACTTTTATAATTTAGTTGGCAGTGAATGGGCACCATCATCTTACTAGAATCATACGAGCTACTTAATCCTTAATAGACAACTTGGTCTATTATATGAAATGTAAATACGGTTTCGTTCCGTCCCACATCCATCACCTTAGTATGCATCCCCCCAAGATCGTACGGAACCTTCTGCCTACTTGAGTTATCAAAATCCATAAGGACACTATTGTAATAGTAGGCCTGCGTAGGAGTGTAGAACAAGTCCCACACTCCCCTCATTGTTCATCACTTGTAGGGAATCCAACTACAAGTTTATTGCCAAAATCCCTTCTTAGTATTGTCCATTCACACCATATTAAACATATAATCATTTAATGTTCTTTCTTAGATACATTGCTCAAATCTTTAATTCTTGTAACATCCTTGTTACACCAAAAAATCAATGGATCCAAATCCAATACTTTTCATGCTTATGATATGATAGAATTACGCATTTAAATAACAACGCAATCCAATTCACAAGTCATACAATCAGAAAATACATACCGATTTCCAATCCATTACATGCTACCATACAATCTCATCAATCACAATCATACAATCGTTCCCTGTCATGATTCTTGGTTCCAATGAAAGAATTCGTAACCTAACATGATACTAGCATATGCAACTGAACTAGTACGCGTACGTACCTTGTAACAAAGAATCTTCACTGACTATTTAAAAGCTCCGCTTCTGCAATTGGGACCTAATCGAAAAAGGAAATATTTCAGAGCTACGTCCTTGATATTATTTGTAATACTCCGTATTTTTGGAGTTATTCTTTATAAATAAGAAAGTATAAAGAATAGAATTGAAAGGTATTTTAGTATTATTTACAAAAAATAATAATATAATAATAATACAGTTTGGGTACGCTTTCAACCATAACATAATTATATTATAGTTCGATTTATTTTAATTTCGGAATAAATAAAATAAACTAAGTCCTATTAGACTTAGGATGGCCACACTATAAATAGGAGAGAAATTAAAAGAAAAGAATAAAATAATCAGAAACCCTTATCCCTCTCTCTCTCCCTCTCAGCCGTCCCTCTCAATTTTTCCCCTCTCTCAGTCGTTTCATCTCCCTCTCTCAAATTCTCTATCCTCTCTCTCCTTCTCTCTCGTCGCCCTCCTCTAAACATCGTCGCCTTCGACGAGGTTGGGTGTGTGAGACGTGTGAGAAAGTGTACGAGCAAGCAGTGACTGCTTGAGTGTGGCGTGTGGTGTTCGAGGCGAACCGTCGAAGGTTGTGCGAGCGAGGGTGTGAAATCGAGTGTCTTATGCGAGTCGTCGACGAGTGCGGGTGTGTGCGACGTTGTGGTGTGTGCCAGCGAGTGCGAGAGTCGTGGTTCGAAGCTGTGCGTGTTGTGCGAGCGATCCGTGCGACGAGGATTGGGGGTGCGAATTCGCACCTGCGAACCAAGGAGGGTTTCGAGCGTGCTGTGCGACGAGATTTGTTGCGAACGAGCAAAGTTGTGCGAGCGAGCGAGTGTCGTGGCGGGTTCCTGCTATGTGTGTGAACCAAGGAGGGGGTTCGAGTGTTGTGCGAGGTCGCGAGCGTGTGTGGGTGATGTTGTCGCGCGAGTAGGCGACGTGTTGTGCACGGCGTTGCCGGAAGCTCCGTCGCTGGTGATTATCGCCGACGAGTTTAGCGGTAAAAATAAATAAATAAATATAATATGTATATTATATGATTTTCCTTCTTGTACCTAATATTGTATAGCCTAATTTCTAGTATATTAAGTTGTAAGTAAATTGAATTGTAAATAGAGTAAATTATTAATTGATTTAAGTTGTAAATCTGATTTAAGGTTTTGTAAGTAAGCAAGGTGTAAAGTTAAGAAATCAGATTTTTTGTTATAATTAGAATGTTATAATGGCCTTGTTATTCAAATATGATTTTAGTAGTATTGGACATAAGGATTTAAAATGTGTTGGTAAAGGTACTATGTTATTAAACTAACTAAAATCAGCTTTGCTCACTGTTATTGGCTCTTAAAAGACGAAAGTTAATAAACAATGAGATTAGTTAATTTTTTTATACTTCGAAATACTAAGTTAATATAGATAGTTACGTGTTATTTGTTAGTAATATGAAGGACCTAGCACTGAAGCACTTCCTTACTCGTTTAGGTCCCAATTTTGATAAGTACATTTGATTAGGCAGCAAAAATTCTTCGTTACAAGGTACATACGCATACCAGTTCAGTTGCAATTACTAGTATCATGTTAGGTTGTGATTTATTCTATCGAAATCTAGAATCATGATATGGAACGATTGTGATTGCTAAGATTGTTTTGTAACATGATTGTGATTGAAAATCGATATATAGCATTGTAATGCGTAATCAATCGTCACTTGAGTTCAATTATCACTTCAGATTCATAATCATTCATTAGCACAAGTTCTTATCAACTTCAACTTTCATAAATTCTCAATATTAATAACGATAATAATACTCATGATAATCATAATGATATATAGTAATAATAATAATCGTAATAATGATAATAATAATAAAAATAATAATAATAATAATAATAATAATAATAATAATAATAATAATGATAATCATAACATTATTAAATAACATTAATCGATTTTAATAACGTTATAATAACATCTATGTCATATCGTACATCGTCCATAGTCATGTTCATAATCGAAAATCCATAGTCATTGTCCATTCGTCATTCGTATTCATAATCCACATTAAATCGATAATCCATAATTATAATCCATACTTATAAACTTTATAAGCACATAATCACGTAATCAATTCGTTTTGCGCTAACGGGATCTATGTTTAGATGGACATCGGAGATTACCTCGTGACGCGTGCCCAAAAGTTAAGTTCACGAACAGGTTAGCGCTCTTGATAATTCTTGTCTACGAAATTGGAGTCTACAATAAATGTTAACGAGATCTAAGTTAGTTACCTAAATAACCCCATTTTATATACGTGTATATAATAAACGATTCAAATAGTTCAAATAACTTAAAGGAATTTCATAATTAGTTTAAGAGAGTTTATAAATCAAAGTAAATCATTTATGAAATCCTTTTAAGTAATGAAAGGTTATTTCAACTTATTTTTATTAACTTTAAATAATTATTTTAAACATAGAAACTAACTTTATTTTACTTCTTATTTCAAATTACAAAATTAGAAAACATTATCAAGTTTATAGAAGATTAACTTGAACAAAATACACCAACTTAATAAGATAGGTTTATTTTATTTTTTTATCTTACATAACAAAACATAAGATAGGTTTATTAGAGAAGTCAAAGGTTTGGATTTTAAAAGTAAACTAACTAAAAATAATTGAAACTAATTAAACTTAAAATAAAAGGAAACAGATGGGTTTTTTTTTTTAAAAAGGAACTCTCAGTTACTCAAACTGAGAGAGTAAGGAGGGGGAACAAAAGAAGTCAGGCGGAACAGGGGGAGGTGTGAG